>NC_140447.1:10827410-11242410 GCF_963576455.1 Neolamprologus multifasciatus | reverse complement strand
TCTGCACATACAGCATGCTAACAAAAAGCTAGCCAAAAATCCAGAATGATGTTCAAGCTGAGTGTATGCTGACCCCCAACCCAACATCCAGAATCTGAACTTAAACAGGCAGCAATGAGAGGTCAGACCTGCTGGTTTTCAATTTTGCCTTGTGTTGTCAACATTATGTTCACATGTGAACACTAAAAGAAAGATAGTGTGTCCTCTTTAGGGGCAGGGATAACTCAGCAGGTAGCGTAGTGGCCCCATGATCGGAAGGGCAAGGGTTCGAATCCACTGAACGGCTACCCTAAGGTACTGTCCCTACCCACTGCTTCACTGAGTGACTGGGTTAAATACAGAGAGGAATTTCCCCACGGGGATCAACAAAGTATACATTGTTGTTGTTGTTATTATTAGGAAGAGGATCTGTATTGGTGTTTGGGACTGTAGCTTTTTATGGAGTAATACAAATATAATGTAATGAGTAGTGTAAACAGGTTACTTTCTCCAGTGAGTAACTGAGTAATTTAATGCAACACTTTTTAGAAAAGTAACAAGTAATGTGCAACAAATTATTTTTTATGAGTAAACACCCCAACACTGCTTATTAGTCCAGCACTAACCCATCTTCAGTATCAATTGCTTCCATCTAATGCAAAATGTTCGAGAGCATTGTCAGAAACATGTGAATCCAGTGTGCGGCTGTGAAGAGCACATCTTGCCACACTCCTTTACTTGTGAATGACTCCTGCACTCCTTTCCAGCTGTACTATTAACCAAAACTTGGATTCAACAAAGACTTTTCTTAGGGGATTGTTCAAAGTCCTTTTGAGGTTTAGTGAAGGAAGTAAACTGAAAGGGGCTAAAACAGCAGAGTAAATTTAGACATTTTTCATCACACAAACTCCTAGGTATTAAAGCTAAATGCGTGTGATTGTTTAAGCAATTTTTAGGCATGCATTTTTAAAAAATCCCCTTAAAATTCGCTTGAAGAACAAAGCGAGAACTGAGTGGCATCAACAAGGCAACGATTTTTCACCTTATTCTTAGCACCTATTCATTGTGTTAACAACAGCTGCCATCTTTTGAGTATTCTTAATAGCTGTGATAATTGTTTCACTGCGATTTAACAGTGTAGAGACATCAAGCAAGAAATCATGAATTTGCTTTCTACTTTTTTTATAAATTACTTGTCTCCTAACTGTTTTGCAACTTAATTAATTTTATCACTAATTAGTTCTAAACTACAATAAAAGACTGCTGGTTCTCATACAGTGCTTTTCTACTCTAACTGAGCTTTTAAAGCACTTTACATAACTTGCCTCATTCACAGAAGCACTTTTATCTAACATTCACACTCTGAGCAAAGCTTTAAGTTGCATGCAGACTGGAGTAGACAGGGATTGAACCATCAACCACCTGGTTAGTAGGTGACCTGCTCTACCACCTGAGCTACAGTCACAGAAATGATTCTTTTTTTCCCCTCTGTCTTCTACAAGGAACAGAATAACATGCTTCATAGATGTAATTTTCCAGATAAAATGTCAGGCTCCATGTCAACATGCCCTATCTCAAAGGTTCCAGCATCCGCGATTTTCTCCTATGTGTAAGTGTTTGTGAGATTAAGGTGAAGATCAGTTCATTTTCTTCAGCCTCCTGAGGAGAGAAATGCTGTGACACTTTTTTTTTTGCTCAGGCTACACAGAGATGAAACTGCTCTGGAGATGTATCATTAAAATGTCAGGCCAGATGGATCGTGGTCAAATGAGCAATGATTGCTTTCAATTCACCTCCATTCCCGAGGGTCTTAATTTCAAGTCTCAGTTGGAAAAATGCCTCCCAAGTTTTTCACATTTAAATGCAAGAATATCCTTTACTCCTGTCTTTGGTCTTCATCTGCTTGAATTTATTGTCAATAAATGCAGTAATAGTGAGAGGCTGAAGCCTCTGCCTCTCTTTACAACCACCTTTAATCAACATCCGTTGAGGTGATGAGGCTGTTAAATGAAATTTGCAATGTGTGAACAAGGTTGATGACAGCATCTCAGTGGCGTATAGTTTATGTCCAAATGAAAATGTCAGTCTTTCAGGTAGACTATTTTGGACGTCAGGACTTCAAGTGGTCGTGATGTGAATAAGGCTGTCGAGGATGTGCACGCTAAAGATCAGATCCATCAGTGGTGGGTGGATATGTGCGACCTTGTGTAGAACATTCTTACCTGTGAAAAGCAAGCGGCATTCTTTGCAGAAGGAAACAGTGAATGTGAAAGTGAATCCTGTCAGACTTTCATGGTTTTCTCTTATTTTCCAGCCATCCTGTGACTGAGGAACTATTCAGACCTTTTTCTTCAATTAAAAAAATGTGAAAGGACCAAGTATAGTATCAGAAAATTTGTTAGAAATACACTCAAGTACATACTGAAAAACAGTAGTTAATATGCAAATTAAATGCATATAAAGTTAACACAGATGTTTGATAAGCATGCAAAAAAAAAAATGGACAATCCGTTTGAAAACAATATTTTCATGCAATATTTACTTGAATATGAAGGGGAGTAAAATGATTAGTTTGACCGGGGGGGAAAAACATCATTATGTATTATTCTGCTACACAAACTGCTGTTGTGAGTTCAGTAAAAAGGACCTGATTGCAAAGATGAACAGCAGTCAGTGAGGTAGTATAAACCAAAGGTATTTGGATAAAGTCTGTGGGAGAAGCTAACAAAGGTTGACAGTGAAATAACAACAGGTGGCTGATGAGTTGCTGGGTTAGGGTTTAGGTAACTCCTACACAGCAAACCCCCAGGGGACAATGTGACGGCACAAAGAGACACTCAGAAAGGATGCAGGACACAGACAGTTAAGCAGAAGGGTGCCTTTAATTCAGCTAACATGTCTACATAATCTTTTCACTCGACTCTCATCTCCACTTTTTAGCTCTTTCTAGCCAATATGAGAGTGAGAGCTGGAATCAGGAGAAGGAAGAGATGAAAAGCCAAAGCTGCCAAATGACATTGGCTCTTCAGCCAGTCTCAAGACTGAGGAGGCGTGGCTTTTTGTCACATGGCGCACCACTTGATAACAAATCTCTGTAGAATACAAATGCGTTCCCATTCTCTAAGCTCCCCCTAAAGCTACCTCTTTACTTTCACCTTGAAGTTCAATTAAAAAACTGAAAGCTTATCCATGATGATGATGGAGGAGGAAGGTGGGGGATGATTTTCCAGATCACAGGATGAGAGAAGTTGTGTAAGTTAGCATAAAGAGAAGGAGGGAGGAAATGTGGAAACAGGTGGAAACAACACGAAAAAACAGGAAACAATCTGAAAAAACAGGAAAGAAAAAGAATGTTAAAAGCTCCAAGTAAGAGAACAAAGATGAAGGGAGGGAGATACAGCAGGGATGGGAATAATGTAGTGTGAGTTTTAATGACCACAGTATAGCAAACACACACACACACACACACACACACACACACACGCATTCACACACATTAACTGACCAAGTAAGCAGAAGTAACTGCAGCATTTTCAGAGAGTTAATAATTGATGTAATCCTAGAGACAGACCACAGACTTCACTCAAGATGCTTATAATACACTCAGACTATGCAGGCTTTTGCTGAACTTGTTTACTTCGAGGTATTGTTTGTCTGACAGCAGCTTTATTACAACTTTATAATTAAATGTAAATGCAGAGCCCCAATTCCCTCTCTGTATCGCCCCTTTGTTTCCTCAGATGTATTCCTGCCCTTTCAAGTAAAGAAATTACTTTTGAAAAGTCGACTTGTTAAATGTTTTAACAGGTGCTGCCAAGATCTATTCTGCCTGCCCTGTCTTCCCCCAGCCTGGGGTATTTGAATCCCGTGTCCTTGGCTGGTAAACACAATCTTCACGCTTGTCCCTTACCTGCTATTTAAGAGCGTATCGGCTCACTACTTCCCAGGAGATGTACTAAAATTTATTGGTAGTGAGGTCAGAGAGCCTGCTGTCCTGTTCGAGATTCATGGCCACGCACCGGCTGCAGCACCCGGTGCATAGGATGAGAGGGTGGAGCGCAGAACTCATCTAAACTTATTCAAATGAGAGTGTGTCTTTGAAGCATTGCATGGGGTGAGCTTTGTTATGGTTCCCAGTGGATGTGCCGTTGACAGTCTCAGGTTTTCTAACGAGGGGAGCCTTGGCATTTGCCTTAGGGCTTATTCACAATCACTTCGGGTGCTTCTCTGATCACTCCCTCTGCTTCTTTATACCCTTCTTTTTAATTGTGACCTTGAAGTCCACTAGAGGATTTTAAAAGGCAAATATAGAACAAGAACAAATACACTAGCTACCAATTCAGGCCATTTTATTCAGTGAATCACTGATAACAGTCCAAGGTTTTTCTCTAAGAATGTTCTGAGAGTGACTGATACCAGTCTGTCCACTCGGACTCCTGAAATTCATCCAGAAAACTCCTACATGGTTCTGTCTTCGCAGTCAGTCTATGACATGATTAAGACTGCAGACCTTGAGACATTAGTACCTGATGATGTTCATCAAGAAGAAAACATTCCACTGATTAACAATCAAGGTGGCATAATGTTAACATATAATAAGTATGTCTGTTGCTTTCTTCTTAAAGAAACTGAATTGAAACGACACTGAGCCCTTGTGTGTCAGGAGTGTTGTTGGAACAGCTCAGATGCATATTGAAAAAAGTCTTGTGACTTCTAAACCCCAAAACACTCTATACTAGAAATCAGTCCACCCTACGAATCGGATCCTCCGGCACAAACAGACCAACGTAGCACATGTAGTTCAGTGCCAAGAGGATTTACATGAATTATACACTCAAACAACCTTTACCCTTAGGTAAAGGTTGTTTGAGTGTATAACAACACAGAAGAACTACCTTAGACCAGAAGTTTGCATTTACATCCATAGGCCAGTGGCCACTCTTTTAATGAACAGGATGTACATAACCCGTGCAGGGAGGGACACTGGTTTGAGCAGGGAGTTAAAGAGGCCACTTACATAAAAAATGAAGTCTTAGTGTACATCTTCTCTGGATTCTCTAGTTCTCAGTGAAAAGTACACATTGCCATTGGACAACAGTCATGGAACTGATTTCTCAAAATCTAGACTCAACTCCAGATCAATAATAATGAAGGAACAATAACGAGGGAACATACATCACCTGCTTGTGGTAAACCTTTTGAATTAAAGTTGTAAGTCTGCACTTCAGCCACAAGTTGATTGTTTTATTTAAAGCCCACTGTGGTGAAGTACAGAAAAAAATCGAATTGTACAAACCTTTAAGGGCCTAAATTTGAAGTCTTTTAAAACGTGAAATTATTAGGAAAATAAACAGCTACTTATTAAAAAACCTGATACTGGACTCCCCTCGAGGTCTGTCAGTTCAATTAGACAAAGAACCAAAGAAAATGTACTGCCTGTTGACATCATGACAGTCATTAAATCACAATTAAATCAAATCAGTGAGCATGCAACACTAGTGAGTGACCCTAATTGCTTACTCCGATATACTTGTCAAGACAGTCGAGTCCCCCCCCAAAAATGCCTATTTACCTAATAATGGAATTATTTCCCAAATGCCCAGCAGTGCACAGTAAATATGGGAGTGCTGAGACTGAGATTTTATATTAATTGGAACCAAGATTGTGCAACTGTGAGAAGCAATGTCTTGATGCTTGCTCAATCATCCAGGTAAGGAATTCCCCAAAAAGTAGATGTTTCCACCGTTTTAAAATGCCATGCTAAAATACACTTGGGTCTTGTGGTGGTGCCTGGTATTCTTTCTATTATGGCAAACAATTTTTAAATAGTACTGCTTTGTACATAAAGTCTCTTTAAAAATGATGTTCAAACTAAAGATAAGCAGCTAAGTAAGTTTATAAATGTTACATAATAAAAGGTAACCCAGTTTATTTAAAAAATGCCAAAATATCTGAAAACAGAGTAAATCAGTTGAGCTTAATGTTATATGCCAACATTTAAGTGCAATTCAATCATAGAGGTACACAACTGGTGAGATTTGTGAAGACTGTGGGTAACGCAGCATTTTGCACGCAGGGCTTCAGCAGGAGCTTGTGCTAACATGAATGATAAAATTACAACGTCTGCAATTTAATCTGAAATACCCAGCGTAATCAAAATGTAAAAATTACAAAACACAATCAACTTGGAGTTTAGTTAACAAATGAAAACTTTCAGGTGCAGTAGAATCGCAGCAAAAAAAAAATTTCTGGCACAACTTCACCTGCTTCCAAGGTGCATGGAGAGGATAGAAAGCAGGAACTCCAGCAACACTTGAGGGAAGATGAACAACTTTAATAATAGACCAACGCGTTTCAGCTCGTGGCCTTCATCAGGGTCATCCGGTGTAGTAGAATCTGCAGCGAGCTGACTTGTGCTGTATGTAGAAACAAACACTACTTGCAAGTAAAAAGATGAACATAAAGTAAGCCAAACTAGTTATGTGTCTTTGTGATGGACAAAGTTGAAAAAAGCAGGAGTCGTCACAAGAATTATTAGAAAAATAGGCCTAAACAGGAAATGACACACAAGGTTATATATAATGGCTGATCAGATCACTATGATACACGAGGGGTAACTCAACAAACACAATCATAAACCACAGAAACGATGCAGTTTGTTATTAAACTAAACACCAAGGAAGAAAATCCAAACTCAAATATTTAATCAAATACAAAAGCTTTTTTAATTAAAGAAAATACACGTTCTCCCCTTCAGCAGGAAGCGGTGGTGTGGTCCAATTATCCCTCTTTGTATTAAAGGCTTTAAACCACCTTTTGTCTGGCAACCCCCAGGGATCATGGCAGGTACGAAGCAAGTAAAGAAACAAAGGTTAGTCAAAAATCAAACAAAGCAATAAACTGGTAGACATAAGTAAAGTAAATGTGCATGCTTACAAATAGAACAAATGTACCTAAACCAATCAATAAACTTACTGGAAACTAAAATGTGTTATTGTGTTCAAGTGAAGAAATAAAAATACACAAGAGTTACCAACTCTAGAGTGTGGCCATGGGTTTGGCCATCACAGTCTTCTTTGGACGTTCCCTGGAATTACAGGTTCATTTATGTTTTGCCAAAGTCTGATGGTGTTTAAAATCTGATTTTTTTTCTTCCATGTAAAACAAAAAATACATATCAGGCATTTGATGCACCAAGCAGTACACTGTTTCATCCAAAACATGTTTCCTCTTATATCCTTTGAAAGACCCAAATATCTTTGTTGATGACACATTTTTATCCACTGCTTTGCTGCTGATATCTCTAGAATGTGACAAATATTTAGATGACAATCTAGTGTTTTTGTCATTTTATTTCACATTTCTTTATTTTAAATTAGTTTTTTTAAATAACGTGTAAAGAATCTTTTCAAAGTCTTTCAGCTGATTACAGACAAGCTTGTAAAAGCTTGTAAAGCTTCCTTCAGCCCTTTCATCTTCTTTAGACAATTCAGTAACATGTGGGAATGAGGATGCTAATTAATTCAAACACAAAAATAGCTTAGAGCGCACACAAACACGCATAATGTTGTCCATGTTTGAATATGATAGTGACTGTCAGGAGATCATTTCCTTGAGTTTCCCAGCCAGTGTCTTGTGTTTCCTTATTTTTGACTATTGCATTGAGCAGAAATCCAGGCTGGTGCATTCAGATGATTGCCACTCACTTTCTGTGCTGACTGAGCACTCAGCCTGCATGTTTGATGCACTGCTTTTAGTTGCAGAGTCATATAGGAGTAGTAAAAAGGAAGAAGTGCACATCTGGCGATTACCCCGCTGTCATGTAGAGATGTCCTGAACAGAAAAGAGTGAGAGGAAATTTGGAAGGGAGAGAAATAGCAGTTCAGAGCTGAGCTTTGCTGTTATTTCTTTTTAAAGTTTAACTTTTGGGGGAAATTTCTGCTGTAATCATTTATAGTTTGAGGATTAGCCCATTTTAATTCCATAATAACAGTTGAAGTCTGTCTTTGAACACTGAAACCACTAACTGTCAGGTCAGATTTGAAGTGAATAACATCGTTTTGCCGCTAGAAAATTCAGTTTGCATTAAAGCTCGAGAGTCTCCACTTAGCTAGTTTACCTGATTTGAACCATGAAGCTTCTGTTGCTTTCAGCCAATCAGAGCCTACTATTGTGGCACTGACAACTCTCTATTTTCAAATTGCATTCAATTTAAGTCATTTTAAGTAAATTGCACTTTTTTTGTGAAACATAACATTGAAAATAAAATAATGATAATTAAATAATGGAAAACATGATGTGACTCAATAAGCCATCAGCCCTCATGATTTAGCCTTTCAGGCTGTGTGTATATAGGTTCTTTTCAGCTTTTCTTTATCGCTAATTGCAAAATAACAAAATTACCTCTTGCAAAGGTAACATCAAAGTACCAAAATGGTAATAACGTCATTCAAAAATGCAGTTTGAATCAGCAGGATGCAGTAGATGAATGATTTCCCTCCAACACAAGGTAAAATTGGCATTGACGCACAAGTCCCCTGCAGAAGAACGTGATTTGCTAAACTACTTTCACAGCCAAAAGCAGCCAAGCCTGCGCAACAAAGAGCTCTGTAATTATACTGAAAAAGCAAGATCTGGAGAGGTAAACACACCGGTGACATTACCAGACTTAGAAATGTATTTATGTGATCTACTGACGGCGTTTGAATGTATGAGAACAGACTCACCTTTATCATTTCCATATTGTTTTGGAATCAAGCAGACCACAAAATGGTGTGAGTGATGACTAAAAATAAGTACAGGTTTTATACATGTTTTTATTTTACAGAACAAGCAGAGGAACTGCTCGGTGTGGAATAACTGACGTTAGTGGAGGGATTGATCAAATACATGGCAAAACCTAACCTGCCAGCAAAAAGCACATCTGTAACACAGCATGCCCACAAATGCATGTGCAGCATGCGGACAAAGTACATTGCACAAGATAACACGAGCTTATCAGTCATAGCTGCTGTAGGCCTGACCAGCAGCCAGCATCTGTAGGATTATTTTTCTTAACCAAAATCATCCACCAACATCCATCCAGGATCCTAAAGCCATTTAAAACAAAGAAAAAGAAAAAATAGTTCAAATCTTCAGCTTAATAACCCATAAATTTCCCCCTTTTTTAATGTTGTCTAGACGTGTACTGTAGGCATGACATGAATCCTTACAATGTTTGTGAAAGAGTTGTTAGAGCCCTGCTTGAGCTCTTAAAAAGGAGAGGCAGCAAACACAGAAACGCACAAAAACAAAAAAAGAGTTCCAAGACGCTTTGTGACTGAGGGCATTGCATAATTCTTATTATAAATTTGGAATAATCTTTCTTAGCAACTGATAACTTCTGATAATTGAATATATTTTATTTTTCTATTACACGACTCTCTCTCTCTCTCTGATAGCTCGACTGTTTTGTGGACCACCTGCAAATGAAGCCACATCAAGTAGAAATTGGTTGACATGCTGTTTAAGTCTACAATGATATAAGCAGGAAATTGACCAAAGCAAAGTTGTATGATTGTGTGACTGTAAAGCCTGTATGGTTAAATTTAACTTGAAAGGGGAAGCCCATGCCTTTCCATCACACACCTTTAACAACTTTAGTAAATCCTGAGAAGTTTTGTAATCCCCAGAAAGGGTTTGTTCTGTTGAAAATATTTATCTTATTTCCATTTATTCTAGTGATGGGTCGTTCGCGAACGAAATGGCTCTTAGAGCCGACTCTTTGAAGTGAACGACGCGAGCCGGCTCCTTATTGGGAGCCGTGAGGTTTTTTTTTCTTTCTCTCACCCTCTCTCTCGCCCTTTTTTCCGCTAAACTCGCGCGCGGCCTGTACCGGCAGAGGGGGGAGGGGCGTTAGTTACACTTGCAGTAGCACAGGATCAGAGCCAGAGAGAAAGAGAGCGAGGGACAACAACGTCACATTAGAAAGGTATAGTAATCATCCACTATTTTCAGTTGCAGATGATAAAGGATTCAGAAATCATGCAGGCCCATATGACAGAGAATGTGCATCTTCTTTTTGTTTTAATATTTTAATTTATATTTAATTGTGTTGTGGTTTGCAGTGTTTTGTGTTGTTTCACGTTAAATTTGTTTAAAAGGAAAAAGCAGAAAATTTAAATAGTTAAAAGTTTGAAATGTAAATAGTTGTTCTTTGTATTATATGATTTATTTATTACATTTTATGTGGAGTGAATAAATAAAGTATATTTATGGTGGACCTTAGAGACAAAGCACGTACAAACTCCAAAACACGTAAAAACTCCAAAACACGTAAAAACTCAGAAGCACGTACAAACTCAGAATCACGTACAAAAGACAACAGAAGTGCTCCAGGATGCTGGGCGCAGTGTTGAGCTTTTGTTACCTAGTGGCTACACAAGCCAGGAAGTATCAACAACCGGATTTGGTGTGTGGTAGTAACAGGTAAATGAATTTTTTTTTTAATTATTTGAATAAATATGAGTGTTTGTCTATAAATACACAAACAATACACATATGCTTTCAATTGTGTAATTTAAGTGATCTAGGTAGCTCTGTTTTGGAAGTTCAGTTCATGCTAGAAATGTGTTTTGGAGTTTGTACGTGCTTTTTGGAGTTTGTATATGCTTTAGAGTTTGTACGTGCTTTGTCTCTAGGGGCCATATATAAACAACCACTTTTTTTAACATTAGTAATTCCTTTTCTGCATAATTTTATATTATTGTTAATGATTAAAAAATGAAAGCAACAAAACAACCTGAAGAGCCGGTTCGGAGCCGAAAGAGCCGGATCTCTAAAAAGAGCCGGAAATCCCATCACTAATTTATTCTAAATATCTTTTGCTTTCAATACTATATGTTTTCTGTTTTTAGTGGTATGAGGTTCCCTTGTATTATAATTGTATGAGAAACTGTTGGAATGTCTACACCCCGATCTCCAAATAAATAACATGTTCCTCATTCTCATGCCACGGCGTCAGGCGTATTAGCTTGCTGTATATGAGCTTGCTAAATCAACCCTGTCTGGTTTTCATTATAAAGGAGCTGTATGCTACAGTTCAAGGTGATTTTGATTAAGAATTACCGCTTTCTTGTCTCACTAGAGTATCTTAGCCACACTTAGTTCTTGCTGTGACTGTGAAGTCCCTGTGTGATCCTTGGGGTGCCGTGTAATCTTTTCATATCCACTGATCCAGAGGAATAGAGCAGTAATATGAACAGCCAAATGCTTTTCCTCCCTCTCTGCTGAAGCAACTGAAGACTTAATGTTCCCTGTGAGTGGTGTCCTTGTAATTATTTACCTTCTGTATACACTGAACCAACACAAACATTTGCTGGAGTCAGTAAAACCGGACTTGATTAGGTCTATGAATGAGTTTAGAAACAAACTAGACCCATCAACAGCTTATAAAAGTGCTGTGGTTTTAGGTTTTGGATATCTTATTCCAAAGCGATCTTTATCATATCCAGTTAGGGACATGAAATAGAGATTTATGTTATTAAAAAGCTGCTGGAAACATGATCTTGTGTTAGGGACAACCAGAATATTGTGTTTTCGCTGAAATTTGAGGGTTTCCCCCACTTGACATTTGGCTTCTTTCAAGTTGTACAGCTTAGTGTATCTTTGCTTTGTTGTTAACAAGCTATTGTTGTGATGCTTTTGAGCCACGCTACTCACTAATCATCAATCATTCATGCAGTGCAATTGCAGCTTGTTTTGCCCATTGATCTCCTGTTAATAAAAAATGATGTTCTGTCAGCGGGGCTCTTTGAGATCTTGTTCTGTGCACAATTCACCTCACAGTGTACGACAGCAAATGCAGCAAAAGTGACATTTATATGGTAATGTAGGAGATTATTATTACGACTATCTTTCACAACAACTCGAGGAAGTTTGATTGCTTCATTTGAATAAACTCTGTGAATTGAATATTTAAAAAGAGCTATTAAGGGTGTGAGCAATCTCTTGAGACAAACGTGGTATTTGCTAAAGGACTATAAAGAAGGTAGCGTGAGTTGTGGAGCTGAATTTGCTTCTGAACCCACGGGGAGCATTTCTTGATTGTTTTGCTTGTGTGTAGTTCCACATGAGTATTCTCTTTGGTCGCTTCCCTACAAAGACCCACAATCTAAAGGAAAAAAAAAAAGATAAAAGAAAAAGAAAGTCCATTTCTTTTGCTGCCTAGCACAGACATGTCAGTTGTTATTATGAGGATTTCTTCTACACCTTTCAAGGAGAAAATAAAAGGTTTAGCGGTGGTCAGTCCTTTGAAGTGACACAGGCCATTGCTAACATTTGTTTCAAGAAGGCACAGGAGGGCTGAATACTAATTAGGCCTGTTTTGCCCCTCATAATTTCAAGGAGAGAAGAGGAGCTGCAGAACTGCAGTGAATTGGCTGGAACAACCTACACAACTGTAATGGAATTACAATTATTAGAAAGACAATGGGCACTTTCAGGATGAATTAAGAGAGATGCAAACTGTAGAGCAATAGTTTTACATTTGAAATGCATTTATTTGATTTCTCATTAGATAGACGAGGCCTGTCTCTGTTTTTGTTAATACAATCACGTCTAGTTACTGTGGAGTCCAAGAGGAATCAGCAAAGACACACAACACTGTATTCTTGCCATACACGCTTTCATTCAGCTTTTTCAAGTTACTGATAAAAAAGCAAGGATAAGTACCAAGAACTTTCAACTCTAGAACAAACCTGTGGAGATCAGCTACATTCTAATGACCTCAAAGGCTAATTTAAACTTGTGTCTCTATTAGACAACGATAAAACTAGCCAAACTTTTCCTTCTCTCAGTGCACCAAAGATGATTACACTCTGAAAATGTTTTATGCACCAGAGTTAGTGATTATATGGTATTTTGCAAATACTGTTTCCATGATTATATTTCGATAGCAATTTTAATATTTAATTATTAATTATTGCACTTTTAATATGCTCCTGATTTGATTTTGCTACCTTTGCGCAGAGGCAGACTAAGCTAGCTGTTCATTGCATTAACTGGTCAACCAGCAAAGTGTTTCTGTTACTCTCTGACACAAACATTGAGCAAATTAAATGGTAAGGTTTGATGTAATTTGTTGTTGGGAATTTTATTGCTCGTGGACACAGCCAGGGTAGTTCATTATGATTGCATATTTTCAGTTATTCTGTTAAGCAAAGCTAGCTAGCTAGCCTTCTGGCTCATATTTACAACACTTGATGGTGACATTTCCTCTTTATGGTCTATACACATTATGGATTGTAGGAGTTAAAACAGGCTTTAGCTCTCCAATTCTAACTTGAACTTAACCACTGTACTCACAATTTTCCTCTGTTTAAAAAAAAAAAAAAATGAATTAGCGATTTGATGACAAAGTATTACCAGACTAATAAAACAGATATTTTACAAGCTTGATTTAAATCCCCTTTTTAGATTGGGGCCACACTGGGCCATGTTTGCCAGATCACTTTAATACAAAACATCTGGTCAAATAAGTAATGCATACATGAACAACCAGCTACAGTATACAGTCATGTGAAAGAGAAAGTTTTCACAGGACTTATTCACCCTACAGAGGGTAAGTAGTAGCCATATGCACTTGATTAAGCTTAGCAGTTTGGTGGTCTGGAGTGTTCACCAGAATCTCCCCAGGAATGGACCACCCAGCCAATTCACTACAAGGTCAAAGTGTGCACTTTGCAAAGAAATTGCAAAAAACCCAAGCTAGCTACATCTGAGACTCAGTTAGCATGTGAAATGTTAAAGTTCATGTCAGTGCCATTAGAAAGAAGGCTGAAGTACTGTAGTATGGCTTGTTTGGAAGGGTTGCAAGTTGTACAAACAACAAGACCTCTGGAACAATGACAGATGAGACCAAAGTGGAGGTATTTGTCCCAAATGTGCAGTGCCACAGTCAAGAAACCAAACACAACACATCAGCTCAAATACCTTATGCCATCTGTCAAGCACAGTGGTGGAGGTGTGATGATTAGGGCTTGTTTTGCAGACACAGGGTCTGGGAACCTTGCAGTTGCCATGCCAACTGTGACCTACTCAGTGCACCAAAACATTCTAGAATCAGATGTGAAGCCATCTGTCCAACAGCTGAAGCTTGGTCCAAATTGGCTCATGCAACAGGAAAATGATCCCAAGCACAGCAGCAACTACAACAGAAAAAAAAGAAAAAAAAATCGAAATGTTGCAGTGGCCCAGTCTGAGACCAGACATACACCTGACCAAAGTGCTGTGGGGGTCATACAGAGAATTATTACTGATAGTCCCTGCTGCTGATGGTAGCTCTACGAGCAACTGAATCATGCGGCGTATGCAGTTTCTCACAGGCTTGCAGAGTGCTATGAAAACTTTCTTTTTACGACTGTATTCTTACTTATCAGATAGGAAAAAAAAGGATAAAAATGCTTTAATGATACTGTAGAATGAGATTGTAACCTCATTCTCAGCAGTTATAAATTCAGCTTTACTTTGTAAGAGTGCTGTAAAATAGGCATATCTGCTGCTCTAAATCCTTTTCATTTAGGTAGTTGTGGTTTTCACAGAAATCTGTGCTTGGCACCACACTGAAAGGTCACAGAATATCTTGGTATATCTATTTTTAAAGTACTATTAATGACTTTGGTGAAGTTTTTGGTTTAGCCCCCCCACCAGGGCTAAAAATAATTCAGGAGAGGCAAGGATACATAGATCAGTGGGGGAAAACCCCTCAAGTAAATTGCGCCCAGCATGTAACATCTATATGCAAAGAATAATACTCTAACCCCACTTGCTGCAGTCTTTACATCCTTTTCTGTATAAGCCCAGTTTTTTTTACCACCAAATGAATGAAATAAAGTGTATTCCCTGGAATTAAGTGTCATTGTGTGCGCATGCTTCTCAAATAGGCATGATAGTGAAATACAGCATGCATTTCACAGGCTGATCAGGGGTAAATAAGCAGCAGATACTGAAACATTTAAAAATGAAGGCAGGTAAGTCTCTTTCATCCATTCCATGGCAAATAAAAAACATTTTATGTTTCCACTCATGTACTCCAAATGAACGTAAATTAGTGTAAGATGGTACTTTATTGGTTTCAAGAGATGGAATTGCACCAGCCCAGAGTCTTAGTTGAATGAACATATCCTTGATTTAAAGCATTTCACATGTACAGTAGGTAGATCTTCTCCAAAATCATCTTACACAAACTGTTGAGACATTCAGTTCACTGTTGTTTAGAATCCGGTTTTTAATATTTAAATGAACTATAAAAAGCACATTAAAACATCTTAGTTACAAAAATGGGTCACCGAAAGGGATTCTCAATGCATTCACAGAGGGATCTGAACAGTGGATCTCTAACAGTTAATGTATTTCTCTCTTTAAAAAAATCCCCACCCAAATATATATAAACTTAATTGCTTAACCAAGGTATATACAGGGCATGGCAACCTTGCATCTTAAAGGTTATCAAGAAAGTTTGAGGTATCCAACCAAAATGAAAGCCTGTCAGAAAATGAAAAAAAAAACAAACAAACAAACAAAAGAAAAATAGAATTAAATAAAAGAAGATGAATGCCATGATTGCTTCCTACTAGCACAGGATCACAACATTAGTGGGAGATGTTGTCATATACGTGCAGGTGTAATACTTCCAGTTGTTTCACCTACGGTCACAAGGGCAAAACAGCAAGTAACCTCATGCTTTGGACTGTCAATATATACAAAGGGCATACAGTCTAATTTAGCAATAGAGAACTGTTTGAATGCTCACTTTTATTTTCTTCATGACATGTACACAGTAAGTGTTGGAACAAAAAGACAGAATTATAAATTGACTTGACTTAATGATGCCTTTAACTTACACTGTATGTCTTTAAACCAGCGTTGAAATGAAAGAGCCAAAAGTGAAATCTGATACACATGCAAGTTTTGAAAGGGGATTTAGAAATAAAAGTTTTGTACAAAATAATAATTACAGTATTTTATAATTAGCAAAATACACCTTCTTTTGTAGCACCTCTTTTATACTTTGTGTGTGTTTTGAACAAGCACCATGTTTATTGTTGTTTTCATACAGCACCTGGAGAGTCCAGAGAGGAGACGCGTGTCACCCCCCTCGGTTACGTCCGATTCACCCTCCTCTGCCACACGATTCAATTGTCCTTCAACTTTGCTCCGTGGCGTGGTTAAGTCATGTGGTTCGAGCCCCACAAGGGCAACAAGTATTTTCCTGGGTTACACATACATACATGGAAAGACATGTTTGCTACACCATCTCTTATTCAAAACTTGCATGTGGCATGGAAAAGGGTGGGGGGCTAAAAATGGGGCTTGGTAGTACCCAGAATGTCTCAACTTGACTTTCTTTGTTGGCCCCATCAAGTCCTTTTTTTTTTTTTTTATTTATTATTTTTTTTATTTGACTTTTTCATTTGTATTTAGCCAAGGAAGCAGACAGGCCCAACTTCAAACCCAAACTTCTGGTTCGGATCCCCAAAGTCAGTCAACATGACATCGATAATTGGAACCTGATCAATTTTGGGAGTATTAATCTCCATCACAGTCTTTCCGTAGCCCTTCCTCGTCTGCAACAAGAGAGAGAGGAACACATAAAAAACAAGCAGTCAGATGAGAAATGATCAGAAAAATAAACCGGGACCTTCAGCTGTGTGCTCAATCTGTAAGCTCATCATAAAGCCATTTCATTTATATCTTACAGAAAAAAGCTACTGGAAAAACTCTGTTAGGAGGAAGATGTTACCAACTGATGACTTTAATTGCATGAGTAATAAAAGTTGTAATTAAAGTAATTAAAGGTGCCAGCAGCTCAATTTTTATCCATTCTCTGATATTTTCTCATTTTTCATATTGTATGAAAGTTTGGAATCAGTTGAATGATTTAAATTGTGATTTAGATCATTCAACTGTGGATGTAAAAGTCCAACAAAGCCCAGTATTGGAACCATGTCAAACTGCATTGTCTCTTTTAAGTAAATGAAATAAATGAATAAAATAGCTCTATTCAATTAGATAACAAACAGAGATTATAGCCATTCAGAGCAGGAATGCTCTTTATCTTTAATTTAATACACCACAATAAACATTCTTATTTAGGCGGTCAAGCTTACCTCGCATCCATCTGAGATGGCCTTGATGTAAGGGTTGTTGTCGTAGGACATCTCCTCATCATTGGCACCCAAGAAACGCAGCGCCTTGTCGTAGCTGTCGCTAGAGGCGTCGTACCACGCCACAGACTGGTGGCAGCTGTAGGTGAAGTTTTGCCTGGCTGAGGCTGTCAGTAGTCTGAGGAAGGTCATTTGTACCATGTTTATTGCGTTCCCATCTGCGTCGACATAGGAAAACTGGACGGAGATGGAAAGAGAGAGAATGAGCAGCAATTACCAAAAGTTTGTGAAACAAATCTAAATAAATGTGATGACTGATACCTGATCTTATTTAACAAGAACAAAATGTTCTGTCTCTCCATGCAAGATTGTACAAACTATGTGAAAAATAACTTCAGATCCCTAAATACTTTAAGTTTAAAGACTCATGTGGATAGTAATGTATGTAGTATGGATGCAGAGCATCCATACACATGCACAGACTTGCAGACAAAATATGACGAGTATATGAAGGTATAAAATTTTTCCTGCAGCAAACTGTCACAGAGCTATTTGCATAGATGAGAAATAGTAGAAAATGGTTTACAGTAGACACTGTGTTGTTCTCTTGGAAAGCGTCAAGAGAAACAAGACCTTTAGACATGACGCAGTTCTGACAGATACTTTGTGTAACTCTTGTCTGAACATGTGCATTAAAAGCACTCACTGTCCAATGTCAGGAAATGCACCGTGCTTTCAATACCTCAAAGTCGTGTCATTTTCTGTCACAGCCAGCCTTTGCGCTGTTGTGGAATGAACCATGACACCAGTTTGATGGAGCGGGACAAACCTGTTTCTTTCATTGGTAAATACAGTAAATAGCCGACGTTTAGAGAGAGATTTTCACTGTCCGGGGACAGAGTGAGGACAGCTGGCATGCTAACATCCTGAAGAATTCTCCTCGGCTTCACTCTGATGTTTTAGTGATACTTTCTTCTGTATATGGCATAGTCTGGTTACAGAAATGTTTCAACAATAACCATTTTATGGATGGTGTCACTGTCTAAGCAAGTTTTTGAAGTTCAATGAAAAACTTCAGTGTATGCTCCCATAAAAAGCAAATCCATACCTGCTTTAAATGTGATTGCTTTCACTCTCAAGGTCATCTTCTTGTAAAGCAGTGCAGTGCTTCCAGCACCTCTGTTACATTTACATTACTCCCTAAAAGTCCCTTTTTGACTCCTTGACTTCTTGCATTTGTGATATTGATCTGATATAGATCAGATCAATCTTTCTTTCTTTCGTTAAAAATAAATAATTTTTTTACAATTACAACTGTGAATCTTGCCCAAAGGAAAAAACTGGTAACATGTTTTTGCATTTTTCTATTGAAGTTTTTGCTAAAACAACACAATGATGGGACACCGCCTGGAGTATTTGCCCCTGTTTTGACACACTGGAGTTTATCCAGCAATTGGGATAAATGAACACTTCCAAGTGAAAATGGGACTTTGACTGAGTGACTGAAACCTAGCAGGACTGCTCAAAGAGACAACTTTGAAAGCGTTTGCAGCCAAATTCAAACTAAGCTTTTTTTTTTAAACTTTTAATAGGTGCTGAATCATGTTGTTGAACCAACAGCTGACTAAATATGTTTCAGTTTATGTTAGATCTCTAAGAGATGGATGAGAAATGAAAACAAAAAGAAAACTTACTATTTTACCACGCTTAAATTCACTAAACCATGAACCTGGGACTTCTTTGGGCCATGAAGATATTCTGACCTTTGGAAAATAAAAAGACAAAGTTTATTAATATTTTAGATTACCACAGGCATAATATGTGAACATTTCTGCTGTATACAGCAATGCCTGAAGCATAGCATCAAAGTTTATCATCCGGGAAAGAAGATAAAACTTATATCTCCGAGAGAACATTTTCACAAACTTCTTGAGTTGTGCGTAGTGTTTGTCTCTCGGTGGTGTTTGAGGTGCTTGCACAAAATCAGATCTGAACAGGTTTCTACCTGCAGCAGATCAAACGAGTTCTTATAACAATGGCAGCCTTGTGATGTGCCTTCTGTTGCGTCATTGTCTTAGCATAATGGCTTAATAGTCATTTAGAAAGGATGATTAACAATAGTCAGTTTGAAATAATTCGTAAAAACCTGAGTTACTTACTCCACTGGACTTCTTATCTGGATAAATGCAGGTTTCGCCTCCGGCAGTGAAGTTACAGTAGACTTTGAAGGAATCCCCTGAGCAGCCTTGATTCGGGTCAATCCAGTACTCACCTGAAGAGAACCAAGAACAGCCAAGTTTTCTCTTCAACTTACATCGACAGAAAATTGCAGAAAGCTCAATTTCAAATGTTAGTGTGCTTGATTTCTTTACCTTAAGTAAAAATTTGTTGCTCATTTTCATGGCTCACGCACAGCTGGATTAAATGAGGTTTTTATGCCTGAGCCAAGGTACATTTTATTCCTCAAAGGAAATAAAGCAGCAGTAATAAACCTACTGCGCAGCAACAGCTATGGTTATAGGCTTTAGAAGCAGATAATCCCACATTGTACCGAGAGGAGAGACGGCCTAAAATTCATGCATTAATTATAAGGCAAAGACAGGGCACAAAGGTTTAAAAAGGAGATATACAAAGAGCTATCAAACAAACACTAATGCTCACTAATGAATGTAATTCTTTGAGAGCAGGTCTGCCAATCACTGTTATCAACCGGTTTTATTTTTTTCAATAGAGAATCCATTTGTCACAATAATGGCTGTTAGGATGAGCAATAGTATCTGAAAACATGAGAAGAATCTCTGGTGTCTGCTTCTCTGTGCTGATACATATCCCTATGAAACATGACAACAACATGGGTGTGTTTTCCTTTCAGGCCGAAAGCTTGCTGGGCTTAAACTTACCATCGGCAAACTCTGGGTGGCAGAGCTGCAGATCTTTACATGTCCTGGCGGGGTTGTTTTGGGTGCCCATGGGGTATTTCATGCGTTCAATATCTTGCTTGAGGTTGTTGAGGGAGCCAAAAATGTCCTCCATACCCTCGCCATAATCCATGATGGTACCATCTGACTGGATATCACTGGAGCGCTTTGTCTTCTTTGGTGACTGAATTGGCAGAGGCTGGATAGCTTCACCTGGTGGGCCCTGTAAGGTGTTTTAGATTTCATACAATATAAAAATATACAACAGACTTTGTACAGTGATGGTGTGACAACTTTAAGGTAATGGAAACAATGAAAACAGTAGTTTGAAAGACTCACAGGAGGACCAGGAGGACCAATTGCACCAGTGTCTCCTTTTGGACCAGCAGGACCCTTTAAAGTATACAAACATGTTATTAAAGCTCCATTTAAAGTAAATGCTTATTGTCGCAGCAGCAATGCATTATTAGAAACATGGGTTTGTACTCACACTTGAACCCTTGGCTCCTTTGGGACCTTGAGGACCCTGTATGACAAAGAACACAGTACAGCAATTTAGCAAAGTCATTCTGTTATGACATTAATATATAAGTAGAATAAGTAACAAACATACGGGCAAACCAGGTGGGCCTGGGGGACCAAGAGGACCACTGGCTCCAGCGATACCCTGTTATGAGATCAGATCGAAGTAGAAGGTACATATATTTGAGAAGAAAAACAAAACAACAACCAAAAACGTTGCAGGAAACAGAATTACTGTCAAGCTTGAATAATTGGTGACATAAAAAAAAAAATACGATAAGAGAACCAGTGACATTCAAAGAAAACTATCAAAAGTGGCCAAACACTGCACTTGTGACAGGGCTGTTGCTTCTCAGACCTTAAAGTAAACATACCAATCTGAATAAAAATGTTTACATTTTTTAGCTTTGATAAAAGGAGGCAGTGCAGTATCACAAGGATAGATAACCAGCACACCACCTTAAATCACTAAACGAAGGCAGGCTGAAGACTACAGTGGAGTGTGTTACAAATGTAACATATTCAGTGATCCTGCAGTGTGTGTATGTTTTTTAATGGATGAAGGCTGTCATGTCCTCCTTTCAGTACTGCTTCTTATTTAAGTAGAAAAGCCAGAAAAAAGAAGTCTGATTTTTAATGATGTGGCTCAGAATGAAAGCCGTTTTTCACATCACACAGTGTGATATTATAACAGCAGTGTCACACACACATAGAAACTGACCACGGTGTTAATGAGTCGTCAACGAATATCTATACTAGTGTTGATGCTCATATACTTGAACTGCTCGTTTCCATGATGTTGATATTCTACATGCTAATGCAGTGTCAACTAAAGAGTTTGGTTTAAACACCTCACAGCCATAATTATACAGTTTTCTCTACACATTTTAAGCAATTTGCATCAGTAATCCAATGAGACAAATGTATTGGATACAGCAAGAGAAGAGATGTGCAGTGCATTGCAGAGCTCTAGTAAAAAGCTGTAGTCAAAAACAAGTGACTGTGGCAAGATCTGTGGCCACAGTAGAAGGGCAAATGGGCTAAAAATGGCAAGAGGTGCAGGGCAAGTGGCCTGTGGACCAGTGTGGGAATAGAGTCATCAATCACTTACACCGTCGCCCTTGCCACCAGGAGAACCTTGAGGCCCGGGCAAACCTCGGTCTCCCTTCTCTCCTTGCTCGCCAGGGGGTCCAATCAGACCAATCAAACCTGGGTGACCCTGCAGGATGAAAACAAATGTCCCTTTGTGAACTCTACCATAAAAACATTTTCATATCTCCCGACAAAGGTGAAGTTATTTTTTTATCCGCAAAAATGCACGTGGGAGGCTGCGAAGGGTGAAGTTTCATTACAGTACAAATCCTCAGGGATTAAAACTGGAATGCCTTTCTTACAGCACACACCAAAGAACTTCTCTGAAAATCAAACATGAGCCAGGCCAATTCACAACACCAGTACATGATTACTGAGACACCGGTGAGTTCTAACCAGGCCCGCTAAATTGATAACATGCAACACGGTGCCTAAATTGTGCACTTTTAAACTGCTCACTCCCAAGCCGACCCTGTCAGTGGGTGGGAGGCAATTTAGCTTAGCAATGTGTGCTGTCTGAATATCCTCTGTAGTTATATTTCATCAGCAAATTTGACAGTGTTTAGTTTAGACAGATTTACAGTCATACATCACATTCAACTGCATATTCAATCACTTTAAGGCATTTTTCCTTACAGAAAGTATGACAGAACTCATTTCGGTTCATTTTAATGTAAGAGTATAGTTGTCATCTTAATTAAATCTGTTGCTTTTGATAATTTCCAAAAGGCATGGAAGCTGGGTAGAAGTTGTAGTCTTGACTCACTTCTGCCCCAAAGTTCCTCTCTCTAATTATAGGGTTATCTCCTATATCAAAGATGAGAAATGAAACCAGTCTGCAATCAGATGAAGAAGAAAGTGCTACGCTCACCTTTTCACCTTTAGAACCCGGGTCACCTTTCAGGCCAGGAAGACCGGGAGGACCCTGAAGAACAATAACTGAAGTTAAAAATCAATTTTCACAGAGACGAACAAAAAAAGAGAAAAGAACTCATGACAGTACAAGCAAAACTGTAAAGTTACAAGACTTGATTTTTTTTTAAAAATGAGGCAATAAAGAGAAAGAAAGGGAAGACAGAGTAAGAAAGAACTTGGAGTGTCAAAATGAGAGGGAACAAAATAAGTGACTCAAAAATCACACGTTTCACAGAGAGGGAAGCAAAGAAACAACACAACAGATGAAAACACTTTCAATTGAGCCATTATTTAAAGGCATAGGCTATGGTTTTGTTAAACAACCAAATCTGGAACAAGTCTAATGTGAGTTAACTTCTGCAAGTCTGGAAGCAAGAAAAACCACTGTTTCAAAAACACCCCCTTCCAACAACACCAGCTCTAGTTAGACAGATAAATGCCAAGAGTAGAAGGCAGGAGAGTGTAGGGGACGCTATGCATACTAACCATAGGACCTGGTGGGCCATCTTGTCCTGGGGAGCCGGGCATTCCTTGTTCACCCTGTGAAAAACCATTCAATTGTAGTGAGCATTATAGGCTGCTGTATTTTCTCTGCTCTGCCATTGATTTTCTGTGCCCAGCATGATGATTAATAGCCCAAACAGGGAAGAAAAGTGTGCTGGAATAAACAAGCGAAACTAAAGTATAAGCCAAATGGGAGTATTGATTATTCCATGAAGTCTATCATCATGCCTTAGCCGTAGTTTAGTTGTTTTTTTTTTTTTTTTTTAGAAAAAAGTGTGTCTGTGAGTGTGAGTCTTAGTTTAAGTATGCGTATCTCTATGCGTATCTCTCTGGAGTATATCGTATGAACAGGAAGGCATCATTGCTGAAGCTTCAACTTACAACAGGGCCAGGGATTCCACGCAGACCCTCTGGACCAGGTTTTCCTGGAGGTCCCTGGGGGCCAACTGGTCCTGTTTTACCTGCTGGACCCTCCACACCTGACTCACCCTGTATGTGGACATACAAATGATCTAATGGTATAACTTAAGCAAAGTTTTGTACAGTTGAGCAAATGCAGGTTTTAAAGTAGCTAGTCCAAAGTGTTCAGTCATTGAGGAAATTTAGGAAATGTGTCCTGGAGCCTACAAGCAGTAAAACAAACAAATAAATCAACATGCACACAGTTTTTAGGTAAGCATAGCCTGCAAGCACTCACCACAGATTCATGACAAAACCAGTGGTATATAGCTGGTTATTCATAAAAGTCTTAATGTGTAATAGCAGTGTGTAATATAATGGGATAGATTAAAAAATGTGTGGCGTTTGAGATCTGCAACACACACACACAACCTTATTAGCTTATTAAGTATTTTTCTGAAGCGACTCAGCACTACAGTCTAATTTCAACTGCAGGCTGCTTTGAGTTTTAAATTATGCCGAGAAAGTATCTCGTCTTTAGACTGGGTAAATGGGGGCCAGTAAAAAAATCATATATAAATAAATGAATAAAATTAAAAAGACCCTGAGTTTTCAAAGTTATGTTGCTGCTGCTTTACACGAGGTTGAAAATGGGCGCAATAGATGGAAGTCACTCTGGCCATGTTTTAATAAAAAGCTCATGAGAACATAAAGTCCTCATGTTCTACAGCTGAATACTGACAAGCTGTAATCTGAAACACAGCATTATGCAAACAGAGCACATGGAAATAAACTATGTCTGAGCTGCAAGGCACTTACAGATTAAAGGCTTATTGCAAAGCTGTCAGAACAACTTTACTGAATTTATTATGACCACTGTGCATGACATCTGCAATGTTTTCGATCAGGAATCAGATAATTAAGGCCAAATCTCTGTTTTAAGAACACCGTAGAGAGTCATTCATTAACAGTGATTATCAAACATGTATGCAAAGTGTGCAACACTACTGGCATTAAAAAATATTATTTTCTTCAGGTTAACATCCACATCCTCCCTGTTATCCATAAACAGAGAGGCGTCTTGTTGCAAGCAGCATCTGGTGTTAAATGATTTTGCCTATGCACAAAGCAGCAGAGTATGTGTGTACATTTAGACAATGATGAAACAAAGAAATTGGCTTACAACAAGTGCAAACTCAAGAGGAATTTCAGCGAGTACAAAAAAGAGAAACGCATGATAACTGACGAATACCTGAGGGCTATACGTAAATAGCCTTGACTTTCTTTGTAGGCCTCGAAATTAAGCCACAGAACAATAGGAGAAACAAGTGGATCTTGGTTTTACTCAAATAGACTGCGTTCATAAATTTCCATCTAATCTGCGATGGAAATTAAATGACTTCAGCGCTTTTTTTTGCGATTTTAATTCCACAATGTGGGCGCAGTGAGGGCGGAGGAAGTCCGAGGGACTTGCTGAGACGGCTGTACTTTGCAAAGGAAGAATTGATTTTCCTACCTTAGCGCCCTTCTCTCCTTGCCTGCCCTCTGCACCAGCGGCCCCCGGAGGTCCCTGAGGAGGATGATAGTACACTGCTTCAGCATTCCGACATAACATCAGCACAAGCCAACTGTACAAGAAGACTGCACAAACACGTACAGGAAATGAACATCAGAGTTATTCACAGAAGTTGTTACTCTATCTGTTGGCTCATTTTTTTCAAGTTACATGCAACTCTGCATCATCATGCATATTTTGGTCTCAAAAGGGGAATCGCTGGAAATTTTTGTCAGTTGTCTTTCTAATGAAATTCTTGGTGGATGTTTTCTTCAAACAGGGTGGATCTTTCTCTATCATCCAGTGAGAAGTGCAACAGGTCTATTATGCAAAGATCTATCTGAATGACTCTTCTGTGTCTGCCTTCCCATAATTTGCAATCAGCCATGTTAAAAACAGAAAAAAAAATCACTTTTAAGAAACACAGGCGTCTTCGGTCAGAGCCAACAGTTGTTGGATCGTCTTATCTTTCTGGTCAGGCTCTTCGAGGCCCACAATGATTTCTTTCAACTCCACCCTCTTCAAATCCACTCTCCATCCAAATTCCACTCTGATCTGGCCGACTGCAGCCTGAGTGCTATTGACTGAGAGCCTATAATGTGAGCTTGCCTCCTGTCTTGGCGCTTTCATCTCCTCCTGATGTGCACCTCTTACTGGTGATGAAGAGGCAGGCTCTTGATCAGCACAAAGAACCATTTCAGTAGTGGCACAATATACAGCAGCTAGAGTCAATAAGTAGGTTTATGTCAAGGTTGCTAAAGCACCTTGTCATATGCCATGTGTTTAGGATAGAGATTATTAGTGTTCCAGTTAAAAAGCTGTGACCTGTACCCAAATAAAAAGAATTAAAGCCAGACGGGGTTAATAAGTTTTCCCACCTCTCTTTTTTCAGGAAGCATAGGTGAATAAATTTCCAGCATTAACGCATTATAAGAATAAATGAAGCTAAATTTGTGGAAAGGTTCAACCGACTAATTAAGAATCACAGGCTGAAGCAGACAACGATTTAAGGACGGTTGCAGATTTTTAAAAGGCCAAATGTAGAGAAAATACAAAAAAGTGTTAGGAGGAGTTATGTATGAGCGACCGGGCATGGACTACCAAGGATCTGCGTGGGGGGAAAAATGGCCCTTATCCTAACTATAATCCCTAGGACATTAAGGTGCAGCATATGCCGATACCATGCTAAAGACTCGGAATATAAATTTGACTGGAGACATTAGAAAAGCAATCAACCCTCGTTTATAAATGCACAACATGTTTTTTTTTTATCCCATTGGACCGAAGCCCAGTGCTTTTCTTTGAAATGCAGGGAGGCACTCAAGATTGTAACTTTTCTTTCAAATTCAGGAGAAAAGCTGCTCATTTTCATGTGGACTTTAAGTTTCATGTGGGATTGAAAATATGTTAATGTTCAATCTTTGAACTGCAAATTCTGTTCAGCAATTTATCGGCTTTCATATTTTTCACCGACATCTCAGCCTCATGAAGTATATGAGGGACATCTGCTTCACATTGTCTTTTAGTGTGGCTATATGTTTTTTTTTTTTTTTTTTTACATTTTAAATCAGACCTGCAACCTTGAGAAGATTCTCCCAATGTTGAAATCCTCTATTATGGCAGCCAAAATCGCAGTGGTGACAAATCTCAGCTGTCACACATACTTTGACTGGTTGTTGTGCACTGTCCTGGCCTTGACATCACTCAGCTCTTCTCTTTTAATAACATCCTAGCAATTTTTCCATGTCCATGTTTTTGTTTTGCTCCGCCTGTCAGTCTAGCACCCATGGATCAATAGTGTGTCAGACTCGCTATATCTCTCTTTCGCTTTTGCTCTTTCTGCCATATGGACCTAAATGAGTTTGGAACCCACAGATTCTCGCTTTTTTTTTCTCCCCTTCCCAGCAATTTTTTCGGTAAGCCTTTCCAATTTCTTGCTAAGAAAAAAAAAAATTGATTCATGATTTTCACATCCTGACGTTCATCTCTCAGTAGGCTTTAAGGCGGCTTCTCTTCGCAGACAGCGTAACGCCCCGACCCCTTAAATCTCCCACTTTGTTGTCCCCATTCTACTTTTAATGAAAATGAGTCCCTCCGGGCTTTACTGCCAAAATTGAGCTGTTGAGGAGGAGTTGTCGCAAAGCAAGGAAGAACACTCGCCCGCTGGCTAAAGAGGCTTTGTACAGTGCCAACAGAAATCCCACCTCCTTTATCTATTATAAAAACGACCTAATACACATCTCAAATGAGCATAATAAGTTAAGATGTTATAGCTAATGAAAGCGTTAGTCAGCAATGAAAACTGTAACAATGGGACCATCCGATTGGTCGATTGTGGATCGTAGCTGGAACCATACCAGTGATGCAAACACTTTGAAAAGAGTTTTAACTGCCTCAGACTTACTCTCTTGCCAGGTGGTCCAGGTGGGCCGGCTTCTCCTGATGGACCTGGAGGTCCCTAAAAGAAGCAAGCCAAAAAACAAAAGAAAACAGAGAAACACTATTAACAGTTTGCATTAACAAGTAAATCTGTACTGATTATGAATTGTTATGAAAGCACAGCCAGAAGGATAATAACACAGAGGCCGAATACACATTTTGGGAATACTAAACCCCTCGATAATCTGTAAGAGTTACACCCAGACCCAAAGTTGGATGGTGCACAGCACTGCTTGAAATAATACACACTGTGTTCCCTGAGATACTTTCATCCAATTATCTCTGAGTTAATTGCAGACAATCAGAGTATTTTTTTAAACATTCAAACTGGTAAATATTCAGTGTTAATCAGCTCATTTTTGGGATGACTGCACATTGACATATAAATACAAAAGTCATGGTGTGTAGATCTGATTTCAAAGAAGGGGAAGCCATCATATGAAGTTCACATTATGTATTAATATACCTTCTAAATCAACATATTTCACTGCAGCGTTCAAAGATGCAAACCGGCTTCATAAACAAACAAACCAAAAAAAAAAAAACAGAATATGTAACATCGGTCGAGTTTTTCTCTGCCAATGATAAAGGCTTATTTACATCCATAAATATTCAGAGTTGTCATTCGTTGCACTTTACACGGGGCCAGCACATTAATACGTGGATTTTATTTATAATTATACTTAATGAATCTACAAAGCAGATAAGTCCATTTACCCTACACCCGTACGTATGAGGTAACTAGCATGAATTAAAATGCCGCAGTGTAAATTATTTACTCACTAAATATAATTAGAGCATTTAGTGGCAAACTTGTGGTGGAGTACTAAAGTCTAATATAAAACTAAAAAATAATAAAAGCACTGTGACAGAGAAACTGACTATTAAGCTGATGTCCTCATATGATGTGCTTGCACCAAGTGTACCAAATGCTATACGTGATATAAGGTCACGCAGTCATTTCTTCATTCCAAATTATAAAAAAGTGTCAACTTACCGGTTGACCAGCCTCTCCATCCTCTCCTTTCTCTCCTGGTTCTCCATCAGTGCCCTGCAAAAACGACATTAGAGATTAGTCTGACACTGGAATATCCATTAGGACCATACTCTTTAATTCTTGCATTAAACATGATCCACTTGGAACAGAGTTATACATACTCTGTACTCTATATAGGGCTAACATAAGGATTTCATACTTACAGCTACACCTGGCTCTCCAGGAGGGCCAGGGTCTCCAGGGAATCCAACAGGACCCTTTGGAAGAAAGAAATAAGATGATGAGATGCATCAGTGTTTAAAAAAAGACATAATTTTCCTGGCTTTAAGCATTAAGGACATGGTTAGTAATTTTGACAGTGATTTAGACTTGGTGTACTTGGTTACAGCCTCTGAAGGAAATATGATGGACTTAATGATAATGTTGCAAATCTTTGAGAAAAGGCTTCACTGCATCCCATTTCTATGCAGGCATAAAATATAATCTCCATCAATAAAAAGGCTTTTTAGCTCTTGAATATGTTCTAGGCTAAAATTGCCTGCCTTATGGCTGCAAGAGATATTTCCTTTAGAGCAGTAAATTTAAGCTTGTCTGAGTCAATCCTAAAAAAAAAACTCTTATAGAGATATTGAGAGTATGTGCCACACGTACAGGGTTGCCCTTGGGGCCATCATCTCCAGGGGGTCCTTTGGCACCAGCAGGTCCAGCAGCTCCAGGGGGGCCAGCTTCTCCTTTCTCTCCCCTCTCACCTTTAGGTCCCTGTAGTGATGGGGGGCAAGGGAGGGCATTCATTACATCAATTCCACAAGAGGGGGCATTTTTTTCTTCCAAGGCTGACACTGAACAGGATGGGGTGATAAAAACAGACAAGCAGTCAGAGGCTGCTGAGAGAAACTGGATCCAAAGATCATCCCCGTGTTGGTAACAGAGCACAGCAACCCTGGATGGTCAACAACACTGATGTGACATGAAGTCCAACATATTTATTTTTTAAAAGCCTTATTTAAATTATATAGATATTTTAAAACCTCCCTGATGAAAAAATATGCTGGTTATGATTTTCAAGTTTTCAAACTATTATTTGCAAGTCCAGCTGTTAAGTGCTGTAAAGGATTAAAGCTGATTTGGTGAGAAATCTGGAGAAGATTTGGATACATGCGAAACAATCTTTGATTCTGAAAATTCTGACTTGAAAGTAATTTGATTGTAACTTTAATGGAATCTGGTCAGTATAGTGTCAGTTTAAACAAAGATCCTTACTGATCAATAATTTGAGCAAATAAATCTTTACTTTTACACATTTCAGGCTATTTTTACTTTTTGCTTCATGTTTATGAGGGTGAAAAATAATGTTTTTGAGCGTACGAGTTGGTAATTAATGTCCTTGGTTTCTGCAACATTTCTTAAAGTAAGATGAGTTCAATTAAGATGTGGAAACAAGCAAAGAAAGAAAGAAACTCATATAGTCCACTACTGTTTCATTTCTTAATATAGCAAAGCAAACAGGATGACAGCTAGATTTAGATTTATTTTATACTAACTAAACCAACACTATTGCTTATGATAGGAACGTAAACTGCACTCTAACTCTGAAACTGTCACACCAGCAATTTAATGAGGAACTAATAGAGGGCATTACAGACACCTATAATCACACTTTTTTACAACTTTTCAATCTGCTGTTGTACCTCAATAATGATAAATTAAGCTGCAGAGCTAAAAAGCAAACACTGATGGGTGTTTTTCTTCGACAACAACAAGGTCAAGTGTATGACTGCAGTACGTTAATGAGTTTAAAGCTTTTAGAAGTAACTCCAAACAAGTATGGCACTGAAGAGCACTTCCGATTTCTTGTGCAACAGCCCCAATGTAACTATCAAGAAGGACAAATCACAACTTAAGCTGCATTAACACGGATGTCTGATGTTTTAAAGGCAACTTTGATTCAGGGTTGCTGCAATCATTGTTCATAAGGTCAAAAGCAGTGTGCAGATCCTCCTGCTAATTAGGCTGCGTCTTAAGAGGAAGAGACTCAGCTTGGCGGGTTATGTGGATGCAGGGTGCAAAGCAGAAGAGTCGTGCTGAGATGAACTACCAGCTTAAATGTGAGGAACAATTACTATCATGGTGATGAATACACAGTGTCACGTACAAACAACAAACAAAAACACCTCCTCATTAGGTTGGAGTTAGTGGTAAACATACCAAAAGTTACTGAGTCTTGTTTTTTTTCCTTGTCACCATTCAAATGCAATAGTGTGCACAAAGTGAGTTTATCCATTTTAAAGACGGGCCCTACAATCACGCTACAGAATCTACAGTAAAATACTGAATGTATGTCGATAAGCATGGTCCAGCGTGTAAACATGTAACATGTAACACAGTGACACAAATACACATTAGCAACACATATTTAGCTTGACAGAAAACAAAAACAAGAGCTTACTTACCTTAGTTCCAGGCTCTCCAGGTGGTCCTGGGTTTCCAGCCTCACCTTGCTCACCCTGTGGTTAGACAAATGTCAGTGTCAAAACAAATAAATCTTCAATATCACACTTTTCTTTTTCCAAATTCAGATTTGATGTCTGAAATTGAGCGATAACTGCGTAAGTCATACATGAGAATAAGTGTTATTGTCAGAATAAATAATGATATTAGTAATAACATCATTATTTATTCTGACAATAATAACTGACAATATAACTCTATTAAGTCTATAACTGTAGCTGACTAATAATGTGCTACTACATTCAAAGTATTTGTAGTCCTAGTCCTGGAAGTGCTATAAACTTTTTTTTTTTTTTTAAAAAACGACATTGTGTCCAAGCTCTAAGTCATAAAAAACATACTGAAATGAACACATGGTGTTAAAAAGCAAGAAGGTGACTGGGTTGTCTGAAGTTGGCTGGAAGGTGTAACAGACTCTAATTCAGTCTCAGTGCCTAACATCCTTCAGTGCAGGCACAAAACACTGGGGTGCCAAGTTTTGATTCTTACCTTCTCACCTACAGATCCCATGGGGCCCACACCACCTGGAGGACCTTGTGGACCCTGCAGCAGGAAAGAGATAAATCATCATCAATCACCACAGGGAAGGACAAGTAATGATATAAAGGCCTCACAATGTAAAATGATAGAAGTTTAAAAAAAAGAAGACACAGTCTAGTATGCGTATGAGTATAGTTGTACTTTGTACAGTTGTTAATAACTATTTGTACGTACATCAGCTCCACTAGGACCCTGAGGACCTCTGGGACCAGGTGGACCAGGGGGGCCCTGCAGGAAAGAGTCAGAGAGTTGTTACAGTGTATTTAACAAACTTTTATAAGTACTAACACATATCGAGTGGTTTTTCTCTTACCATAGGTCCAACATCGCCGTTCTCACCCTTTTCCCCAGGAGGTCCTGGAAGCCCCTGTGGACAAATAAAATGAATAAATGATCATGTTATTAGAAAATAAAACAATCATTTTACTAGAGTTGTTAACTGTAGTCACAACGGCTGATGCTACTGATGCAGTGATGCTGTAAAATATTAAATGTATCTGTGAGCCAAATGTGCACAAATGAATTACTTGAATTCATTTTTCACCTGCTGTCTGTGTTCAATTAAATATCCAGTGAGTATGATCAGTAAAGTCAAGGAAAACTGCTGCCCTAAAAGGTTGAATTTGTTAGACTCTATGTTACGTACTTGTTGCCTGAGCAAAACGGGGGGCTTAAGCTCCCTTATGAATTCTTCGGTGAAGGTGTCATGTTTCTATTCTACAATTCTTCCTGCAGCTCTGCAGACATGTAAGAGAGCACTGATCTATTATTTCTTTCTCCTTTTTGCAGTCAGTAACTTGTCCATCCTTATTCCAAGGTGCAGGCACAAATCCTGCTCACTCATTCTTGTAAAATAAGCTGCGTGGTCCAGACCTCATATGTGTTTTTGATCTGTGACATTTCTACCAGTAATTGCCACGATATCACTGCTGAAGGTTGCTTTGCTTCTGTGTGATTTAGGAGTTGATCGTGAGTGAGTGGTGGAGGTTTGCTGGGGGAGATCAAAGAATTTATTTCTCCCCACATTACACTGAGGACACACAACGAAAACGAAGACCCTGTGCTGACTGTTTTGAGCTTGTGCATGCATGCATCTCAGCATGTGTGTGCTCACTGGGTGCTGAAAAAACGGTGTGTGGATGCATGCTAATGTCTCCTGTGCTGAGTAATATAATCTGTGTAAAGGTCCCGTCTAGTCTAAGATCATTAGCAGTGCTACTCATTATGTAGAATAGTAAATGTGCTCAATGAGGGCCAGGCTATTGGAGTGGGTCAGTCCATGCAATTAATGGAATCGTGATGGGAAGTGAATTACTCCCAATTAAAAGTCCATTGAATAAAATCCTGCAGAGACAGGATAGCACCTCGGATTGATAAATAGCAGTCTATGTAATTTGATCAAGACAATGACCCCAATCTCTGCAGTAAATGCCCAACACGTCTAGCTTAAGAAGTTGATTACTAATAAACAGATAATTACAAAGAAATGAGGTCTATCAATGGGAAAGGTCGTACCTCGTTAGAATATTATCATAGTTCAGGAAAACATCATTAAAGTTTATGTGTACCTTTTTGTGTCAAAGTGTTGGGTTTTTAAAATGCCCCCAATAACTTCAGTCTGGCCTCAAGTATTTCCTTGGATGAATAACCCTCACCAATGAATACATACAAAAGAAAAGTACGCCACTGATAATAATCTATTTTGCAAAACACGCACTGGTGGGCCTCGTTGGTTTTTATGAATTCTTTGCGGGGGCTGAGACTGGCACTGCACAGAGAAGCCAGGCCATGATGAAAAAAGGGATTTTGCCGTTGAATGGAGGTGAGAGGTGCAATCGTTGCAGGTCAAAGCAAGTTTACTGGACGTGACATTCCAGATCCAATTAAAGTGCTTAAGCAATGGTGTAAATATGAATTTGTTTGTGTCTCACTGTAGCTTGTAACCTGAAGGTCACAGTGTAGTTAAAAAAGGTAAATGAGTGTTTCTGACTATAACGTGTGACATCATTAGACACACTATTACAGGCAGACAGAATGACGCTGAAAATAACATGAATATTATCCTGTGTGACAGCTATAAGACAAAGAATATATATATATATATATATATATATATATATATATATATATATATATATATATATATATATATATATATATATATATATATCTTACAATTTGTATTCATAGTTATGGCACAAACCTGCAGACCAATAGGACCAGGAGGTCCAGGGAAACCTCTGGAGCCCTCATCTCCCTTCTGTCCGAACATGCCCTGTTGTCCTCTGGGACCAGGCTCTCCATCACCTCCCTTATTAACAACAAACAAAAGCGAAAATTTGAACAGTGCTGCTGTGACCTCCTGCTCAGGTTTAACTTCTCATTCTTTGTCAGTACTTACAGCAGGACCAGGAGCGCCTACAGGACCTTGGAGACCGGCTGGACCAGGAGGACCCTGAAACATACAGTGAAAATAATGCCACCAAAATGCACATCCCCACAGAGTCAAAGAAAAATCCAAGCACCCACGAATCACTTCCTGAGTAGAAGTCTAACAGGCTATTTTTTATTTTGAAGAAGGATGGATATAAATGTTCTGTATCACCTACCTGTTCTCCCTTGTCAGCTTTGCTTCCTTTCTGACCTGGTTCTCCAACTTCTCCCTGGTAAAGAAACACACACACAGTCAATTTTTGAGATAATGAAAAATGACTACAATATCAGTGACTTGACTAATAACCAAAACATGTCCCAAACCCAACAATAAACAACAACAATAATAGTTATCAGCTAGTGCTGATATTCTTCTTCTCTGCATATTTGCAAATTCAAGCCCAAACACCAAATGTAAGATTTAAGACTTCTAAATGAGCACGATACTACATTCTGTTATTGCAAAATCATTGAAAACCTCAGCTTAACAGAAATATACATTATCTATAACTGTAATGGTGAGAGGGTATACCGACAGTCTGCACAAATGCACTCCCGGGACTAATTTTTAGACCTGAAACTAACTATGTCAACCTTTCTGAGGGCCATAAAGGTATGCATATGTATAATATTTGTTCTCGATATTAAGGTGGAATATCAGAAAATGGTTAGGTTAGGCTGAATATTGTTTTCATTCCCAGTTTCAATTAAAGATAAATTACAGCATTTAATACACGGTGACAAGTTTCATTCTTAATCTAATTTTGTGTAATGGAAGAATGAGGTTCAAGAAGAAAGTAAGTGCTTCCTGTCAAGGTGCAATTAGGCACTTTATTTCCCGAGAGTTCACCCTATGCATATACAAGTACAGAAATGTATTTTGTCAGTCTAAGTTACTGCACTGCAAATCTCTGCATGAGCATTTGTTTGGCAGCTTTTATAGAATATCTGATAGTAACCCTAAAGGCCATAATAATTACAAGAAATGAATGATGCAACAGCATCTCCTGTAATTGTGCTTTCTGCTACATCTGTTTATGAAGATGGATAAGCAACAGTTAGAAAAAGAGGAATATATTTTTGTTGCAGATTAATATGGGAAAATGACTGATTTACCCACATGCCCCACTTAGGGAACACAAGCAGCTGTAACAGGATGAAATTGGTGGTGCTGAATGTAGGTAACTGACCTTGTCACCATCCTCACCAGGTGGGCCCTGGGGTCCAGCAGGTCCAGGCAGACCTACAGGACCCTGGACACCATCACGACCAGCTGGACCTTGAGGCCCCTTCTCACCCTATAAGAAGACAGAAATGTCTTTTAATTATATTCTGAAAATTGGTGACCAAAGAAAGGACAAGAAGAATGAAGCTTTAGGAGCAAAGTAACACTTACAGGTGCTCCCTTCTCTCCAGCGGGACCTGGGGGACCCTGAGGGCCAGGTCTACCAGATGGGCCAATTGGACCTCCTGGGCCAGCAGCACCTCTCTCACCGGGAGAACCCTGTAAGCATGAGCACAAGACGGAAGGATTTTTTAAAGATTTCAGTTTTGTTGGCCTGTTTGCACTGAACAAACACTGAGGACATTAGGGAACTGGCAAAGAAAGACCCCACTGTGTCTTTCTGTTAATAATATATCAATAGATACACAGCTACACACAAACCCCTCTTTTTAAAACAAAAAGTGTGAAAACATTAGCAGAAACATGCAGTATCAGGTGGCAAGTTCTAAAAGAGAGCAAAGCTCATTGAAAGTAGTCAGCATTATCTCCTGTCAGGGAGCTGATGTCTTAGTGGTTCTCCAAGCCCAGAGCAACTCTCACCTGCAGCTGCATTACAAAATGAAACAGACTTCTGTTGCATATATATTATTCTACTCAGTGTCCAGCTCTATCCATAAAACATGATTATGAATGACACTCAGCACTTTTTGTTTTATATTATCGATGCAGTGAACCAACCTGCATGCACACTAATTTTGTTTACAGAAACACAACATAAAAACTCTGAGTATAAAGGCCAAACAGATCATTTAGACTCTGTTTTTATTGAACAAATGCTTTATATGGAGACAGGGATGCATCTTCTTTTTTTAAATGATACATTCATACAAATGACTGGTAGTTTTGTCTTACTGAGGCTGTTCTACACTAATCAAACTTAAAACACTATAACGATCAACATAACAATAACCCTAAATATGTAAATAAATAAAAAAAACTTAAATCTGGTTTATATTCTATTTAGCCAGTACTGTGTTACGCAAGTGTCATGATGACACAATGGGCATCAGCAGAATATGTTTGTGTGCAGTGTGGCACGATCCGCTCAAAAAGAACATACTACAGTCTCAACATGGGTAATATTTGAATATTCAAGTCTTAATAATACTTCAAATGTATAGTGTGGAACTATCTAGAATAACTATCTAGAAGAATCTAAGATGATAATATAAATGGCATGCAAACCAACATAATCCAGAGAGCATAAAAACAGTTATCTTTACATAGCTCTCAGGTAACACTGTACTTACAACAGGACCAGGTGGACCCTGGGGACCCTCTCCTCCCTTCAGACCAGCAGGGCCCTGAGGTGGAACAAGAGACATAAATACCTTCACACAGCTGTTGAACTTTGTGTTTTAATTGCATTTAACCAAGCCAATCTCCACTACAGCTGAGCGCTGAGATTTTCATCCTAGTAAACACAAATCAAAGGCCAAAGCTATAGATTGCTAGTGTATTGTAAATCTAATATCTGTAATACATATCTCAGTCACAATATACAACACTTCAAAAAAACACATTTCATCTATAATCGTGTTGTTGTGAACACTGCAGGGAAAGTGCAGTGGGATTCTTTTGCAGATAGATGGCTGCTTAAAGTTGTAAGCTATTGTATGGGTGCATACAATTTTCTCCATCTTGTTCTGCATATGCAAGCTTGTAAATTCAGTTTTGCCCATGCAGGGGTGTGCATAATAGGCTAGACGCATGTGTGCTGTTTTATATATTTGTCAGTTCCCATCATGTGCATGTGCAGCTCCCCAGTGGGCCACAAAAGAACACATAGCAGTATGGGTAATGAGTTTTTGCTGGCTCTGGCTGTTTGCTGGAGTAAATTACAATGGCAGAAAACAATCAGTGGTGATGCTGTCCTGCAGAGCCCGACTGACCTTGAGGATGGAGGAAGCACAACACTTCCTCTCCCTGCAGTGTATCCATTCCCAGATAACCCAGTCTAATTGCCAACATTTCTCACTTAATAATTTATTAGGTAAATAATGTATATAGAAACAGCACATAACTTTGCCCTCCCCACAAGAAAAAATGTTTGGGTTAAACTTTTACAAATGAACCCCTAATCAACAATTCCCAATTCTGTAATACAGGCCCAACATCCATTGCGGCTGTTAAAACAGCGCCGTCGGTGGCAGCAGAGCAATGCCGAGGCACGCCTGTTCATTTGTAAAATGTCGCTTTGGATTTCCTCTGCATCGGATTGATCACTTGGTGTGAATTGCGGGGCCGGAGTCTGTAATGAAGTGACTTGCTCTAGATAGATGCTGGTTAATTTATTATGTAGCTATGTTCTGTCACTTTCTACTAGCAAACACGTGTAAAGGAAAACTGATGATGATGAATAGATGCAGGTGAAATGGAGCACTTACCGGGGCACCGGGTAAACCTCTCTCTCCAGGGAAGCCACGAAGACCTGGGGGACCGTCTTTACCAGGGGATCCCTGTGGCCCAGGATCACCCTATACAGGCAATAACATGTGTTTAATTGGACTTACTATAATTCAAAATGTTGCATTAATTTTTGTGTATAACTACAAATGTGTCATTGGAAACTTTCCTGTACCATACTTATTTTTTACATTAAGACTGTTATAAAAGATGAACCATCTGTCACCATTCACAAAGATTAATTCAGGCACTGTTGCTGAATAATAAAAGCTCACTTTCCATAGAAAAGTATTTAATAGCTTCACTCTTCATATAGTCTCAGTCTGAAAAGGTCTTCATGCTTTACTGCAGGAGTATGTCCTTGTAATGAAAAAGACTTACAATTACTGTTTTGGTATGTTTGATATATATATAGAGATTTTTACACAAAACTACATCATCTACATAACAACTGCTAATGTAACTTTACTGCATAGGAAGTGATGATGTTAGTATGGGTTTGGAGATGCAACACATATGAAAATAAACCCAAGGGATTTTTAGTTGCACTACAAAGAAAACCTTGAAATTGAGAAACTTATGAAATGACCAAGTCACTGGTGGAATATGTATTGCAGCCATTTATGCATTTAAAAAAGGACTATACTGCAGTGCTGGCTGCTGAGTAGCAGGGGGCAGAGAGAGGGAGAGATACATAGTACTGGGAAAATGAGCAAATATATGTACTAATGCCTCTGAACTCCCCAGCAGGGACAGGAGTGAACCTGTTTCAAAACTGACAGCCATCATGAGCTATTAGATGCAATTAGTTTTACAGACACACGTTTCCTGTGGATTCATTAGTACTGTCATTACACAGTCAATAAATAACTCTTAATACCAATGCAGTATTGCTTTTGCATCATCAGGCACAATATGAAACATAAAGACTTCAGTCAGATTTTAAAAACAAAATCAAAAATCAAGAGTACTCCACTCCAGCAGCCAGTTTCTTGCTACAATGAAGCAAAACAAAAACCAAAAAAACAGAGAAAAAAGACAAAGTTCACATCCTTCTGGGGCACAAACTCAACCCTTCCCTAACATAAGACATCTCCTTCAGAAGTTCTTTTGTGTTCTGCCTACAAGAAAAAAAACTTTGTACTGCATCCTCACTGAGTACAGATTTTTATTCTGGTTTGTTTCTTTTTCTTTTTCTTTTATATGGTGCAATTCTAAAACAAGGACATTTGACTTCAGAAAAAGTAACTTCTGGCTTCGTTTTCTCTTCTTTAGTGCTGGCAGGCTGACTTTATCTGCAAACAGGGAGGCAGAGAAGAGTGGGCTTGAGAGGTATAAGAGGATTTGGGCTCTGCTGCCAAGGTCTCTTCAAAGTGTCCCTGGCATACTGATGCGCAGGTCTGAACGGAGTAGACCTGACTGGCACAGGGTTTGGAGTTAGCCGACAGACTTGATTAAACTGTCTGCTTGGGGAAGACAGGAAGAAAATGAAAGAAGAACACATGAGGATTTGAGGGTTGTGGGGGTTGAGGAGCAGGGTATGCTGAGTGGCCCTGGGAATCAGGGGGTTGGTTAGGAGCAGCCCATACTTCTACAAAATGCCTGCTGTCTGCTCCTAATGGGCACTCACTTCTCGAGCAGGGAGGCCCAGTGAGAGAACGTAGCCAGACACTGCTCAAATCTCAGCCTCTGTATCTTCAGCAGTCACTTCCTGCAATTTTGCACTGTCTAGCATAGAGAGCAATGGTGATAGTCGGGTGATTGCTGGGATGTGTTTCACATCCCACACTCTCACAGTGTTATCAAAGGAATATGTAATCTATCAAGCATTGTATGCCCCCCAAAAGTATTTATGAGGACAGCTGGCTCAGTCTGCAAAATCAAATAATGTAGAACAATGTGTAGGTTTAATTTGCAGCCCGTGTATACCCTCTTGAACTTCCTATCAATGTCATGAGCATCCTCTTCTTCAGTTTACATAAAAAGCCAAGGCCGCTTTTCTTGTTTGTTTTTGAGTGTTTTCAGAAGGTTAGTGTGTAAAAGTGTTAGATGCTAGAAAAGCATAGTTTGCTATTATATGATATCTAAAATAAATTGGAAAAGTAAAATTAAAGGGAATCCAATATACATACTTTGGCTCCCTCCTTGCCAGCAGCACCTGGAAGACCCTGCTCTCCAGGTGGGCCAGGAGGTCCAGGGTGGCCTCTCTCACCGACGGGACCAGTTTCTCCTGTGGGTCCCTAAGATGTTATCACACATTTGGATTTACAGGTCAATGTATGAAAATGACCATAAATCAGTAAGTTACATTTAGAAAATAAGTAATGAAAGGCTGAATTTTACAGCTGTTTTGTTTTAACTTTTCTATTTTTGTAACTTTCTTTAAAATGTGCCATATAAATAAAGCTTATCAGTTTTTCACTTATAATTTACGCCAGTACAGTAGAGCTCAAAGCCAGTAGGTGTCCAAGATCCAACTGAGTAAATGATGACCTATCTACTGTATATGAGCAATTATGTGTTTTCTTTTAATTGCCCACAGTACTTCTTGTTGGAATAAAATTGTAATATAGAAGAATTTGATCCACAGCACTGCAAATACAGCACTTACTTTATATCACCGTCTGCTTTGTTGTTTGTTTAGTAATATATGTATTTGCCTTTTCTGTATATCTCCTCTTACCTGGGGCCCAACAACACCTCCTGGTCCTGGAGGACCGGTCTTTCCTTGGAAACCCTGAAAAAAGAAAAGAGAGAGTATGAAACCTTATTTATACAAGTCACAGCAGCATTGGAGACATAAATCGTATCTATTCAAGCCCATGTACAGCAATTATTGTGATATTATTTATGATGATGAGCAGGGATTTACTATATGTTTGGGTCTGACGTTTCCTTGATTCTGGAACAAGAGTGTTTCAGCTTCTATCTACAGTCAAGGATATATTGTTTTGCAATACAGTGCAGGGTAGTAAATAACTAGAGTTATATGTACAGTTGTTTAATATGTTGCATATCTTAATGTCTATGTGGACATTAAGATATGCAATAAGCTTTACAGCTTTTTTTTTTGCTTGCAGTCAAAAGTAGACATGAAAAGGAAGGGTCACACAACATACGCCTCTTGTTTAAACCAAACCAGGCAATAAAGACACTCAGATAATAAAGTGGGGTACCTGTACATTAATGCTGTAATTAAGATTTAAAAATAAGACAACAACAGATTTGACATGACATTTTCATTTGTTTGCTATGAGAGTGACGGATTTCTACATGAGGAATAAAAATGTGCAAAATTATGAACATTTTGGCTTCTAAGTCCTGTCCTTCTTCTTATAACTGGGCTTTGGTCGCTAACAGAACATGTCACTCTTAGACTGCAGGCTAACTCGTGGTTCATAGAGTATATAAAAGCCTTCAGCTTTCATGCCCCTCTAATGTGGAACCAGCTCCTAGTTTGGACTTAGGAGACAGCCACACCCTGTACTTTTAAGATTAGGCTTCAAACTTTCCTTTTTCGATTTTGCATATAGTTACCCTTAAACATCCCTTACGCTGCATTTAATCATTAGTTATTATTAATCTCTGGCTCTCTTCCACAGTGTATCTATTTTCCTGTCTTCCTCCCCTCACCCCTACTGGTCAGAGCAGATAGCTGCCCCTCCCTGAGGGTGCTTGCTCATAGGAGGTCCCTTGAGCAAGCACCAACTCATCTGATTGTTGTTTTTGTTTTTAAATTTAATTTGAAATCTTTAATAAAATACTGACTTTATGTCATTGAGGTGACATAAAACTCTGGTCATGTTGTGTATGAATGTGTAACTAGCCAACTTCAAAGCCAGCAGTATAATAGTATAGCTGCTCTACTACTACTGCATACAGCGTTAAGTGTACAAGTCACCATTAAGTTATATGCTCTCTGGGAGAATACAGACCAGTTAGTTGTAGTTAACTTTTAAGTTTACATTCACAGCATATGGCTGATTTGCATTGAAGTACTCCCCGTGGATACGTTTAAGCACATTTAAACAGCAAAACAGGACGAGAAAAAAAGATCCAAGTTCAAAATTCCCGAGCATTGAATCCGACAGTGCAGTACAAATCAGATGAACTTCTGTCTTCAGGGAGAGGAACAATCCAATCCACATTGACCAGAGTCCAAGTGCACTCCAGTATATTCCTGAAATACTAATTAAACAGTTTTCTTAAAACACACTATTAAGTGTACTGATACAACCAGATAAAGAATGGTATCTTCTACCTCTATCACAGCTGTAATAAGGCTACACACTTGTAAACAGTGAACAGTGTACAGCTTAATTAAGCTTCCTGAGAGTTACTGAGAAGCAAACAAGTACAACCCCAGGATCAGCACAAGAGGAGTGTTAGATGAAATCAGCTTTTTCTATTGGATCCCTCATTCTCTGGCCTTTTCTATAACCTATACACACTGAGGTATTACAATCGCAGCACATTTGATTTGGAACTTATTATCCTATAACTAACCAAAGTTTCAAATGCAAACTTCTTACAAAGTCAATACTGAAAGACTTGTGACTCCAGGCCTATTGATCACTATGTGCTGTGATTTATGATGATGTATTTTTTAAAGAAAGCCCTCAAGTCAGGCTGCTGCAGCATCGGCCGTGGCTTAGAGACACCAGCTCAAATCTTTATTTGCACTTACTTAAATGTAACTTGCATTTCTGAGGATGTGCATCTATGAGCATCTTTATTGCTGTGTGGAGCCCACTCATCACCACATAAACACCTTAATGAAGACTACTATTGGGGCCTGAATTACAGAAAAGGCGGGGAAGCACTTGTGTGTGCTGTATTATATTAGCTAAGGGAAAGAGGCAGATGGAAAAGGAAGCTTTGATAAAGACAAAGTCAAGCTTTTAGTAGAATCATTGTCCTCTGAGCCTCATCAAACCATGGTGCACTGATGCACACCAAGCGCAGAGGAATCGAAGAGCGGGGGATTCTAACTTCATTTGATCGAATCTTACTCCGCTTTGTTTTTTTATTGTTGTTATCTATGTGCCAATTCAGCCATTTTTCATTTAGCTCATGCACATTTTGGAACAATAAACAAACAATACAAATAAAAAAAGGAACAAACTGTTTTATCCTGCTGCAACAAATATTATGCTGGCTTAGTTATCTCTAAGGTGTTATTGTTTTACAGTAGGCAGTGATACACAAGTAAACCTTAGTGGAACTAAACAGTCAAGGCTTAGCATCTATTCATTGGATATTTGCAAATATGCCAAAGTAACAATAAGATAGAAACTCCATCAGAAATGGATGGCTACACAGCCCACAGTCTGAGCCCTGTGGATTTACCTCGACGGTGTCTGTGTGTATTCTGTCTGTGTGAATAAAGACCAGCTGAGCAGCAGACTCAGGCAGTATTCACAAGGGCTTTCTCTTTTAGAGTTTGCTTTACGAAATGGGTCTGCACATCTGGCATCCCACTGAGATGTTGTGCCAACGATTTCATCGTTATCTACTGCATATGAAAGCACTATAGATATGCTTATGTATAATACTGTAGCACAGCCACAGGAATAAGTCTTGTTTTAAAGTAGTTTAAATGTAGAAAGCTAAATAAAAGCCAATATGTATAATTCTTAGATCATGCTGGGTTTAAGTTCAACGTGAGGTCTGTAATGTTCATACAAGATATTGCAATTACTCACTGTTTCTCCGCGCTGGCCAGGGTGTCCGGGCAGCCCATCCTTGCCAGGTGGTCCCTGTCAGGTAGAAAGCAAGACATACATTCACCAGGCAGCCAGGGACATTCATTGTTATCACACTTATATCTTAAGTGACAGCCCTTTGGTTGAGTAAAAGTTTTTCTTTTAAGCAACAAGTTTTATTACTACAATTTTGTGCAAATGGTTTGTGGGCAGTGTAAACATAATATTGAGAAAGGAAAAACCCTTGAGTATCTTGAAGTAGTTGAATGGTATGGAAATAGGCTCAGGGTTAGAGTTTTTTTGTTTATTTTTGTGTGAAATAAACATCGTTACGGGCTGAGACGTGAGAGCCAGCTATGAATGTAACCGGAATCAATAGGTGGAAATTACCACTTGTCTCCTGCCTTGACTGGGTAGTGAGAAAATGAGCTCTGCTTCAATAACAGTCAGAGTAATGACCTCTGAACAGAATTAGGGATATTGCTATGTATTAGTGCACCCTATGAATTCTTCAAATTGAATCAATTGTGACTTCTAATGTTTGCAAACAGGCTATTTTGCTATTGCAACACAGAGGAAGGGTAAATAAAGTAAGAGATTAGACACAGAGCCTTGCAAAACCACAAAGCCTCAGTGTAGATGCTTTTTTAGTCTGAGAGGCCAAGTGGCTTTCTTCTGTTCCAAGGAAGGAGAAATACTTACAGGGGGGCCTTTTGGTCCAGGGAAACCTACTGGTCCCTGTGGTCCTTGAGGTCCCTGCAATCAACACACAGTCAAGTTAAGGTTATGACATTATGCAAAAAAGGCAAAACAAAACCTAAAAGTGAAAAAGTCTCAGGCTCTGGGATTGCTTATGGCTAATTCGAAACAAGGTTGGAGAAGTGGAGCTTTTTGAATCGAAAAACTAGCCTCACCATGAGGTGAGTAACTGTGCCTCAGGTCATAAATGATATGATGTGACTACTGGTAAGACTCGCCTCACTTTCTAACCACACAGAAAAGTAGTGAGAGTAAAAGTGTATCTGGAGTTTTTCTTTGCAGTGATTTATTTGTCCAGCTAACCTTAAACTTTCAGTAGCATGGATATTTTTTTGAAATCCAATATTATATTGTTATAAAGATAACTTAAAAAAAAGTCCCTGTCTGATCCGACTAAATCAAGCAGACAACATCACAAGGAAGATTAGAATCATGGCAATAATAATAAGCCAAAAATACCTTTTGAATTCTCCAAGTTCATCAACATGAACATTAACTCCAAATAAACTTTGTTGTATCCTAATATATTACTTTTCATTGTTGTAGAAAATTAGCTGTAGCTTATCAGGTAACAAATCTTCATCAATGTTGCTGCATATACTGTATGCTCAACTTATATAATTAATGAGGGGTTGAAACCAGCTGAAAGCTAAACTGCATGTTAAAAAAATCAGGGTAATGACTAAAAACTGTTATACAAATAGTATCTTAATTAATTAAGGGGAAAAGTGTCTTGGCCACCCACAATGTTACAAATAGAGACATTCATATTGTGGGGTTGTGTATCCGAGTTTGTAGAGTCAAATATGCTAAAGAAGGATTTCAGTTACTATATATTATTGAGGTAACAAGTGTTTAATTTAAGGAGATTTAACATAAATCGATGAAACATCTAATAGAAGTTTAATTTTCTGCAGTCTAATAAAAGCTTCAAAGCTGACTCGATCATTTAAGCTTATCTTTTAATCATCCTTATTCATCAGATTCAAATTTATTTCACCTCACTCTGTAACACTGTTACAGAGTTCATGACACTACATCTCAGATAGCTTAAATATCAAAGAACTGTTGACAGCAGTACATTAATATCTGCTTCAATCACTGTGCCATTACTGTATTAGATCAGTAAAAGAAAAAAGCTTTATGTCCGTGAAAGCATATCTATGATAAACATTTACCTTTGAGACTGAAAAAACTATTTTATGACTGATTAATGATGAAATCCCTGTACCTAGCCGAGGACAGGTAGGAGCAACATGTGCCATTATTTCATTTCTGTTGTTACCAACTTTCAACTTTCAGAAAAGAGGCTCAGATTTCCCGATCAACTAAAATTCATCGCACTGTGTCAGTACAAATAGTGCTGGTAGGTAAATGCTAATGCAAACAGCATTTGCTGCAGGTGCTTAACAGCCTTCCTTCTTTCAGGCCTTCACTAAATCAAGCCAATGTTTCTCATTTCTTTGATACACAACAAAATCAAATTCCACTAAAACGGCACTAGAAATCTAACAAAACCTAATGAAAGTTATTAAATAAAGTGTCACTGCTGGGAATCTGTTTTTGTGCAGCAACTGCACACTGTTTACTTTTCCTTTGTTTTGCTGAGTAAGCCACCCAGCACTAAACATCTAGTTTTGAAGCGCTTTCTTTCCTTTCTTTCCTCCTTTCCTTTTGGAGTGTCAGTTCAAAATGCTGCAAAGGAGCAATTTACTTTATTGCAATGCTGGGAGCCAAGTGAAAAAACACAAAACAAAAATGCTGCTGTCTGTAGGAACAGTGATATAGCATTAAGGCAAAATCCCAGCTGACAACAACATATAGAACAGAAGTCTTATTATAATATTATATGATGCCTGAATTGCCCCTTATTAAAAATGAAACAAACAATTTATCGATTGATCAACTAATTTCTTAATTTCTTAATTATTATTTATCCTCCTGTTGAACTAGAAAAGTAAAAGTAAGGCACAGCCATCATTTTAGTAGATGCCAGAGATCTACTGGGAAGAAAAAAAAGCATATTATGTGTACCCTACTAGGTTAGCATCTTTTCTTACTATTTATCTTTGATGCTTAGAATCCAGTTTGATGAGATAGACCTAATACCAACAATTATATTTCTAATGCAAGGACAACAAAAACAAACTGGTATGGATCTAAACCTTGTGTGCTTTTAAAATGCACAACAGCCACTGCAGGCTCAGTGTGTTGGACTTACTCTCTCACCAGGTGGGCCAGGAGGACCGTCGTTGCCTGCTGTGCCCTTCAACACACAAAAACAAATCATCATCAGCTCACATTTTTAAAAAAGCAGCTCTATTTAATTATGTTCAAAATGACAAAGTAGCAATTTAATTGAAAAGTCTTGACTCTTTGTGAGTAGTGTTTTGTTGTAACGGCTATAGCATCAGAACCTTGGGTCCAGGTTTTCCTGTTGGACCTCTGGCTCCTCGAGCGCCCCTGGGACCCTAAAGAGAGAGAGAGAGAAAAAAGTCATGTTAAGCACACGACTTTATGGCAACAACAGTCTAGTTCAACAGCTATAATTTATGCACATAATTTGACTGGAAGAATAATTTAAACGATTCAACAATGTTTACACTAATAGCCCATTAATCACAAAAAATATGGCGTGAACAGCACCTACCGTCGGACCTCTTTGTCCTCTCGGACCAGATTTGCCAGCAGTGCCCTGTTAGGTAACAAAAAAAATTAAAAAAGGCTTAAGCACAGATTCTGCTCGTCTGTCCTCATCCAGCATTAATCCACTTAACATATGAAACCCCATTAACATGTGTTCCACACAAAGCATCTCTTCTACATCGAGCAACAAGCAGAGAACAGTGTGTCCCCTGTTCAAGCAGAGAAAACACTGTAGTGACTCATTATTTCCTTTTAACTGATAAATAAACAATAATTTGTAATTACAGGACAGTGCAATGCCATTTACCTGTATGGGCCTACTAAGAAAACCTTGAATTTAAAGTGTGATCCCATTAATAAATGTTAACGGGTCATATGGAAATATAAATAAAGAGTACAGGAGTTATGTTCATTGAAAGCAAAGAACTTTTTTAAGTAACTATTTGGCTTCTCACATCAGAAGAGACATTTTGACTTTGGCTGGATTGCTTTATTTCACAAAATAACCTCTGTGTGCCAAATAAAGCTATATATAAATAATACAGTTTAAAGTATCCACCTAATTTAATAAAAGATTTTTAAGCCGATTTATTTAATAACTCTTTGTACTTTTAATAATCTTTATATTAAAGTGGATTTCAAACGAATACTCTCTCCCATTACCTCCACCTTTAATAAAACGAATGGTGTTGAGCTGGGGATATCTGGCTTACTGCACATGTCAGTGGTGAACGTGCAAATATGAAAACTCAAACAGCATCTCAGCAACTCTCCGAAACTGCGTGAGTGCAACTCTTTTTCAAGCCAAGAAATGAGGCCATGGGCTCAATGAAAGCACAATTGTTTCCGCACCTTTTGTTCTCTCCCTGACATTGATTTCGCTGCTGTTATTCATCTATTTATTTATTTATTTTTGTGCCAAGTCACCATGCAGATGCTTTGTAATGGGAATCAATTTTCTTTTGTGCTGGGCCGTGATGTCGTGGTGATTTTCATACACAAAAACTTAATGCATGTGTTTTCTTACCCTGCCTCCTTTCTCGCCATTGGCTCCCGGGAATCCAGGGAAACCGCTTGAGCCCTGTCGACAGGAGGTAGATATGTCACGGAGGGAAAGTACAGAAACACAAGAGAAGCTGTGAGGGTCAGCACATGCATAATAATTAAAGCTCATCCTGTATTTATCTGCACTGCTGTTGAACGTCATCTTCAGTTACTTTTACACTGTTAACCCCACGCTCCTGTCAAATAGCCTGAATCTAGAGTTTGAAACATAAGGGGTTAAACAAGCTGTTCCTTATCTATACTGCACTATACTTCTTGTTAAAGAACATTTTCTCAGTCCATATAAAATAATTGACACACTGAAACAAGAGGAGGGAAACTTTACAACATGGCACAAAATATCTTTAAACACGAGACAAAGTGACATTTTCTGTAATCATACTGTGAACAGGGGGATTTTTAAAAAAGCTTACCTATTCTGCAGAGCCTCAAATGTTGCATTGGGGACATTCAACAAAAATTGAATCCATGGCAAACTTTACCTCCATAAAGCAATAACACTAAAATTTTGCACTGCCAAAATAAAGCTGTGTTGTTTACTCATTTAGGGAATTATAGCCTTGTTAGTGACACCTTATTAAAAAGTGATGCCAATTTTTTAAAAATAACTAAAAAAAACCCAAAAAAACCCCAGTGTGCTACATAATATGGGATATTTGTCAGCTGTGTTATTTCCGAGTAACTTGGCAAACCCGATGACTTGAAGTACCACAGCCAACAAAGTAAACCACCATTTAATATTTGTTATCTATTATTATCCAAGAAAAAACCCCAACAAAAAAACTTGATTTTCACAAACATACCTTAGGTCCTTGTCTTCCAGGATAACCTGGCAATCCTGGGACACCCAGTTTACCCTGAGAGACATTAACACCACAAGTAAGCACAGGAATACAATTTTAGCACAACTGCAGTCTGCAGCTATGTTACCTTTTCTCCAGCAAGACCAAGAGGACCAGATTCACCAGGGGGCCCAGCTCTGCCTTTAGGACCCTCAGGACCATCCTCTCCACGGGACCCAATCAAACCAATTTCACCCTACAATCAACAAATATATAACAACATATCTTAATTTTCCATCCAAATAGTAAAGATGCAACTAAACGTTGAGTCATCAGTGTTTTTATTTCAGTCAAGCTCCTCACCCGGTCTCCTTTGATTCCCATGTCCCCCTTGAAACCCGGGAAACCGTCCTCACCCTGAAATGAGAGAAGTTAGTGGCATATCTGGCATTTTTGGGGGTTAATTTACTATATTCTTGCTAAAAGCATTGTTTAACTGTCTGAAATTGATTATTTTTTCTAAGAAACTCCCTGAAACTTTTTTTGAAAAGTTATGTTTTGAAAATCTTTTAAAGCTTCAGCCTTCTTAGGTTCACCGTGTAAATCACAGGATTGACAGTGCTATCTGCTGGTCAGATAGTGGAATAGCACCTGCATGGAAACCTAAAGCTGTTGATATTTTCATCCTCTACATTTGCAGCAGTGCCCATTCACTTTTATTTGTGACTGTTTATATACCGATGTACCAAATTAGAAAACATGATATAATTTGCTCTAGTTTTAAAGACACTAGACACTCAGTATATCTACAATACACCGAATGATGCTCGGGTTTATTGACTTTGTGAATAAATGGACTGAAGGACACGATTGAGTTCATCCAAACTTCTTCCTCTGTTCTTTGAAACTTTCACTTGTCCATGTTTTCAACTCTCTGATGCATAATGCAGTACTGAGCACGTCTGTTGCCACCAACTCGCATCGCAAAGACCACACGCACACACCTCAAGAAAAGCACATCCTTTATTCATAACAAACGCTTTCTCCTCGAGGTTTTGGCTTTTGGATCTCTTGCTATAAATAATTCAATAAAAAAAATGATATGAATACCTGTCATTGTAGTAAGAACAACATCTCTCAGTCAGATAATAGATTTTTTTACAGTGACACAGCTGTATTGATCTTGAATAAAAGTTATGCCTATCTATATATAAAAAAGTATTAGTTTAAATTCTACATGGATACACGCACAGTTCAACACTTCACAAACTGCTTGGAATTGATTGTAGTGGGCTTTCAAAAATATTCTAGAGCATGGCAGCTTTACATTCAACAGTGGATCGAGGGTCACTTAAAGAAAGTCTCCGTCTTTGCTGAAGAAGGCAATCGACTGACCTCTACATTCAGGCTCCAGCAGCTGTCCACTCCAGCTCAAAGGACTCAAACCAAAGCTGGGAGTGCCGGTAAACAGCCACAGTTGGAGAGGTTGACGTGCAACTATCTACTAGCTGTTCCCAAACATTATTTTTGATGCCTTCAGTTTTATCACAAGATGAAGTTTAGACTGACAGTCTGCAATTCACTATGCCAACTTCCTTAACAGAAACCAAGGGAGTTATCCCATTGAACTGACTCCCATTTGGTTCTTTACTTTGACTTTAGCAATACATTATGTATAATTATTAAGCTATTTTTGTTTATATTTTATATTAAAAAACAATGTGTAAAATAATATATATATTTTAAAAAGACATATATACCTTCTCTCCCTTTGATCCCTTGAGACCACGGACACCATCTGCACCCTGTAGGACAGAAGCCAGAGATTAGACTGATGACAATGATGTCTAGCAGGACAAACTCCTGTAGAATAATTAAAAAATGTTTGGACAATCAAATACATGCCTCATCAAACATCATACCTTAACACCACGAGGCCCAGGATAACCAATGGGACCCTGTGGGCCTGATGGACCCTGGAGCAAAGAAACAGTTTATGATTACTGGGGCTAACGCTTAGCAGATAAATGCAGATGGCATTAATAAAAACCTGTAATTACATATTTAAATACCTGATTAGTGTCAATTTAAGATGGTTCGCCATTACAATTGCATCGTAAACAATCAGTGTTGGTCAATTATTGAACCGAGCTAAACTGTAATATTAAATACTGGCACAACATAAGCTCAGTTAACAAAATGTTATGTGATCTGAATATGAATAACAATTAAAAAGTGAATGAATGAATAAATCAACAAATGAAAAAAATAAAAAAATAAATAAAAATAAGATAAAATTCTGTGACTTCAAAACACCTACTTGGGCTCCTTTCTCTCCAGGTGGCCCCTCCTTACCAGGATGACCCTGCAAAACAAAACAAAGACATCACAACATGGTTAAAACTTGCAAAACTATTGAACTTAGTGAATGCTGTGACCTAATGTGTGTCACTGAGCTACGTGATGCAACCGTTTATGATGTTGAAGCAACTTCACAAAAAAGAACCCCAGTGTTTCTTTCTGAATTCATATTAAGATCAATTTCTAGCTTTTGTGCTGTCCTTCAAACACATGGCAAACAAACAAAAGAGTTACTATTTCAGAGCAAAGCTGAATTGTAGTGCATTCACACAATGCTGCATTAATTATAAGGGTAAACTTGTGTGCTCTATGGTGCTTTTTTGCAAACAATAGCATAGTATATTAGCAGATATACTACTACAAGTACAAGTTTTTCTAGTAATAATATTAAATGAGATATTTGTGTGATGGCCACTGATGAAGTAAGGTTTATCGTACAGACAGACAGGTTGGATATAAACTGCCCACAAACATATGGGATCCTTTGGCCTCTGACATTCCCCGATCTGAAGTGTGACATTGACGTAGAGGGCTGTAAATCACCAGGCTCTGGCGCCTGAGGCCAGCTAAGGCTGTCTGCCTGTTGAACTTATACACCTCTCCAAGTAAGGGCAGTGAAGGAGGTATGACATGAACAACTACGAGTTCGAAATAACAAATCCCGTAGGCTATTTATCAAATTTCTGGTGATGGAAAATGCCACGAGAGATGTCTGAGGTACAGTTCTACCATGCTGCACAAAAAGGATTAAATAAAAATCAAAATATTGTCCATGTGCATTTTTTGAAGCACATAGCTTGCACAACAATTTCATTTATAGTCTGAAATGCATATGAGATATTTCAAGAAAAACAAACAAACAAAAATGGGGGCCATTTCCAAAAATCATTACCAACAGACTGAAGGTATAACACAAATAAGTCAAGGAGTCACTGTATATGTGTGCATCTGTGTGTGCGTCTGTCTGTTTTCTTAGCAATCTACTTTCCACTTGGTGGGTTTACTGCAGAGGATTCAATAGAGAATACTGTTGTTTCAGGTCACTTGAATGAATGGTTCTTATTTTACGGTATAAGCTTTTTATTTTGTTTGCTTTCACAACTTCTGATAACTTGCAGGTGAGACGTGTGAGACGAATATTCTCAAAACCACCTCCACATGTAAATTTTCAATCTGTGTGAGTTATGGCCACCACATTTTTACAATGTTCCAGACATGGTTCCTGACTTTTAAGGGGAAGCATGTAACTAATTTAACTTGGGTTTTGGTTTGATTTTTTTATTAATGACTGCACTTTTTGTTTGCATACTTAAGAGCAATTTTAGTAAAAATGTCCATTTCATCTACTCAGCACCCATAGTTAAATTCTTAATCTATGGGAACTAAAACTTTCCTTTATTTTTGCAAAACAAATAAAGGAAAGGCTCTCAAAGTGGATTGTCCACAAACTACACTTTGCATGTCTATTGTTTCGCTAATCCTCAATGATCTCGTAAGTACATTAGCTGTGCAGCTATCTTTGAACTTGGTGGACAAGTGCACAATTGCCCCATATTTAAACGGCAGATTCAGTACTAAACTACTACTAATACTAGTACAAAATAAAAAGTAAAAAATAGCACCCACAATTTTAGTGAATATTAAATGAGTAAAGTGGTGTTAGATTATCTTGTTTGTGGGATATGTATGTGTGTAATATTGACATAGAGTATGCATGTGTATAGGTAACAAGAGCACTCACAGGGGGCCCATCAGCTCCAGGTAATCCAGGCAACCCCGACCTGCCATGAGGTCCCTGCATGAGGAAAAGAAAAAGACAGATTTAAAAAAATGTCCAGGATTCTTATGAAGATCACATGCAGGTTCAAATAAGCTAAATGACTTTAGTATAGATTCTTAGTTTTGATGAAAGAAAACTCAAGGAAAAAGAAATTCTATCATAAACAAAAAATAAATAAACTGAATTTAAATTTTAAATTGTAGTTAGATAAATACAACTAAGCTTACTTAACAAAGAGACATTACAAAGAAGCATGCAGTACATAGCATACTTAGCATGAATCTTGCTAACCTGCAGATACCAAATTTGCCTTATTTTACCAAATAATGCAAAAGTTACATCAAATCATGGGTCTTTATATCTTATATCAAATACAGTTTACTGATTCGGCAACTTAATAATTCCTCGCACAAGACTACATTTTTTTGTACCAACAAACATTTCATTCACCATGTACAAACCGTAATGCTTTAATAATACGCTTTCAAATAATGAAGACAGAGATAAACACACTTTTTCTCCAGGTGGTCCAATGGGGCCTTGAGGACCAGGAAGACCCTGCAAAACAAGAGACAGATAGAGATGAGAGTCGATATAGCAACAACAGGCATGCTCAAACACACGCGCAAGCTGGATAAACTGAGGAGTTTGTTGGAGCTGTAAATAGTTTAGCTGGTAAAGAAATGTTAAGCCTGTGTGTTTAAGTGTGTTTGTTCTTTCTAAGTGGGGTATATTGGCCCTTAGCATGCTTGCAAATCCTTAAATATTTGTTTATGTGCTCCCATATATGCATTTCTGAGTCCCTACCTGCCATTGCCCTTTATATTTGTTGGTTTGGTTGTGTCTCTGGTGTCCTTGTTTCCCATGCTTTTGTCTTCATGTCTTTCAGCATTAGTTATTTATCTTTTGGTTACTTTCCGTTGTACTGTGAAAGTTCGTCTTCCCATTTATCTTGTATTTTTACTTCCCACCTTTGCTCCTTTGCCTTCTATGCCTGACAGTCGGCCCATGTGCCTTTTTCCCACTTGTGTGCCATTTTTTAAACCAATGCTCAGTGTATACAGAGGCTACAAGCAAACTGTTAAACTTGCTTAGGAAGAATCCTAACAGAGGGAAGTGACACAGAATCTCTCTGAGTGGCAGCCATAATAACCCTTAATAAAAACTGGATGAATTTTCTAATGACTAAGGGAAGGTGCTCCAGTGATTCTTTCATCCCCTCCTTCAGCAGTAGATAGACTAGACCAATCCTTTTATGAAGTGAAAGGAGATAATACCCTCCCATTATTCATAGCGACATAATACGTGAACATCATTAACTGCGATGAGCATCACTGACATGTGGCAGCTAAATGTTCATTAGTAGTGCCGTTTCTATTTGATGCCAAAACGTGCTGATAAAATTTGAACCTTCAATGAGAGGTGGGCTCTCAGGTGAACATTATTTGTATTTAATGATGAGTTTGAATTCCGTCCTTTGTAACAAAGTGATATTTTTCACTGGTTTCTCTCTTTCATAAGACCTGCATGTAACAGCACAGTAACACTGCGTGAGGCATCTAAGATGTATTTTGTGTAGTCCATCTTTGAGACACTGTTTCACCACATCAGACCCACATCAACAACATCCGCTGCCACATTATTACGCTGTCTGAGATTCTCTGACCGCTGCACTTCTCTTTTCCTAGGTCCTTATAAATTCTGCCTCACATTGTTCTTTGACCTCATAATGTTTTCCACTGAAGCACAACATAACACTATCTGATAAGTGCTTATATATTTATGTGTGTGTGTGTGTGTGTGTGTGTGTGTCAGCTTGAAGCAACAGTTGTAGAAGCTTTGCAGGAATTAAACCAACACAAAGACAATGAAAACCAAACCAAACAAATAGTTCTTTTCCTAAGATAAGTCCATGGAAAATATCCCTGCACTGCACTTGTCTTTGCTTGTTTCAGGTGCAGTGATGACACCTCGTGATTGATTCGTTCACCTGTGTCCCAGGGATTCCCTGCTGCCCGGGTGGGCCTGGCTCTCCTTGAGGTCCCTGAAAAAAACAAGAAGACTGTCAAAACTAGACAAGAAACATTATTCCCGGAGCAACTCTCAGAAATACAGTGCAGTTGAATTACACCCAGTGTTGCACTGTTAACAGGTCTGTCGCCAGGACTATTTACTCCCCAGATCACAAAGAAAAAGCAATGATATCTCAGGGGATAAGTTACAGAAGAATTTAATTAACTAATTGAAATATTTTGGTATGCCTACTTTTCCCAATCTGCTTCATATACTCCAATCTGGATTGCCTTTTTACTGAGCTTAATGTATTTTACTTTGGTCCAAAAAATTCCACTCTTTCCTAAAATACCACAGCATGTTTACTTAGGGGTCCAGGACAGAAATAAATGAAAGAGAGGCTATACTCTTGGTGGACATTTAATTCTCAATAGCAGCAAAACGTATTAATAACACATTTCCGTAAGTGGTTGTTATTTATATATATTTATCTTAACATAATGTAACTTTTAACACATCTTTAAGATATAATGATCACAGCAGACTCACCACTGAGCACTGAACCTTTGATCTCACAGCTGTGCATCCTACAACCTAAAACTTTAACAATGCGCACTGAGTAAAAGCATCTGTGTAGTTCAGCCCAGGGTCTGAAGATCTGCAGCACTAAAAGCTGATATGGTCACATGTTGGTGACTATGATAAAGCGGAAGCTGTGTTTGTACCATGTTTCCTTTTGGACCTTGAGGACCATCAACTCCAGCAACACCCTGCAGAGGACACATTAAACAAGATTCGTGACCGATCATATTAATTGCAGGCAGTGATACTACATGGGGACATGGTAAAAGTCAAAGTACGTACAGGTGATCCAGGGGGTCCTGGAGGACCACGAGGTCCCAGCAAACCTCTTGGACCCTATGAGGAACAAACAGTTCAAATAAACTGAGAATTGTTTTATGGTCATAATATTCATGAATAATTGTCAGAGGGGCACTACTGCCCCTGCTGGATGCTTGTGTTAGCTTTTTTAAATGACTTAAGGAAGATCATGTTGCAGCGTGTTGTAATTTCATAGATCTGGGATGGCATGATATAATAAAACCAGGAGCCTTACACTCTCTCCAGCTAATCCTCGAGGCCCAATCTCTCCATCCTCGCCCTGAGGGAAGAAACAGACAGAATCAGAGAAAATGAAATATAATGATCTTTACTGAACTTTTAGCGTTTATCATATTAATTCAAATAAACCAGACCTGGAAGTAAACAGTGGCATCTTGTATTATATATTAGTAATCATCACTTTTAATTTTAGGTGCTCAAAATCCTCTATCAGTTACAGCTTATGTTAAACCACTGCAAACATTACTGAATGCACCAACAGCCAGGAGTTGGTTAAGGTAGTTTCATAAGAAGAAAAGGTTAGACACAAGCTCCCCTCGTTCCCAGTTCCCAGTCTCAACCCAGCTGCTGCTGCCTGAGGGCTGAGCTGGTGAAGCACATCTGATCTAAATAAGTATGTTGGTGATGCATCTCGGCTGAGTGAAGATATTTGTGAGATAAAAGAGGAAGCATTTACTCTCTGTCCATCCTCTCCAGGGGCACCTGTGGGTCCCATTGGTCCTGGTTCTCCCTAAGAAAAAGAAGAAAGAGATCAGAAAGGCACACAGGTTGAGGTTAGTGTCTCACATTATGATGTTTTTTATTTTATTTTGTAGAATTTTCTAGTTGGAGCTTTTAATTTGAAAACTACGTTAGTGTCCTTTCAAACACTGGTTACTTTTTTGTTTCTTCATCCTTGCATACTAAACACATTATGTTTTCACTTCCTGCTGCATCTCATGCTGTCATACCAAACCATTGATGCTATAAACCATTGCTGGGAATGAACCAAATACGACATCATAACACAGATTTCGAATAACCAGGTGACACACAGGATGGCGTACTCGACAGTGATTTCATTCGTAATTTTTCAATGTACAAACCAATTACCGAGCTTCAGTGCGTGATTAATGCAGGTACATTAGTGGAAGCCATGTAGCAAATTATAAATTGTTAATCCATTTTCCCCTCTTGGCATAACAGTTCTTCACTCAGCACACTGAAATCTAAGGATGTTACTCAACATGATCTTAGAAATATACTGAAATTCCAAACTACATCACCCACTACAGCCAACTAAAAGAGATCCAAGATATCCAAACCTTTGGTTATTATTGTAATCTGAGTATAACTAATCCTGTATAACTGAGAGAGTTTGTTTTAATGCCAGTTTTGTGACTTATCACACGAGGAAGCAGTGTTTTGTTCACCTGCTCAAAAACATCTAGAGTTGTTTCTCAGGCAAACAATGCTCTGTTTCATATTTACTCTTAGCGGATAAATTGCACAGCTATTCTAAATCAGAGAGATCTGAAAAAGGAGCAGACTGCACATAATTTAACGTATGAAGTGCCATATTATGCTCACCCTGTGTCCTTTTTCACCAGGCAGCCCAGGAAGTCCATCAAATCCTCTGTCACCCTGTAAGGAAACAGTACGCAATATTACAAAAGCAATCTTTATATGGACAAGAGCACTTCCACTATTTGCTCTTTTCTAGTGAAATAAACTTTAAATGTTATGTAGCAGCATTTGTACCTTAGAACCTGATTCTCCAGGCATCCCACGGGCACCATCAGCTCCAGCACGACCCTTAAAACAGAAGAGAGATTAAAAATATGAATACAGATTTTGATACTGCGGAGACGTTCAGAACATAACTATTGGATTCTAGATAAGTAAGATAATAATATATTTTTTTGTTATATCTGCTTTAAAAACACACACTTTTCTATTTTGTATTTTGCTATCAGTCTCCTTTTTCATTTCTGTAGAAAACTACCAGCGATTACGTTCTATTTATATCATCAGATAAAATGTCAATATTTGTTTTTACTCTTCCTGTGAACCAGTTGGCTTCCTGGATGTTGCAAATTCTTACCGATAGATGAAGAAAATGAGTATTTGTTTGGTTGTTATAATCAGTAAATAATGAAGTAAAACCAAAGAATATGTTTATTTTTCAGATTTGACTCGTTTTTGAAGGGCAGCTTACATTTCTCTTATTATCTCTATCTCCTCCTTGCCTCACTAGCTTTTAGGGAAAACATTAGAAATGACAGCGCAAGATACATTTCATCCACTGCATCCGTACATAAGTAGCTTGCATACTATTTATTTAATTAAGCAATATTTAATCACATTTTGTGACATTAAAACCAGCTAAAGTCCTGCATTTTAATTAAGCTTGTATTACTAACTTGCAAATGACTGGTTTATGTTTATTAGTATCCAATTAGGTCACGATGTTTGGCCCTGCGGAGGGACTGAACCGTGACACTAATTGCGCCCTACATTCATAGTCAGTGTTAATGTTTTGGCATTTTCAGACAGATTAACTGCCCAGCCATTGATCCGAAGATTGGAGGAACCACAGGCCTTTAAGCACATCTCAAGCAATTGTTTGTTGGAGTGGAAATAAGCTTCTCAGCTACTGAGGAGAGACGACAAGTACAAACAACCACACAACAAACACAGAGGCATGCAAGCACACACACACACTGCAGTGCGAGTGCTGGAGGTGAGTGAGTTCACTCACCCGCTTGCCTGCCTTGCCAGGCTGCCCTGGGGGACCTTGGGTGCCACGAGGACCCTGTTAAAGCACACGAGGACCAGTTTGGTGATCAGCAGCACTATTTGTTTCTCAGTTTGTGTGAAATGTTTTCACCCAGTCATTAAGTCATAACTTATCCCTCACCTGAGGACCATGGTCTCCACTTTCACCTTTCAATCCAGAAATGCCAGGTGGACCCTAAAGTAAGGGAACACAAACCAAGCATGCTTATATATACATATCTTTTCAAGCTTTTTTCACACGCAGTTTCCTTCAGGACAGATTACGGAAAACAGTTCTTTAAAGAAAACAGCAGATGGCGACATTTTACAGCAGTCAAACCATATACCAATGCTCATCAAAATAAACATCACTGCACAGATTTTTTTAAGCACAAATTGGCACATATGATATTATAAACTGCAAGACACTCCTATCAGATTTTTGAATCATGGATTATATGCACCTGGCTTAAACGCTGATCTTAATTTGCTGCAAACGATTTATTTTCAGCTTCTAAACGCTTTGTGCCAAGTTAGAGTTCAAACTTATTTGCAAGACTAGCCTGATAGCTCCGGGTCTAGCTGGCACCAGAGGCCTAAATTACACATACAGGTAAAGTGATAGATCTGTGTTTTATCTGGCATTCATCTCTGGGCAAGTCTTTTGTAGGGTCTTTTCCTGGAGATAAGCTGTGGATCTTGTATTAACAAGCCCAAGAAAAAGAAGTTTGCCCGGTTGCAATATGTTAAGCAGCTGTTAATACACGTGTGTTTTTCCTCTGTTTCACTGAGCAACAACAAAAAAAAAAAACCCGTACTACTCTGTATTTGATTGTACTTTCTTCTAGTACCAACAGTACAAAAAAAAAAATGCACAAGCAACAAAAGAAGATATTTTATAATCCAATCTAATAAAACACTGCATTTTTAAAAATATGCATTTGATTAACTTAATCTTGAATACTTGTTCCAGATATATACAATGGCTGTAAATGACAACTTTAATGAATACAATAAAAACAAAACTATGAATAATAGATACATTTAGAGATTGAAAAGCTGTGTTGCAGCATAAATTCCACAGGATAAATTCTCACTCACCACTGGCCCCGATCTTCCCGTCAAACCCATTGGCCCAGGGGGTCCTCTCATAGCCAGCTGCAGGTATGGGCACAGACAAGAGCAAGGTCAAATTTCACTGAGGCAAAAAAAACATTCATAATACTTTTTGCAAACTGCATAAGCAGCACATAACGCATATCTTTATGCATTTTTCAGAATTTTCCTTCCCATTTTACATATTTTGATAGTCTGTTTTCTAGTATCCTGGCATGTCTGTACTTAATAATCCTTTTTTTTGGTCTTGGTTAAGAAAGTTGTGGCACTGCTCGCACTACATGATCACTACATCCTATTCTGAGATGCCTCTCATCTGGACTGCAGTAAACATTCCTTATCATCCTCCAGTTGCTGTCTCATTGTGATGACTTGTGTAGTCAGCAATTTACATTTTAACATTTAACAATCAGATTTAGCAATTATTCAGTTTACCTGTTTAGTTATTGGGTCTAAAGTGAATTGTCTCTTTTCGTCTAAGTGCCCATCTCCTCTCCCACAAAGATGCAAAGACTACACCTGTTTCTTAGCCCACCCGCAGACGCTGAGCCCCTGAAGTATTTTTAACAGTCTCTCCTGCCTGTCCACCTGTTCAAAGTGGCCTTTTCATGCTGTTGCTCTTTAGCCCACTCGGCATGTCTCCTTTTAGCCCCACAAGGACAACAAAATGCAGCGCAACCCCTCCTCACCAAAATGCTGTCTCTGTCTTCCTTCCCCTCCTTTCCCCCTACAGCTCTATGTAGCCAGCAAGAGGGGGGTAGGGGTTTGTCCACAGCCTTTTGGTTTCCCTGTGGCTTTTAAAATGTTGTTTCTACTTACTCTAGCCTGTGAAAGGATTGCTTGCGCCTGGGCTTCTTGGGCCGACACCACTGGACCCTTCTCACCATCCCCGCCGAAACGGAACTGTTGGACACACACAGACAGCGCGTTTTCTTCAGCTCACTCTGTCATCACTACGCAATATCTTAAAAATGATCCTGGTTATGGATATATGATAAGTTTGGATGGAATGTAGTTCTGCTGTATGAGCGCTTACTGGAAGCATCAGCATGGTACCAGGGGGCCCCGGCAAACCGTCAGCACCAGGCAGACCAGGGCGTCCAGGAGGACCCTGTGATACAGAAGTGGCAAAAAATTATTAATAGCATCAACATTGAAAACAATTATGGCACGTGAAAATAGTGTAAAAAATACATTTCCATAGCTGGTTATGTTTATAACATCTAACCATTAGCAAATCAGTTGTGGCAAAAGCTCTCTGGCAGTTTCCTGTGGGCTTTGTCACATCTTTGTCGCCACTGTCGCCAAAGTGCTTGCTCATAGGGGGGTCATAGGATTGTTGGGTTTTTCTCTGTATCTATTATTGTGCGATCTACTGTACAATATAAAGTGCCTTGAGGCGACTTTTGTTGTGATTTGGCGCTATAGAAATAAAATTGAATTGAATTGAATTGAATCTTTGTATGTACTACCATTTATATTTTGGCTGAATTTCAAGAATTTATGATGGTACAGATCGCTAAAATGAATCAAACACGAGGGGGCGGAAAGCAAATTCATACAAAATATAAAAACATAATTATCTATATGCTCTGCACTGCTGAAAAATACACCTAACCAAGAGATTTTCATCAGTGCACCCTGTGACTCTGTGTATGTTTATTTTTTTTTGTTTATTTATAAGGAACCCCATTAGCTTCCACAACAGTGGTTGCTAGTCTTCCTGGGGCCCAAACCATCAAATACCACCGAATAAAATGTTACACAATGAGTTGGATGCAAAATGTCCACATAATTTGGCTCTTACATCCACAATAAGGTTTTACAATTCTGAAAATGTAAACATGTAAATATTAAAAATGATAAAAAAAAAACACTCAAACAAAATACACAATTTCCATTACAAGTGACATTACCCTCTTACAATATTTACAAATAAATTAAAAACTGCCCAAATAGGCTTTTAGGTGATTTTTAAAATTATGAATAGAAGCCAATTCTCTAATTGCATAAGGCAACTTATTCCACTGAAAAGATGCTCTAAATATAACAGAGTTTTTCAAAAAGTTACTTTTAACTCGAGGAGTTACTAAATTGTGGTTAGTTGAGAATCGTGTAGCATGATTATGTATTTAATATGTATTATGTGTGTGTGTTTGTGACACTTAAACAAAATGTGAACGCGGGGAGGACAAAATGATTGCCTTTACTAATTTGCTGGGTGTTTATATGTCTCTCTGTCAATCTATAGATTTTAACTAAGCTGCATAGTTCATGTTCAGATTAAGGCTCTGGTCAAAGATGGGTGTACACTGACCCTCACTGAGTACCTTTTTTCCTCTTCCCAGATTACAGCCCTGTTTGACATTTTTTACATTTTCTGTCTATCTGTAACTACATAATAAGTATCTTTATCTGAGCTACAAAATTACAATTTTTACCTGACACACTGATGTAGCTAGTGTGGCTGTAATCACGTGTCTGTGTGTGTGTGTGTCATCACGGCAAAAAGGCAGACGCGAAGATACCTGCTATACCAGGATTCACAACAATTTGCTGGGTGTTTGTTTGTCCATATGTCTGTAGACAGGCTGTGTCATGACAGCATCAAAACTATACTATTTACATTCGGGACACTGTTTATGTGTATAGATGGCAACAAGAAGATGTCAACTTTACACTATATAAAGACTAGTTTGATGTTGGACACACGAAACTACTGAATCTCTACTCGGGTGATTTATTACTTTTTTTGCTCCTTTTTAGTTTAAGTTTTAATCTTATATTGTGCTATTTCTATTCATATCATTAACATAAATGCTTAATTGCACAGATACTAGGAGTGTCCATCGGTAAGCAACACAACCATCTGCAATCCAAAACTAGCATCCTTTTTCCATCTTTTCTTTTTAGCCGTATTTGTGCACACGTGTGAGTGTGCTGCAGAACTGTGGAGCAGTTGGATTTTAGACTTTTATAACAATACTTTACATCTCAGGTAGAGTCTCACTCACCTTGGCTTTTGCTGCTTATGCTAATGATGAGCAGCAAGGAAGTGAAAATAACAGCTCGAGACTATTTCTGTCTACTGACAATAATCTATTAATACACTTTCAAGTGCACTATTGTAGAAATGAATGACTGTCAGAGTTTGAATGTGCTAAAACTTGCATCTTTATCCCAGAGACTGCTTATAACCATTCTTACAACAAGAAGTTTAATTTCAGTGAACTGTGTGTAGCGCAAGTAATGCCCCCAAGACCACTAGTGTTTGATATTCATATTAACTATTAATGGTGAGCTACACACAGTTCATTCAGTGTTATTCTCAATGCAGTTTTCAATGCAATTAGCGTGCTATAAAATTTCTATTCCTCACACAGCCTTCCTCACATATAAAACACTGACACAGATCATTATTCTTCAACGCTTAAATGAAGTCCACCAATAAATGAACCTATAACAAAATAATTTCACTAATTTGGAGTGCCTATTAAGCTGTCCAGACATTCATTTTCTGAAAGAGTGTAACCGGAAAGAACATAGTTGAATTCAGAATTCAGAGTAAATCCACATAAAAAACTATGAGCTTGGAGACGTAAATGATAAACCTACCCTGTCACCAGGATCTCCAGAGGTGCCTGGGGGTCCTTGTAGGCCTGCGGGTCCTGGAAGACCCTGAATAAGCAAAACAAAGTTAGCAGAGTTCATAACTTCGCATAATTAGGTCTCTTTTTTTCCCCAACAAATATACTCACTGCTGGGCCGGAGGGTCCTGGTTGTCCTTCGATTAACATGCCCTTAAAATACAAGCAAAGTGTTTATCACCACAAATAGTGGGATATGCAAAAGCAGTATCATAGATAAGTTCCAGATTAGATAATAATATGAAAAAATTGTGTTCTGGAGATGTTTAGATAGCACTGTAATGGGATCTTTAAAGAGTATATAAATAAAATAAAACGGTGGTTTGGGTTTGACTCTATTTCGTTTGGGTTTAATATGATTTAAAGTTCTAATAAAAGTGAGACTGCTCGCTCTGAGAATAACATTTTTCTAAAAATATGTGTACCAGGAAAGTGATAACAAGTCATAATGTTTGGACAATTATCGACTTTTTGGACCTTACAGGTTCAATCACAGCCGGCTCGCCCTTCTCTCCCTTCTGGCCAAAGCCTGCTACGGAACCAGCGACCTGCAGTTACAAAGCAAGAAAAGTGGTGGCAGTTTTATAAATGTCAAGCTAAACCATGGAGCAGTTATACTCCACAGGTACAAACAGCACTAGACTAAGTAAATCATGGATAATACAAAGCGAGACATTAACAAACACTAACAAAGAAGAAGGGTAGTCCTCATGAGCGACAACGGACCTCTGCATGCTTGAAATGGAGTCGTGCTGTCATTACATCGTCACTGAGCAGTGTGGTTAATAAATGATCACCCAATATAACATACCAGCGGTTATCTATGTAAATTCAGTATATTTTAATTTCCTATTATTTTTCAAACATTGCAATTTAGCAAATACACATGAGTAGCTGAACACAACAAATGTATAATATGAGTAAGTTCTTCCTTATGGAGGTGGAGAAGGTGTGGTGAGATTAGAAGGTGCTAGTCTGGGTGAGCTGTGTGTGAGATGGGTAGTAAAAAGGCATATAAGGCCTCATCCTAACGTGCCCAAAGGAGCACAGACACATAATGCACTTAATGGAGTCTGGTTGTGTACATTTAGCACAAAGTTGGGGCCAAATTTTCCAACATAGACACAAAATGAGGAGTTATGTTAATTTATATGGTCTTTATACTGACTAAATAACATGCTGTGACAAACTGTTGATTAGTAAAGTCTGCATGTTCTTTACAACTGTGTGGGTGCACTATGCAGACAGCTGCCTACGATTTATAGGCTAATTGCAGTCCACAGTGAGAGGAGCAGAGGGAGGGATCACAGCCAGCTGCTGAAAGATGAGTGGGTAGGGAGGTGCAATAGGCCTTGTTTGGTATCAGTGGGTGTAGGCTGGGTCAACACACACTGATTAAAAGATGTGTATGGAATAAGTGTCTGTGCTATGTTAAATAGAAATCCACCTTAATAACAAAAACTATAGCGAAATAGATGCATGCATAGTCCCCATGACCGCTGAATCACCAGACACACACTGTTGAAACAGCAGCAGATCACCTGATTCCACACTTAACATGTCAATGACGCATTTCCCATGCCAAGCAACGAACAAAGAAGACGTGCACTGAAGGACTAAGTGAAACCACGACACACAGAGTCTCTAATGCATGCTGTTCATGCGCACACCCATCAGTCACCAGGTCCGGGTGTGATACTTACAGTACTCTCCGAAACATCGGTTTCAGCAGCAACCCCAGGCCCCACCTCATCATCGTAGGTCGCCTCAGGTTTAGGCAAGGCTGTGCCATACTCATCATACGCCCCATAATCATACAACCTGCTGTCAACCTCGCCCAAGTCATACTGGTTTAGGTCATACTCCTTAAAGTCATATGCGTCCGCACCAGTATCCAAGGTGTCCTGTGCTTCTGCAACAACGGTGGGCTCTGGAGCAACGTGAGTGGCCTCAGTGACATATGCACCGACAACATCCTCCTCCACAGCCTTTCATGTGTTAACCAAGCCAAGGGGGTGGGGGTAATAGTGAGCAACCAAGGAAATGACAATGTTAGTTAAGCGACTGAGGTAATATAATCCATTTTAAGATGTTATTAAAGAAAATTGCAAGTTCATTCAACAGGAAATGCAGAAAAGAAAAGAAATGGTAACACTTCACTTATTTTGAATACCATATTGTCAATCTTAGATTATCTTTAATGTGAGAAAAACAACTACACTCTTTTCACTCTTCAATATATCACTCCATTACAGCCAAGTAATGTGATATATGTATTTCAAGGAATAAATAAAGTGTTACCATGATAACAAAACATAATCATTATCAGTTTGGCAATCATAGATATAAAGAAAGGCTTGATGTTATTCGAGCCTGCTTTTCTCTCTCATCGTATAGCCGCTCTGTAAATGGCATACCGATGCAAAAAGCAAAGAAAGGCTCAAACAGATGTCACTAAAGACATCAGCAACTTGCAAAAACATCAAATTATTTGAAGTGAAGTAACTGATACGCAAATAAAATCAAAATTAGCAAATCAATTTCTATTAAAATGTTTTAGCCACAGCGATTTTCACCACAACCACAATCACCTGGCACAATAGTGCTTTTCAAACACAGTGGTGAACGCTGTGGATTTAGTTCTAGAGCAAGACAAAGTGGATGCAATTACACTTGCTGTGGACATTTAGTCAAATTAGGTATTCAAAATAGCTCGAATAATCACATCAACTTTGTCAAAAACTGCAGTATACAATGCACAGTCATAGCTGGCTGTGAGAGTTAAGCCTTTTGATCATAGTTCTTTTCAAGGTAATAAGAACAAATAGTGACCAACACAAGGCTCATGTTGTGATGGACAACAGGAAATTTTGTATTTTGTTTAGCAGATAATCTCCAATCAGTATTTTTGGATGACACAGCTTCTGCCATACAAACACACACACACACACACATATGTATATATATATATATATACACACACACACATGTATATATACGAGCTAACAAAGCTGTGCAAACGCCGTGCAGCCCCGCACTAATGGAGATTTGCCGCGTTAATGCGGTTACAGCGTTAACCTAATTTTTATGAGATTAACACTGACAGCACTAATATATATGTATATATATGTTTGTGTGTGTTTTTGTTTTTAAGCATTTAAAATTATCCTCTGTCCATCAGTTCAAAGGTCAAAAGACAGAGATTCACTGACTTGAATCTCCATGTCTTTGTCATATCATACCAGGCACTTCCTTGGGTAAAATCCTGGCTCATACTCCCCAAAATAACTAACACAGAAGTGAGTTGAAAATTACCTCATAGGGTCCACTCGTGGCAAAGGGGGACTGAGTGTGAGTACCATCTACAGTTCCGTAGTCAATGTCTGTATTGTAATCTCCTTCTAAATTGTTTATCTGAGTCATGTTGAAAAAAGCAAAGAAGAATAAAGGTTAGCATAAAAGCTCAGACTACAGGTTATTTGCTGAGGTCTTCTCAAGGTGACTGAAGTCGCTGCTACCTCTACACTGAGAAGGTTAGCGAGGCTGAAATCTGCCATCACAGATTTTCCCTTCAGAATTCAGGGCGGGAAGATCTTGATGGGATGTTCTCTAATCTCGAAATGAATTTTTACCCTAATATCGCCTCGGTGTTGCTCCGGTGCTGTAGCCTGGTAGCCAGGCATCTGACGTTTCTTCTTAGTAGAATACTTTTTAGCTTTTAAGGGCTTGGGCTTAGTTTTACTGGGGGGCTTTCTGGTCATCTTCTTTTTCGAGGACAGACTACGTTTCTTTCTCTGGAAGAGGTGACGTGATAAATAATACCAAACATGGAACATCCGAAAATGGAAATGATTTGAAGCCACACTCCTTGATTGATGTACAGTATTTTTTCAATACAATTGCCAGTGTTTCCAGAAGCAGCTGGATACACAGTACTTGGTCTGCACGTATCACTTTACATATTGTTCATGCAGATCAACTAAAAAGGGCTGCAACTGGAGCCCTGATCATGTTAATACTACTGCATGACAGTTGGGTAGAACAGGGTGCTGTACAACAATCAAGGACTGAGCTGTTCATGTGACACACAGGAACGATTTTAGGACACAGTCAGGCACAAGCGCACAAAAAACAAATCAATAAATGCATAGATATGAAATCCACAGAAGAGTACAGAGTTGCTGATATTCCACAGTGTATACAGTACTTTCAAAGATATGCTGGAAATTCACTTAAAGCAGATGGCATTCCAAGAGAAGGCTGTAGACAGACAAGACAGGACTAGCACACTGTGTATGTTTGCATCCACATTCAAATTTACACCTGCAGTACTGCACACTAAGGGCATGATCTCAATATTTTAATGTCGCAGGGCAAGTCGACCTTTTTAGCTTTGACATGAATGTAAACATAACAGTGGGACACAGAGACAATACACGAAAGAACCAAAATCTAAATGAGACAGCGCAAAAACATCTTGTCCTTCGCTTTTTCCATTTACCTGCGGCTCAAAATCATCGTAGGTTGGACTGGTTTCTGTTGTTCCCTCTGAATACTCATCAAATGAAGTGTAATCTAAATCATCAGTAGTGTACTGGAGAGCATGACAGAGGAGGGAGAGAGGTTTTCGTGTTAGCAATAGCAAGACGCATCTTCTTTCAACTTCTTTCAACAAGAAGATGACACACATAATATAAATCAGCTTCATCATGCGATGTGTTTAAACAGCAATCAGTTAGAAAATATGCTTGAGGTAAGGTGTTGACAGTTCAACTACATTAAGCGTTATTTGAACTGCTACAAGACACATAATGTAATGCAATGTTATATTCCATTATAGTGTATGCATGAAAATTATATGTATATTTTATAGCTAATATTTTTTGATGATGGTCTCTTCAAATAACAACATGTTGCTAAATTAAATAGTAGTCTTATTTTAGGAAACTAATACTGAATCTAGCAATACAGGTTTGACCTACAAGCAAACAGGTGGGGATGGTGTCAAATCTCATAAAACAAAGAAAAACAACAGAGACTAAATTACAAGCAGCATTTCAGGGACATCGTAATAGAAATTTCTCACTGAAGTCATGTAAATTATACACGACAGGACTTCTAAGATCAGCTGGAATACCTGGTCTGATTAAAAAAATAAAAGTGGAACTATTATATAGCAGTTCCTTATTAAAGAGTGATGGTGACTTTTGAACTTTAATTTGCAGTCTCAACATGATGCCTTCATGGTTAAATGATTAAAATATTAAGGCAGGTAGAATTTCTTTTAGCAGTTACTAATTGATCAAATATAGGTAGATCACACTTATATTGGCCCTTAAGGTACAAATACACCTTCCAGGACATCGCTGATTAAAATGTGGCCAGATGTACAGCAGCTTCTGACATGACTGTGTATTCACCAATGAATAATCAATAGTGCAATTTATGGCATCTTTCTGAGTATGTGAAAAAATAAAGGGCAGGTTTTGGACAGCTCCAGATAACCGAGAATTCATGGATGTGTTGGATAAATATATCTGTATTGTACTGAACACAAATGGAAAATCAGCCAATCAGTATTCTTTTACTCCTTATTTGTATAGTCTGCAACAAAAATACAACATTGCAGTAGTATTAGCAGTTTTAGTCATGATTATTAAATCCTAACAGCTTTGCATGTCTGTCGGTTTGTCAGCATGCATCACTCTAGTGCAATTGATGAACTGATTCTCCAGGATCATAAACCTTTAGGTTTGTGAAACAGTGAAAGATCAAGTCAGTGGCCTTTCCTAAGGAACTTGTCAAAGCATTGCACTTTACCCTGGGGAGTATTTCCCAATATCGAATTAATTTTAATACATTAAAATATAAAAAGAAGGGTAATTAAGGCTTTAAAACATCTAAGCCCCTCCTCTGTCACAGTTTAGCTTATATTCCTATTTTTATGTTCAGTATTATGGTTGATTTGTGGAATCTCCACCACCCTCCCTGGTGGTTGCCTGACCTCTTCTGGCTCCTGTGCCTGCAAAGAATCGCTGAGGGCAGTGTCACAGTCTGGGCTGTAATGTTCACAGTAGTCATATGCTGCTTTGGGATCATCTACAATCAGAAGCTGCTGGATGTCCCCCTGCAGAAAACAGAAAAATAAGCAAATTTCTACCACACATGAACTTCTTTGCCAGCTTTAAAAATATACAGTCAACATCTGAAATCCTTATTTTGTTGCATGTTAATTTGCTTGAATATTACGAGTACTGACAACTCCCTAAAGGATTATGAAACCTGATCACTACCTCCCTGACAAGGCAATGCTGTACCCAGGCCTACTGGCATGAGGGTCATGCCTCATCTTGCTCACAGACTCACACGACATCCACACACACTGTGTAAAGTGGAATAAATGAAAATCTTAAATTATAGATACTTATAGAGTCTGGCAGAGTAGAGTCTTGTATGATTAAACAGCTTGAAGCACAGACCACAAAGTCCACACCGACAAGGCGCAGGGAGGAAACTGAGTTCAGACACTGGGAAATTATTGTTATCAGCACTGGGTTTTACCTCAGGAGAAATAAATAAACGAGTATCATCAAGACACAAGAAACACCTGGTGTAGTCGTGTGTTTTACTATTAATATAAAAGACTTCATACTCAGTACAACAACTGTAGTGAATATATAAGAAAATGAAATGCAAACAATCCTGGCAATGCAGTATTTCTGTTTTTATCCCACATATGCCTTATCACATGTGCACAGGGAATGGTTTTGATCATTTAATTCTAACTTCATATCCTGCCACAGCACACAGCTTTTTTATGCCACTTCAAAAAATAAAAAATATATTTGCCAAAAATGTTGGCTACGTAAAAAGCAAATACAAGCATCTTTGTTTCCCCTCGAATCCTTGTTCACAAGTCAGCCAGCTATCTGACTCAAACTCAGTATTTTCTGATTTGCCTAGCAAACCCACAAGACGACATGTTTACCCATAAAGTCGATTGTAGTAAGTGTCGAAAGGCAATTGTGTTACAGCTCAGCTGACCACTAAATAAAGACGACCAATTAAGCAAAATTTGTATTGCACACAGTTTTGAGTTCCTAAAACACAAACAAGGGTAGATTTCAGACATGGTTTATGAATGTTTACTGTGTGACCGGATACTGCAACGCTTGACACCACTCCAGCACTGCCAAGCCCTTGGTCTTATAGCCAAATCAAACAGTTTTTTTCTTTGGCGTGTAGTACTGCTCGAACTGAGTCTCTGCAGACCGGCTTTGTGCATCTACACGCTACACCACCACTGAACCAATGGCTGGGTGAGGGATGTTGGATTTGGGGCAGCTCACAGGTACAATCCCAACATATCTGTCTCAGCAGAGGCACTATAGGTTGAAGAGTAGAACAGAGTATTGGAAGTCAGACAGAAGAGGAATCAAGCAAGCTGAAACTTGGCAGGAGAATGTGTTTGTGTGTCTGTGTGCACGTTTGTGTGTGTGCATGCATGAACTCTCCTTTTGTTAAAAAAACAGATCTATGGATCCTTAACATGTACCTCAGAATAAACATCAATGTGTTAGGGCTTGCTCCGTGTATAAGTATGTATGTTTGACTGCATCACTTTGGCAGTCCAGAGAATCCTGCCTATGTCTCTGAATGTAGGAATGCATTTGTAACAATTAAACCTCATACTGTCAGTTTAAAGTTAAACACACTGCATCTGCACACAAAAGTCTATCTGATGTACCATAGAAAGCATCTTCTCCGTCTCTGGTTCTTCTAGCGACTGCAGTTGCTCCATTCCTTAGACTGCCAAACATCTGATCTTATCTGTCATGCCTAATTCAAACGTTCTGTTTTATTAGGCCAGTCACAACATTTCTGCTCATGCCAAGTCATTACACTACATATATTACATTTTAGTAGCCACACTCTTGGATCGCACAGTGGGACAATTAAATAGCTGTACCCACAATGTCTGAAAGATACCACACAACTAAGCTTTTAGTAACCACTCAGTACCAAGGTCCAGTCTCTTCCCTCTAAGGACACAAATGGAGACAAACAATAGCAACAAAATGCCAGCCACAGAGCCCGAACACACATTTATAAAGCTTAAGGGTGATGTCTTTTTGTTTAGTTTGATTTAACATACCTGTCTGTGTATACATTTACAAATAAAAAATTAACTTGTGTTATCAGTTGAAGACATTTGCCATATTGTTCATTAAATCAAAATTTTACATCATTGGACAGCTATAAATCAAGCCTGGAAAGAGATTTGTGTGTGCCTCAGTCCAAGTGTTTTGGGGGAGGGGACTCAATAAAAAAAAAGGTAAGATCAAGCTTTCCCCTGAATCAAGCTGACATGTATTACCTCACATGTGTCACCATAAGACCAACAGTGAATGCTTGAACCCTGCTTTGAGTCAGCTGTAATTAGTCCACGTCTGAGAACCACCCGTCTGCACACAAATAGGTTGTGGAGACATGGTGTTCTCACTCAAAACCAGCTCAGCACAATTAGTAAACTTCTGACTGCATCACGGCCAACATGTTCAACAATAGTTGTAATTAGAAAAAAAATGATCAAAGACGGGCATTCACAATCAAGAACACCAATAAAGTTTTAATAGATAAAAACATTTTAAATTAAATTTAAGATTTTATTCTTGGAGACTGCTGGGATGATAAATGTTGAAGCAAATCTATATGAATCATCTCATCATCAATATACCTGCCAAGTTCTTCTTTCATCTCTCAGGTATAAACCGAAATCCCACAGACAGCATCTTCCTTTAACGGTTCATTAAAATGTCTTTCCAGTAAATAACAAGACTGCTGCAGACCTGCATTACAAACAAGAGCCAAACCACAAAACCAAGACAAAGTAAGAGAGAAACTAATATTAAATCTGGAAAGTAACACCATGAGGGCTCCAGAGACAGACGGGGATTTAGAGAGAGCAGCTGGGATGGTAAAAGATGTTTTGTACTGGGAAACACCTGGGAAGAGTTATACCACAGTTCTAAGCCTGTCTTCTAATGTGGGCTGCTGAGAAGAAAAGGGGTGAAAAAAGCCAAAGCAACTTGGAGTAAAGCCAGAACTCCAAAATATGCCCCCCCGGCTACAGAATACCTCTGTGCAGCATGGAAGCAAGCGCATGAGGTTATACATTAATGACTGCACTGTTAGAGGTCAATAAGAAAAGAGGGGGCATGAATAAGAGCAGTGGGACTAAGATCAACAGCTGATACTTGTCAGTCCTTGTAGAAATCAGTTTGCTACTCTATACCTGCTTTATCCACAGTTGTGAAGCATCCCAAGTTATGTAATACCTTTGAAAAAAATCCACTTTCACAAAGGGCTTTGCCAAAGAAGTTAGAGCAAAATACAAGACTAAGAAACGGAGATGCACTGATCAACCAGCCAGGGACCACAATCAACTGATTTTCAAATTGTTCAAGCCGGTCTGTTTCAGGCATGCACAACATCCACACGTGTGCATGCTCACAGCACTCACAGCCACATGCTAACATGTCGTTAGCATGGAAGCTCTTCACTGTGTGTGCAGACACAAAGGTAAACCGCATTTGTTGTCACAAAAACAAATACAATAACAAATGTAATCAGACACTTAAATCACCCTCACCCACACATCCAATGGATCTGTTAAAGAAGCTAACAAGGGAAAAGTAACTAAAATTAAAGCTAAGCTAATTTTAGTTACTCAGGATAAGCAGGGTCAAAGCAGTTACGAAGAACATTATTATAATTTTCAAATAAATTTACCAGTTCTTACATTATTCTCTGAAACATGTCTTTGTTTATTTCACGAATCGTTGTTAACATGTACTAGTTAAGTCAAGGAGTCGCTAATAAAAAGTTATGTTTGTTTTTTGGAAAAATTGCATCTGTCTTATACTTTATGTAGCACAAAGTGACAGAAATAGACATGGAAAGTAATCATATTTGTGATCTGCAAAGGGCAAATTCTGCCATATATCTTTTTTTTACATTCTACCTCATCCTAACCACAAGGCAACTTAGGATATAAATAAACATGGAAGAGGTCCAGGGTTACAGCCACGGATAGTAAAATTGTTGGAATCGAGAGGTATATTGAAATAACATCTATTTTTTGAACCATTAGCATGCAACAATGTCACCTTTTTCTGTGACAGTTAGCTATTTGTTTGTTTTTTTCTCTCAGTTAAAATCCCACTACAAGTTCTAAATACAGAGGCAAGTTATCACTGGCCAAATTTATCATCAGCATGTGTCCTTTGACATCCTGTAGCCAAAGGCAACATACCTTTAAGTCTAACCACAGTCAGCTGTAATTAGACAGCCTCATACAACAGTTACAGCAATATGTGATTTATAATCCTAGTAAACACTAGAAAGGTAAGTATGCGCAAGTAAGAAAAAGAACTCAAAAGGCAAAGTGATATATCTGTGCATTTATACATATATATATATGTGTGTATGTGTGTGTGTGTGTTTTCACCAGGCATGAATAGACAGTCTCGTTTAGCACAGTAGGGAGGCCTCAACCTAGGGAGGATACAGTGGGAGGAGGGGGTGGTGAGCACGGGTGAGTATGCAGGGAGGGGAGGAGATGAGGAACTAAGAAGGCCTGAAGGCTCAATGAAAGACTCCCATTCATCTAAGCCAGATCCCTTTGCCATGGTGGTCGCCTCAAACCTGAGGCAGGTACTGCATGAATAGACATTTATGAAAAATGCAGGTGAAGTTGGGAAAATAAATTCCAAAATTTGAGTAAAGAAACACATAACAGCAATGTGTGCTATCTAACCCTATCTAACCCTATAAATCATTCTCTACTCATTTAACAGAGAAATAAAACTTTTGGACAAACTGACAATTTTGTATTTCTTATATTTCAAAACTTTTTTTAAAAATTTTCTTATACATAGTTATATTTTTACCAGATTAAATCTCATAAAACTCGAGCAATGACCAATTTTACAAAAAAAAAAAAAAAAAAAAAAAGATCAAAACATCAGGGGGAGGTCTGACATCATCTCTCATTATAAAAAAAATTGGCATGAATGCAAAAGGTCCAGGTATTTCCTTCCCCTCTACTGTACATCCCAGCATGCAATGGGCACTGAGGATATCTGAAGAGCGCAAGGACAGAGAACAGACAGGAGACCTGTTCCAAAAACTACACAGAGAAGATCCTGTTAGGTGACTTATGGCTCATATTTTCAGCCCTTCCACTGCCAGCCTCTGACTAGACACACTGTTTGATACAAACATGAGCCTCAGTGCCCCCCCATAAATCGAATCAAAACTGACAGGATATGTGAAAGCAAATCTGCTTATAAACGTTTAAAAAATAGTACAACAAATAGGAATAAGTCGACCATCATATATTATAAACTACAATCTGGTTGTGTCAGCTGATAAACATTTTTTAGATGTTTTTAGAAAGATGAGATTGACACTTGAGATGAACAATCCTTTTTTAAGGGGCTCTCACAAAAATAATCAGGATATACAACATAAAAAGCAAAATAATGCTTTATAAACGTAAACAGGATAAACAAACATGTTCTCATAATATGAAGTGGTGTGACTGTTTGTGCTGTCTATGTCTTTGTGTCTGATTTGAGCTTTTAAAGGTCTTTAATGTTGGATTTATATATTAGACACTGATGTCTTTGTTTTATCTTTTCTCATCTTTGTGGAATATATTAAAATACATAAGTGAATCATCCACATAAATATATGCTTTAATATGCACCTGCAATGGTTGGGGGCAAGACCAGGTTTTTTAAATAAAAGTAAAAGAAGGCAGTAAATCTAGTCTGTACCACTTAGGCAAACCTCAGTCCAAAATAGTTCCCATGCAGCCTCCCAGTGACCTTTATGTTTCACCATAAATATCATGACAATTCAGCCTCTGTTTGTCATTATTTACGTCTGCCTGACCCACTGCCACCATCAACCTCTGGATGACCTGTGCCTCAAAGCAGAACAAACATCACACTGAACGAACAAATGGTAACAAACCCGAACTCCCAGACAGTTACTCATACAGCCTGGGAGTTTGAAGCAGAACAAAGCAGATTTGTATTCGATTTATATTCAATATCGCTTAGTTACGGAAAATTCTTCTGTGGGAAGATCAAATAAAACAGCAAATGTTAAAGTTGCCACAAAGTAGCTTTACTAAAAATGAGAAGCGACAAAGCTCAAACGGTCTCAGATATCTCATATCTGATAGGCATGTTGTCAGGATCACAAGGATCTGTGTCAGCGGGATTTAAACTATAACCTACTAAACAACGCACTTTCAAAACTGGGTAGACAGTAAATACTCTTTCAAATTAAACAAGGCAAAAATGCATTTAATACACACAGTAATGGATTAAACTTCTACTTTTTCAGTCACAGATGGCAGATGCATGGTTCCTAAACAATGTGCCAAAATACAAAGCAAAGGTGTCAAAATGCAGATTAGACAACTCAATCACAAACGCTGTACATATGCAATCCACCACGTTGACAACCGTACCTGGAAACCCTCCTGATCCAGTATCCTGGTGCCGAACACAGTAATGCCATTGGTGCTGACGGAGGCATGGTCACTCCTGGGGAGGTTTTTGGTGACCTTGTTCTTACAGTCTACAATGATAGTGGCCACTTTCTTCTCCACACTGATGGCTACACGATGCCACCTAATCAAGGACACACACAAGGAGAAAAGCAATAAATGAAAAAAAAAGGAAACATCTATAAAGTTCAATAAGTTAACTGTTTGTTATTTAATCATTTTGAAATGTTGTTGCATGTTGTTGCTGTGGGAATTCTCACATAATAAAAAGGCCTTGACACAGCAGATAGCTGCTAAAAAATATTATTATAGGTGTCAAGTAAAAATTAGGATATCTAATTTAATTTAATTTAATGATAATCTAAAACAACATCAGCACTTTAACAGTATGTTTAACTTTGACTGCTTCACAACACATCTCAAGGAGAAATACAGTCTCAATACTCATTACAATACATGCTGCAGTGTTTATGGTATATTTTGATCGACAACCGCCATCGATGCAATGGGTTAACTGGGGTCACACGTGAGTCTGACACCTTCCTTGCCTCTGCACCATTTGCGCTGCACTTGAGGACTATTGCATACCAGGCAGCACTGGACCACATTCTTGCCCCCACACTTTGGCCCTGTTTAACACGGGATTACACTCATTAAACTCCAAACTTAATCCTCCTTCTGGGTTACTTAGCATGACAGACGTTGTGAACATTGTGGAAAGTGTGTGTCAGGATCCAGGAAGGCTTGCCTTGCCAGAGCAGGAGACAGACAGTCAAAACATTGTTCACAGGTGGAAGATGAGACCTGACAACATCTTAACTTAAGATAGCAATCAAAGACCTTTTTTTTAATCACAGATATAACTGTTTCTGATAATTCATTTATCTGCGTGGTTAATTGTGTTACCAAAAGTGAAAATGTGTCTTTGAATATCAGCTAAGTCATACAGACACATTCCAGGGCAGGAAATGGAGCTTGGAGAAAAATAAATGTGCAACACTCTCTGGGATAAGCACTACGGCACAAAGGACTATTTGTCACCTTATGTGTCAGAAAAGCAAATGTTGACTTCAGTCAGTTTTCTCAGACTTTAAGTGCATATTGATCGGAGGGGTAAGATTATATTTGAAATAGCCTATTATTATATAAATCATATTTAAAAAGTGTAATTATGGCAAAACTAAGTTGCATCATATCTTACCCCTTTTTCTAAATAAAAGAATGCTCCTTTTTACCACATTAATAGCAGATCATTGTACCTCCCTATTCAGCCTGAGTGTCTGCTTGCTAGTAGCAATGAATCCATCCATGCATGCAGCTATAGCCACTGAAGTTTTAAACAAGACAGTGAGCTGGAAAGTCCTCCACAAAAAACAGTGCACTCTCTAACAAAGCAAGTAGCACATAATGGGCAAAACCGCCTACAAGACTAGCACAAAGCCGGCTCAGAGTATCTTTCATTTGCTGAAAAATGCTCACGAAGCAGCATTATTGCTGACTTTTCAAGGATTTGTCAAGCTTATTTCTATTATGATAACAGCATATATACTATAACTCATCTTAAGCCAATTTAGAGCACAAAAATATTGTGACCGGGTTCTGACTTCCTTCTAAAGTTCAGCATGTTCAGCAAGTGCAAAATCCTTTAATAACACTGGAAGAAACTTTAAAGCACAGCATCCTTTCTGATTATTTATCCCCAGCCTGTCCCTGCACATGGACTCTTGACAGTGACCTAAAAACTCCCACTGAGCATTTTGGGATTTTTGAACATGGGAGAAGATAATCAGGTTTATGCTAAATGTTAAGAGGCCTGCATTTCTGGTACTGCCCCTTGCCTCCGTCTCTAAAATAACAGAGGCAGTGAGTTCATAGATGAGGTCAGGTTGTCCATAGCAGTCCTGCTGTGCCCCAATAATCCAGTGTCTCTCTGTCTCTGACCTGTCTCTATGCCCACAGACCCCTGATGAGATGGCTAATCCGGTGATGAGCACCTGCAGCGCAACAAGGAGAAGATCTGGGTTGTTTTCTCACTTTTATTAAAAAGAACAAGTCAGTGGGAATCAGAAAATATTTAGCTTTACATGGTCATTAAACTATTTTTAGGCTGATTAAAATGGCATGATATTCAATGCATTATAGGAACGCATAGTCCAGCAAAACTGGCACCAATAAATAAATGCTGGATCACTTTGTTCAAAACTATTCAGTGCTGCAAAATGCCAACGCACTGGCATGTTTCCTTTGCCCCATGTTGCATTTTAACACCCTTCACTCTCCACACCCATTCCCTCTGAGGTCCTGTGCATGTGTTCGAATACGTGACTACGTGAGTGAATGTTCGAGATCTGACGTACTTTCCGTCAGCAAGGTTAAGACCATCAAACAGGGGGTATTCCTCTGGGACTGGCTTGCCATTATGATCCTCATACAGGAAGATAGGTGAGCGTCCAACCTCCACGCCCAGCTGCTGGACTCCTTGCTCGTTGTAAATGGACAGCAAGAAGGACTGGATGCCAGATTTGGGACGCACTGTGGCTAGGATGGAGAAATCCTCAGGAAAAACACCACCTGCATGGTCAAAACAGAAAAGTTAATGTGACTGAGATGATCTAATAAATAATATTTAATTTTGCCCAGCATCACTTTTCTTTTCAAAAGTAATAAATAACTACCAATAAATATTTTTTAGTACGTTCTCAGTAAATACTCATTTTATCACAGTGAATTACTATAATAATAACACTATAATGATGCGACATTACTCGCTTTTAATTTTGGTAAAATATTAAGGCGCATGGAAATCTACACAAATCTGCATGATATGTTTTTCTCGTGCTCACCTAATGTCGTGATAAAAGCAGTCACTAGCAGTTTGCACATAGCAGTCTAAGGTTAAAGGTACTTACCAGGGAATAGCTGTGTGGTGGGGGCACTGATCTGGACCTCCTTGGCAACTCTGTAAGCTGTATCTTGCGTCGATGCTCTTCGGTTTGCGCAAAATCCTGCTGTTTTTGTCACTCCTTTGGGGTAATTTTCAAATGCTAATACTTTTAGGACATCCACTGGCTCTGCTGTTTAAAAGGCAAAGAAAACATCAGGTTATTGCAGCGATTTCTATGGGCAACATGAAGGTGCGCTTCCTTTTCATAACCACCTCATGAACGATTCAGGTTGGAAACATAAAACGCAGTCCATCAAGATAGTATGCTAAAGTGAAGGTGCATTCTCAACAAAGTCCAAAGATATTAAGGGAACAATGATGAGTGTTGGGGGCTTTTAACATTTTTTTAATATATAAATGAACATGTCATTGTGCTTGTAAATAAATGCAGGGCACTAACAGGACTTCTACCTAATGTCAAATAAATTTTTTATAAATTATGGCTTTTTATCAAAAATATGTGTGTTATGCTCGTTAAATGTGGAGTTCAGTTTCTTACAATAAATAGTTAAATTAGGAAATGTGGCCTTGCCCAGGCTCTACAATCTCATCTGACAGGAAATGTCTAAGCCAAGCATACCAATGAACAATGCACCAACAGAATTCGAGCTCTATAACACCTGGATAGGTTTACCTTGATAAGACTCTTCAATCTGATGTGCTTTACATAAAGGAGCCTATGTGGGTGCAAATGGACTCCCATGGGAAAGCATTGTAATTATGCCTTCTATTCAGACCACTGTCTCATCATAAAACATTAGGTTGGGAAAACATCAACTGCAACATATACTGACCATTGGCCATATAGGCCATTAGCAGCTGGAAGATTTTTTTTCCTGTCCAAGGTCTGATAAAAATGTGAAATATTTGATGGATAAATTCAACAAGTGTTATTTTTAGACAAATGAGTTTAACTCCTGAATATGCTCAAATGACAGTTGCTCAGTTTACTCCATGAAGCAGACAGCGGTATCTGAATAAATCAGGCGATACAACTGCAGACTGTTGGATGTAATAACACTAATGTGTTTTTCTGGAGCGGAAGTATGCCAAGGTGCCTGAAAGCATCAGTAAGCCTCTTCTGATCGCTCTCAAGCCGCTGTTATGGTTGGCATGTTGAGATCAAATAACTCTTGTATTTCTCTAACTTCTTGACACAAGAGGATGTTAAAAAAAAGTCACTGATGTTGATCTCAACACTCTCTGGTTAACATTCCAGCAATGGCAAGAAAAAGCAAAGAAAGAGCATGTTTCATTCATTCAGAGAAGCATGTGCTCTGGGAACAAGCTCCTGTCTTAACATCTACAACTGAATACTGAATGTGCCACTAGCAGCTCTCATACAGAAGGTTTGTATAAGATCATTAGATAGTCACAACAGGTCAAAATGCAAGCAGAGAGCTGATCTCCTTAAACTCGGTGCACTTTGAACTTTGAAATCTGAAGAAGTCACAAGCCCGTTCACAAACACCAACCGCTAATAGATCCCTCTAAGAAAAATCTGTGTTGGCTGATTAACTCACTCTCATTTCAACAAAACGCTCAAAGGAAGATAAGGCAAAGTATCTAAAAACATCTTAAATAAATGCGAAGTTGAGAGCAGTATCAGCCGTGACTGTGGGAATACCCTCACTAAGGACAACATGGTCATTTTTGTAGCTTGTGAGGATGAAGCAGCTACTTATTTTGGAGAGTGAACTGAGGAGCTTATTGTGAGTTCCCGCAGAGTTGCTTTCAGTTCAGACTCCAGGACTCATATGTTCCAGATGTGCCAATTTGGCCAGGCTACGACCCTCACACAGTGGTGCTGTGAAAACGTCAATACTGGCCAATCCATCAAGGTGGCCAAATGAGTGTGCACAGATTTTAAAAGAGTGCATCTGATGAGCTGGTGTGTTTGCCCTCAAGGCTAAGTAAATAGGCCACATAGCTGTGAGAAGAACTCAGGATGGACCTTCCTTAGTGTGGAGGAGGAACCAGTACCTGAGCTGCTAAATACTCTGTTGCTTCATCACTCCTTGCGTGGATGATAATGCAAACTATAGAGAAAGAGGAGAATGGGAGGAGCAATATAAAGCTTTGTTGCCATAAGACATCAAAATGGACATATTTAATTTATTTGTCATGTTCACAAGTGTACATCATTGTAAACTGGATGTTCCAAAAGATATCATCATTCACATCTGAGGCCAAATACTCTCATCTCTAACTAAACTGTACATAACACTCCTATAATAAATCCCACACTCACTTTCTCATTTTCAGCATTTTTGTCTTTTAAGGTAAAGAAATGTAAAATTGGCTGGTAAATAGAAGAGGACCTTTTCACCTGCAGCTCCCTGAGACTCTAATAACATCTTCAGAGTGTCTCTCTCCCTCTCTCTCTCTTTCTATATATATAGCCCCTCTCCCCCACTCTCCCTCTCTGCTTCCTTTAACTTCCACCACGCTGCCGGCTAAAACAAGACGGCTTTATGCTGCTGTCATACCAAAGAAACTTCACCGAGACCAACCCAGTTTTCAAATCATTTCCCCCCCCACTCCTCTTCCTTCACTTTACTTTTCCTCACATTATCTCTTTTTACTGTATGCCTCCATATGGAAATATGGGTTTGTTTGCCCCATTGTGTTTAAATCTCTAAATGAACTGACAATAACTATAAATGTGTGACAGCTTCAGCAGACAAAGGTCCAGCAAGGAGCTGATTAGCTCTTGTTCACAGTTGGGCATTTTAAGGAGAAGACTGTGGAAATGCTAGCTTTGTCTGCTGGAATGCACATCTGAGCCTGCGCCCCAGGGGCTGAGAAAACGTGTCTGTACACTGCTAGATGGAGAGGGCACCCTGCAGGAACAGCTCCTACTGCCATAAAGAGCGCCGAAGAAATTAGGACCATAGAGCACAGAGTCTGCAGGAGTATATTTAAATTGTATAAAAATGTCTCTAGTTGTTTAGTTATTAAACGGTACATTTTCAATTTAGACCATAAATTCAGTAATTTTCATCAAATTTAACAGGTTCTGTAGTATTTTAACACAACAAATGATACCAAAATGCTGTGTGAAGTAGATAAATGCACAACAACGTAATCATGAACCCCTGCATTTGCACAAAATCAAGTGAAACAATTAAACTGCATTTATTTCTTGTTTTGCAGAACACCCTTTCAGTCTACCACTGAAAACCCACTAGACAAACTGCAGGTATTGGATAAATATCACTATGAAGTTCATGTTTATCTCCAACGGCCTTTTTAAAAACAAGGAGTCCTTGCAGAGTTGTCGGCCAAGATGTGAGACCCATGTAATCCTGAACCATGTCACTTGTGGCTGTAATGGTAGGCTAGGCCCATAGCAGGTCTGCTCTTTGAAGGCTCTTAAATCATAGGGAAGCTCAACAAGGACCATCATCAAATAACTGCTCAATACTTAGAGAGGAAGCATTCCCACCACGGACACAACACAGCCTTGTCCTGCAGCTGACCAAACCTTTAAGTGCAAAGTTGGTGGGTGGCAAGGGGGAGGGGGGATGCACAGGCCAGTTTTTGGGCTTTGGTGTGGACCAGGGCAGTGTGGAGATAGGGTGAACCTGCATGACCACTTTTAGCACCCACACCGACAGATGATTTGCACTCTGCTCTGACAGATCCACTGAGACCTTTCATGAAAGCGGATTTCATGAAACGATTGCTGCTGTTCCCCAAACCACAACTTTCACGTCAAAATATTTGTGCCCAAGAACCTTCAATTAAATATCTTTCCACACGTTCACACGTTAGAATTTCACCCACTGTATACTGGCAATCAGATCACGGCCAAATTTAAACACCAATCCACTGCTGAATATATCTTCAGCCAGGCGTGAAGTAAAGAACTGCATTCTGATATGAGTGGTGCAGTTAAACAGTTGTAAGAAACAAGTGAACAAAGTCCCGGGTCCGACAAATGCCCAGTGCCATCTGGCTGGAAAAGCCCACCCTGCTAACCGTGTTCCAATCCACCTAGGGGACCACAGTCCAAACAAAGAGGTTTCTTTTTGCCCAAGTGAATCTTACGAAAAAGAGAGAGAAAAAGTAACATGCTCTGTTTCCTGATCTTTATAAGTGCATACCAGCGGCTTAGGATGAATTTAATTAGGCCATGTGTTTCATATTTGCCGCAGACGCTTTTCATTCATGCGTAAAAGTAGCACGAGGTAAAATTTGCTTTAATTAACGGGATTTTGATCAACAAATACACGCATTTCAATCGATTCCTACCTGCGCCGCCTGTCTCAAAGTTTTTAACGGTTATCCTCACAGTGGCAGTAACAGGGCGCACCTTTGCTGTGCCTTTGGTTCGGCTTTCATCGGCTTCTAAATATGGGGCAATCTCACCTTATTGTGACTCGTTTGTTTGTGAAACGGGAAAACACGTCTAATTGCGATGCGAGCGTAACGCTGCCTTCTCCAGGTAAGTATGTTACACTCCCACCCCCCAATCTCCATCATCAGTTACCTAGGTTTGCCATCCAGTCGGCGTTCCGTACACCGTCGACTTTTCGGCAATACAAAGTTTATTAGAGGCGTTTGGGACCTAGTAATCTTACCTGCTCTGACATTAGCAGCCTGTAGAACCAAGGTTATAGTGATGAATCCGGTTACAGTGGAATCCATAAGCCACCTTTTCGTTTTCCACCTTGTGGACCACCTTTGCATCTCCATGGTCGCGCGCCCACAAGTGTATAAAACTTCTGGGCGACTTAAGTGATTTTTACTAACGCCCCTTCCACAATCCCAAGTAATGATAGATACTGTCCTACAAAAAAGCCATATGTGACGAATTTAAGCCTCTTCTCTCAGCCACAACGAGGCCCTGATCCTCCTGTACCGTGCCCAGCCTTCACAGTGAAGGTAGTCGGGCTTTATCCAAAACGCAAAGAGTGCAATCGGTACACTTGGTGCGTCCACGGACAGGAGGGCTGGGCGAGCTCCACAAACCAGAGCAAGGATTACAGGGAAATGACAAGTGAACCAGCCCCCGATTAGCAAATCACGGGGCTGGAAATTCTCCTTCGGGTCCACCCATTGGCTTTGTTGTGCGCCCCCCGAAGTCTCTTCAGAGCGCTTTTCATGAAAGAAAACTCTGACACAGCTCATAATGACCTGGGAAAACTGTGCACGCAGGATGTTCGGTAACATTGATAATATCTACAGTTCACCAGAGACTACATCATTTGTTATCCACAATGTTTTCTTATACACCATTCAAAAATAATAGTAGTGAATTATAATGCACCAATGAATCAAACAAAAACACCAGACAGTGCTAGAGAGTCACTGAGGATTAAATATTTTACATCACTACAAATACTAATCCACAGGATTTTCCGTGGACAGAAACACGAAAGAACAGAAAAGGGAAAAGAAAACAGATCCTGAAAGGTCCTGCGGGTGTGGAATGAAAGAAAACACTTGAATAAATTAGAGGAATGCAGATGTTTTGCTTTGGGGTATGAGAGATCAATAAATGTTTTGATATGCTTCATAAAAATCCAGACCAACTAGACCTAAGGAATATTTTAGAGTCATACGCTGACCTTCAACAAGCTAACATAATATTATTTGTTTGTTTGTTTGTTTTTGGTCATGAAGGGTAATGTTCTCCTGATGTGTAGTTAAACTAAAAAAAAAATAACAACAAGACCTGAAGATACATTTAATTTTATTTGCTAATGTTATCGCTTTTTTATACTTACACCATGCTCTTATTCAAAGCCAATAAACCTTATGTTATGCTTTCTAGATCAGTAATTAGGTCATTTTGCTTTTAAAGTTTTTTAAAGGAAAGAAAAAAAAGACAGAAAGACAGAGAGTTACTTCCTGAATTTCTTGGACCACAACACACTAAGGCAAGTTACCTTCTTTTGTTTGTTTTTTTCTTTTAAACAACTTTAACTTGTAATTGAATGAAGTTGAAGCATTCCAGGATTTAGGAGTCAGATCTGTATGTCTTTTGGCTCACTCCACTGATGGCAAGAGCTCTGATCAGCCTCTGTCTTTTCAGCCGGCTCATCCTCCCAGGCCAGCCTCAGCTCCCAGCCAAATCGTATCAGATGCTGGTCCCAGTGCCCAGTGACCGAATCCATGGCTGGGAAGAATAGCTGTCTGGTCAGAGATGGTTTCATGCTACATCTCATCCTAGCATGGTTCACAGAGCAGGGGCAGTCATTCAAGAAAAGTGGGCTCCAGTGACGTCCATGGGTTCTTTTGGAGGTCTGCTTAATCCTGAGTGTAATTTTATTTTTTGGTTCATAAGAAATTGTTCCAGTTAAAGATTTAAGACACATTTGGTGTCAATGTATCTAGCTTGTAGGATCTTACCTGTTTTTATTGTTATTTTCCTGATCAGATGTAAATCGTGCACGTAACTTTGTTACATTGGTCTAATAAAAAATCTGGTCAAATGAAATTTGCATGATTGGCAAGTCTTTCAGGGCAAAGAATCTTATTTTTGTGTGTATTTTCACTTATTTTTATTGCTTTAGAGTCAGAAGTGCACTTCAAAGGAGATAAAGTTGGGGTGAGTGAATCAGCTACAGTGCAGTTCAAAGACGCCAGGGTGACAGCAGCAGATGGTAGCCCCGGGGACATTGAGGCACACTTAAGGCTGGTTTGATTTCCTGTTGGACAATAAGTAAAGCAAATTCTCCCCTCTGTTTTAGAAATAGGGTGCAACCAAATAATTGTACTTAGTGATTATTTATGTTGTTATAAATATTAGAATACAAGTAGTGCCAGAAAGCTTTATGTGCCTAATCTGTTGCGTGTAATGTATGCAAAATGCATGTATAGTTAAAGTGACACATTAGAGGTGTACTTTAGAGTTGACATCCATTTAATGACGTTTTAACTGTTTCATGGTCCCTATTTATAAAATAAAAACTCTTTCAGTGTAATATATAGTCTGTCTCAGATATTCTCCCGTAATTACTGCCAGCATGTGTATGTAGCTGTTATCAGCTGTGAATATTAGAACAATCAGCCTTTGTTCAAAATTATTACCATCTCCACTAATGAGATGGCCCTAAAACCAAAAGAACCAAAGCCAACTAACCGCTGCCAGAGAAGTGATGAATAATCTCTCTGGCTATCTGCTTTAGTCTCTTACTATTTTCACAGTAATGATCAGTGATTCTGTTCAGCAACTTGTAAATAAGTGTTTCTGTCTTACAGCCACGTGTTGCGTATGAAGACTATAACTGCACAAGAGTTTGGGTAGTGCTCTGCTAAAACTTTGGGGTTATGGTATTTACAGTTATACAATTCAATATTCATTATTACATGTATATCCAGAAACTGCTGAGAATGCTTTTATTAGTTATTATTTGGTCACAGTAGGAAAAGTGCAGGAGGAGTTAATACTGGTTTAGTTCAAGCATGCTGTGTTATGGCTCAGTCACAATAGAGTTATAATAGGTCGGTAACCGCCTTGCAGCTAGGAAGAATTGATGGTTGCTTGATGACTGCGCGGATTTTTCTTTGTATTTGTTAACCAGTTGCAAGTTATTGAGGTGAGCAGCTGGTTGTCCAGCGGTTGAACGTGCAGCTCTCTCAACCTTGCTTTGTGACTGCATGGTCGCCAAGGTCACCTGTAGGAAGGCAACCTCTAGTAATCACACTGAGACTGGTGAAGGCTTGCAAATATGTTAACTTAAAAATGCAAACAGATTTCCAGCATGTTGCAACCAGTTTTGTCAGGTTGCACCAAAGAATGCAACGCATCTGTGAAACGTCTCTCTGAAATTGGAGACTTAACTCAGCTGTTTGCAGTATACTGGTTTTATTCGTATGTAAAAGCAAGGTTCCCAAGTGCCTCTGTCTTTATGCGGTTCAATCACCATGCTGCTGTGTCACTAAAGGTGGAGGAATTTCTGAATTTTTGTCTCAGATCTATAAGGTTTTGCTTAATTTGAAATTTTGCAATTTTTGTTGATTTATCAAAGTTATTTATCAAAGTCATTCACAGTATTATTACAAACTGATGTGATGCATTTGCCAACTTGACCGCATTCAATTGCAGACTGATAGTTGATACAATCAAGGTCAGAATAAAAATCAGTCTGCACAAAAGCAAGCTTGTGTGCTAATGTGCTAAAGTGGCAAATATGCAAATCTATGTTAAGGATTGCAAATCATTTGCAACTATTTTGCCATTTATCAAAACCTTAATTAAAAATATGGAACAGCAGTCAATGATATTTCAAGCACAAAACACAGAACCCTTCTAACGCAAAATAGACCTGCAATAAAAAATACTATATAAGCAGAAGTGTAAAAATTAGAGTTCTTTAACCTGCTTTGACTTTTACCTGACATGGTATTGAAACACAAGCACTTCTCACAGGCAAACTTGAGCCACCCTCCAGCCACTGTCTGTCACTGTTTACACACTGCACAGAGGCGAGTATAAAGAGCTCTTTCTCCACACTCACTCTAGTCCTCTGTCTAAAACAAGTAAGAAAAGGTTCCCTGACTTCAGTAATATTATTTTTGGCTGTTACTGTATTGCAAAGGATATATACAGTACTGCGCAAAAGTCTTTAGCCAACAATCATTAGCTTCTATATTTTCTAGGAAAATGGGAAGTTTGTTGAAACTTTTGCAAACATAAGGAAATACAGTATATAAAGCAAAAGTTGAAGTCTAATTTGCTTGAAAGTCAATATTTGGTGTGATACAGCCTGAACTCTCTTACACAGCTTTCTTGTAATGTCTCTAAGTAGTCTTCAGGAATAGTTCTCCAGGCTTCTTGAAGGACATTCAAAGCTCTTCTTTGGAGGTTTCTGCCTTTTGTTCTGCGCTTTGTTGAGATGATTCCACACTGCTACCATCATTTTTAAGGTCTGTACTGTGTTTTTCTATCCAGTTGTGCTTTTACCACATTGGCAGTGTGTTTGGGGTCATTGTTATGCTGAAAAATGGAACTGTTGACAATCAGATGTTTCAAGCTGATATTGGATGATGAGAAACTGACTCATCACTTTCAACCCTCAACACTAATGGCTTCAAACCATGATGGAGCCTTCACTGTGTTTAACGTACGGCTTTAGACAGTCACTGTTGGTCCTCCTTCTTGTACATACAACATGAAAAAAATGTTACATTTGGATTCATAGCTTCATAAGACCTGTTGAAACTGATTTTTAGTCCAGTTGTTGTATAATTTGGCTTTTTTGTCCCTGCAACCCTTTCACAGCGACCTTTTCTGATTAGGCTTCAGTGAACAGTAGATCAACAGAAGGGGCGTATGTACCTCTGAGGTCCTGTGTTAGGTGTTTTTGTCTTTTTCTTAAGGGTGGGCTGTTCAGATACCGTTCATATGCTGTAGATAGTTTGTTTTCAGAATAAATCCAAGCTTTGCCAAGTTTTGGCTAATAGCAGTCTGGGAATCATCTTATTGGTTTAAAAATGCCATTTTGTGCTGATCAAACAATATTATCTTTGGCATTTTACATGATTTTACAACAGGCTGCTAGTAACAAAGTCTCTTGAAACACAATCTAAAATGACTTCTTTGCTAAATTGTCTGTTATGTGCCTAAAGACACAACATTGGTTTGTCTCACGAGTTAGGTGCCTTTTTATGGTTGAATGATTCATAGGTCAGTGTTAATTGGCTTAAAAAACATTCCTCTGAAAATGATCAGGCACCAATATCCAAAGAAAACTCTGAGGGACCTTTAGAAAGCTTGGAGAACTATTCCTCAAGACCACTTTGAAAAAAGAACAAGAACATATGGTTCCTTCAAAACAAAAATGAAGAAATGATAGACGACTCGAGACTTTTGCACAGTACTGTGTAAAATATATGTATCTTTATATTTATATAAACATATGTATCTTTTACGACTTTCTCTCTCTCTCGCTCTCACACACACACAAATAATTAACAAAAAATCTGGCAAAAGGATATTCTTGGGCACAAGAGAACTATTTATATGGGGTTTGTGTTGCTTATTAAATTTAACATTCTGTTTTAAGCAGGCCTGAGATAAAAGCTACTCCAAACATGCCTCTATTGTTTATATGGATAAAAAACACAAATCTGTGTCAACTAGTTTGGGCCAAGAGACAAAGAAATGAACTGCAGTCAGTCTGGCCTGGTCTACAGGTGTTCTCAATGGGAAGCAACTCAATGCTACAGCACATAAGAGAAAGAAAGCAGCAATTTTGCAGCCAGACATGCAACAAGCCATTTATGTGTCTCAGAAAGTCAGGAATGTCTTTCCGTCTGAGCACGCTGTAGCTAAGAGGCATCTAAAATGATGGCTTCAGTTGATAAAAGTATAATTTCAAGGGTGCTGTGATATTCACAACTCAGATGGCTTAATAATTACTATTTTATGTATGCTGTATGAGCCACAGGTAATAACAGCTCAGATCCAGATCTCGGGTAAGTTTGTCTCACAAGACAGAGCGGAAATGTAGTCAGCATTTCTAGTGTGCTAGCCCTGTGATTTAAGAATACTGTTCTACTTTTTGCTCATAAAGCGCAGAGAGTCATAGTAAAAAAAAAAAGAAAGAAAAAAAAAGAAAGAAAATTATTTTCAAATTTCAGCCGTACCATAAAACACCTGAGTACATCACATCAGAACTTCATTTAATATATTGATGGACAGTTTGAACATGACTCCAGTTTCCTTCACTGAAAAGAAGCGCTACATTCAGCCAATCAAAAGAGAGCTGCACATTTTTCCAACAACTGATCAGGGTGCTTCCAAAGTGAGCCCTCGGGACAATGGGGGATTAGAAGAGTTGCACAAACGTGGTATGTAAAAGTCTGTGGAAAAACATACTGCACATCATTCTTCTTACAGGTGTTAAGGTGAAGATTATGACACTAGGAGCAAGGTGTGTTGGAAGAAGAACATTTTACAAAGGATTGAAGCAAACTTGGATTGACTGGGGTATGAATGAAGAAAGCAGGTGAACACTGTGGCTGAATCACAAGATAGCAACTCTACTGTGAAGTAATGGAGGATGGCCCACAACTAGCTAGTGTTTTTTGTGTTTGTAAGCAACAAACATTTTTATAGGTCAGTGAGGAAGCCACCATCTATCACTATGTAATAATATGTGAAGACCGGAGTGAGTTAACTGAACAGTATCAAAATAATCCTATAATAATGAAGTTAGTTGAAGAAGCCCATCAAGTGTCTTAGCTGCACACATGTCACCAATACAGAGCAGAGGTTTCTTAGCAGGCACCAACTAAAATATTCTTCCTCGTGTTTCCGGGTTTGCTCTGTGGGCAGCTGGAGTCAGGCTTCATTCATAGAGCTCCTTTTCATGCACTATGTCTCTCTCCTCCCACCCTGTAACTGAGTGCACCCACAGGGGTGGCACTGAAAATACTGCAGCCTCTAAATGGAAGCCCATGAGGAAGACTGGCTGAGTGATGAATTGTAGGAGGTAAACTATAGTTTGCTATTCATGTTACAAAATGACAGGGTGTGTGCATTACCATACGCATTTGATGTGGTGGAGTTTGGATGCAGTGTTTGATCCAAGTCTGTCTGCAACCACCATATGATTGTAAAAGAGTTTATGAGCATTAGCGTTTGTTTTATCAGGTTCTTTCACATATAAACATGACCACCCCACTTATGCTAATACACCGTTTGCGTACATGGTTATCCATTTCCTAAAAGTTCCAAAGAACTTCTTAAGAATTCACCCCAAACTAAAAAGACCCAAATATTGAGTTTATACAAGTTCACTTTTACCCATACTGTCAAGAGATTTAAAATGATAGGTTGGGCAACTTACAATCACAGATGTTTATACAGGCAAATGTTCAGTATACTCATTTAATTTTTGGGTGGTACAAAACACTGTAACCATACTCTCTTTAATTTGATACATGCACATTAAGAGAGACTTTCCCTTACTTACATTAAATGGACTCATTTTTTGATACTTTCTACAGACATGTATCCGGTCGTTAAGTGATGACGTGACGAATCCTACTTCCGGGCCTAAAGCAGTCTGCGTTTAATATGGCTTTTGTGTTGTTAACATGTTTAATGTTTTGTATTTTCTTCTATTTAATCTCAAAAAGCTCCTAAAACAGTCAGTGATCACTGTTGACCTCCCTCAGCTTTTATTACCGCTAATCATTTATTTAAGCTCAGTTTTTAAAACCTTAGGATGTAACTACAGCCCAGCCCATGCAGCAGTATATGAATGACTAACCTCGTATTGTCTCAGTTGTTCTCTTGGCTGAAGTTTGGTCCTTTTACAGCATCCTGCCATGCGATTACATTTGTTCCTGACCACGAGAACACTCACGTTAACTTTTATCGAGTGGAAAAAAGTTAGCTTGTTTATATTATCCTAACATAGCTGTGTCACTAGTGGTCACGTAGCACATCATTATATACCAGCTAGCCAAACTTCAGTAACCCTACAAATGTCACTGCTGTTTAGTTTTCTGTCTTCATTTATGTTGGAAGTGATAGCAGAGCTGTACGTTTTAATTTGTTTCCAAACCGCCGCAGTCAGAACATGCTATATTGTATTTAGATAGAAGCTAGCGAGCTAACTTCCTGCTAACTTCTAACTCCGTTAAATGTTATAAATTCCTTTTTCATAGATGCCTGGATGTTAAACTCAATTGTTACACCTGGTAGAGCAGAACGCTGATCATTTTATTAAAGATGAAAGACTTTAGACAGTTTTTCGACTCTCAGTAATACCATAGTGATCGTTTGATATATGAACCTGCAGCGGAGTTTAGGCCCAGACACGGCTAGTGACGTCAGACTTAACGACCGGACACAGACTGGTCCAAAATGTCTTGGTAACCTGAAGCGTCCTTTCACTGGAACCACAAGACCCAGACCAAACTCAAACGATAAATAAAAGAATACAATTAAAACCCTTTAACTTTAAGCTTTCAACTCCTAAAGCCAATGCAGGTTAAACCTCAAATTATAGTGAAATAACATAGATGGTAAATTCTAAGGAGAATAGCAGACACCATTAGAGGCAAAAATATTAGTAAAGTATTGTGAGTGTGAACAAATCTGTTGCAAGCTGGATGAACACAAAGCAGACTGTACACACTTACCAAGTTAATGTTTCTTCTTTCTTCTTCAAAATGTAAATATAATGTGTACGTTTTGAAAAATGCAAGCTTGTTGAGTTCTCAGTGTTGTAAGGTTAAATGTCTGAAGGTCTGCTCAAACTGTTTACTACTAAACTTGGTTCTTGCAAGGGTGAGAGTTCTGTGGCCTTATGATGTCTCTCTCTCTTTCTTTTTACACACACACACACACGCGCGCGCGCGCACACACACACACACACACACATACATACACAAGTAAATAAAGAAACAAGACAGAGGAGAGAAAACCCCAACGATCCCCTCTGAGCAAGACTTGGGGACCTTGGGGAGGAAAACTGCCAGGACTGGTTGGGGGTGAGATGTCTCTCCTTTGGAACAAGTGCAAGTGTTTTTTCTTCTTTTTCAGACACTTTTCCACAAGCTCTTTTTTCTCCAGAATGAGGATTTTGAACTCATCGATTGTTTCAGCACTTTGCTTTTCGAGTTTCTGGTATCTTTGGTTCACTTCTTCTAATGTTGCTTGTGTTTCTTCAAGCTTTTCTTTCAGTTCTTTCGATGTTGCCTCGTGTCCTTCGTTTTGCAACTGCTCATTTCTTCTTTGGATTTCTTGAAGCGTACGCTGCAGGTCTTCATTCATTTTCTCTTGCTGTTGCTTTTGTGCCTGCATTTCTGTGTTTTCACGCTTCAAGTCATTATAGTTCAACAACATCACCTTAATGTGCTGCGAGTTGTTTCTTGCTATTCCACTGATCCTATGCTGCATCTCTGAGGATCGTTTTTCCAGTCTTTCCTTTTCTCCTTCAAGTTCATTTGTTTTGCCCTTCATTTTTATCACAGAATTGTTGCAGTTGTAGGTTTTTCCTCTTAAAGTCCTGGAGAATACGTTTTTCTTCTTCCTGTCTTTCCTTCTGTTGCTCTTTTTCTTGAAGAAGCTCTTCATTGTTGCGCAGTGTTTGATCAAGTCTGGCTTTCAGCACTCTGTTTTCTTCCTCCATGCCTTTGAATTAACGCTCCATTTCTCTCTGCTTTTTGTCCTGTTCTTCCTTCTGTTGGAGGATTTCTTTTTTTTCCAGCGCTTCATAGAGTTTTCCTCAGAGCATCTGATTCTTTTGCTCCACGTCTTGGAGATCCCATTGGATTACCTCAATAGTAACGTTTCTGTCTTGAAGCTGGGCAGATATTTCTTTTAATTCAGCACTCTTTTTCTTGTTTTCTTTAGTCAGGAACACAATCTGCTCTCGTGCTTGACCAAACAATATTCCCCAACCCTCATTAATAATTTTTATGTCTGGCTGGCATTGTTGTTTTTCTTCCAGCTTTTTATTTTGTGCTTCCATTTGTCTGCACGTCTGCTCTAGTTGATTAATTTTGTTCTGTAGGTCGTAGTTTTCCTTCCTACTTTTTTGTAATGCCCTTTGAATGATTAAGACGCCATCCAGGGAAATTTCCCCTGGAGAAATTTGCTGGCCACGCCAGGAAGGAGAGGCGGCGTAATCTTTTTTCTTTGTTGGCGTTTTTGTGGATACATGTTGGAGTCTGTACACAGGGACTCTGTAAAGGTTTCCAATGGTATCTCTGGTCAAACGTTTGAAGGCTGCAAACACAACTGCTGCGAACAAACTGACTAAAAATTGCTGATTCCTACTCTCCTTTATGCATGCAAAGGGTCTAAGATCCTTCATGATGTCTTTGTGACATCATCACTCTGTAAGCCAATGAGATTGTCACATAACATTTTGGAATGGGAATATTTTTTTTAAACTGTCAAAATTAACTTAAAGAAAACACCAGTAACTCGGTTATTTAGCTAAGCCCAAAGATGTGCTGGAAAATGTTCAACAGTGATCAACCAAAAATAACCAAGCTGATGACTGACTCAGTTTGAATCACTCTGCCCATTTTAGAGGATAAAAAATGACATTTTAACTGCACACTACTTCCTCATTTTTCCTTGGCAGTGTTCATCCTGTTCCTCCTTGCACAAAGGAGCAGATACCAGTCCTCCGGATTGCTTAAGGGTCTTCTACAGCCTGTCTTCTGGAATCTCCATCGTACTCTTGAGACTGTGCTGTTAGTCACAGCAAACCCTCTGGTATTGATGTGCCATTCTGGAAGAGCTGGAATATCTGTGCAACGTCTTGAGGGTCCAGGTATCAACTCATGCTGCCAGTAGACACTGACATTAGCCAAATGAAACTAGGCGAAAAACATTGAGAAAAGATGACAAGGGACAAAATGTCAGAGGCCTCCAACTGTTAAACCATTCCTGTTTTTGGGGGTTGTCTCATTGTTGGCCCTCTAGTGAACCTGTTGTTATTTCATTAACACCAAAGCAGCAGAAAGTGATGAAAACCCCTCTCTGCTACTTAACTGACCACATAATTATCCCACTACTAACTCACTCGATGCTACATTCCGAATCAAAAGTCTTTTTTCGTGCGTTGCAGTTGCCATGTAGCGAGTTACATAGGCAGCTGGAAGATCCTACAACTCCTTTTAGGCATCAACATTTCAATGGTGATAACACCAAGAGTAAAGTAAGTGTGAGCATTCACTGTATTTCACTGTGATGGATTTACATGTCAAGCAGCTTGCATGTTTCTGCAAGCTGGTGCTCATACCACTCAGTCATGACTTGTGACCAGCTGCTGCTGAAAACGCAGGAATCACAGCAAATTCAAAGCACACTTTAGAAAAAGTCTTAAACTAAAATAAGTACAATAAAACACAAATGCCGACAAATGCTTTAAATAATGTGTGTGTAAATAATAATAATAATAATAGTGTGAATAATAGTGTAAATGATAGTGTGTGTGTGACAAATAAAATTTGAATTTGAATTTAATAAATAAAGACATTACTTAGTATATGCATGAACAGTATTTGGACTGTCTAAATCTGAAATCTGATTTATATAAATGTATTCTTCTTGGTTATTTTAGCGTGAGCTGCCTAGCTTTGGAGGCATCCACTGTGGACATATGTGTAACTGGGTCATAAATTACATATTGTTATAATTAAACAAAATGTGACCCCAAACCGTTCCATTTATACCTGACTTTTAGGACCTCCAAGCATGTAGTTGTGTTTATTATCAGTTAGAGCCCCTCCTCATTCTTCTTCTTCTTCTTTGGTGCAACCCTATAAATACAGGGTACCCCTTTGGCCTCTCCCCTTTTCTACACTTCCCCTGTGGGAGAGGTTGGTGTAATTTCTTTTCCAACACTGACATATACCGTATATTTAGCCACCCTGATATTTCTGATTGTGTTTTTAGTTCAATTTTATCATCATTATGCCTGTCTTTCCTAGATGCTGTAAATGTGTAGTACGTATGTGCCGCGTGTGTGTTATAGGCACAGTTAACGCTAGCATGAATAGATAATTCTTGCTAGCTTGGAAGTTGTGGTGGGTTGAGCTAACCCTCTTCCCTACTGTTTGTATTTGGTTGTAGGAGCTAGAGCGGGCAAGTTAATTACTTGGAGGTCTTTCTTTTTTTTACCTTTCATTGTCAGACATAACGCAGGAACACGCCGGTTACATATGCAATCTCTTGAGTGTAACTGAGGTAAAAAAAAAAAAAAAGCACCAATATAAGTTACTCATGTTAGTTTGCTAGCCAGTTTTAATTAGCATAAGCTCAGTGGCTGCTCAGTTCCAATGCTGATCCTGGACCATCATTTTTTATCACATGTGAAGAAGGTGCTGGAGAGACTAGCCTTGACTAGTCCTGAGACCACAGTTGAAAAACACCTTTCAACACTCTATAGTTTGCATACAGACCAAATCTGAGAGTGGATGACCATCAGCCTGCTACAAAGAGCTTCTTTCCATCTATAAAGTAACAGGTGAATGGTGAGAATGGCTTTCTTTGATTTCACAAATGCATTTAACATGATCCAGCAGCAACTGAGAGCTAAAGGAGATTTCAGTAAACACTGACTACCTGACAGACGGGATGTATAAGTGGAAGTAGGAAGTGCTCCGCCTGATTTTGTGATGTGCAGGAAAGAGTGTGCTGTATCCATTCCTGTTCACCTGGAACACCTCAAACTTTGAGCACAAGTCCGGGTTATGCTATCTTTAGAAATACTCCGATGATTCTGCAGTGGTTGGATGCATTAATGATGGGCAGGAGGAGGAGTATGAGCACAAGTGGATGATTTTGTGACGTTTATTTTATTTATTTATTTATATTCTTTAGAAAGAGGGCCAATACATATTAATGAACATTTTAACAAATGTAAATATGCCAGATTATAGCCTTGGGCTAATTTCCATCTGCAGACCCTCAGGCAGGTTGGTGTTAAACACAAGTTGGTAAAAACATACAGAGACACTATTTACAGATCATGTGACAAGGACAAAAACAGTGATCACATTATACTAAAAACACTAAGTGGTCTGAAAGAAATCCTCTGTGAATAAGAACAAAGAGATGACCAATTTCAGAGGGAAGAGAATAACCACACAGTCTGTGTTAATCCTGAGACAGGATATGGATGGATGGGGTGCCTGGGCACTGATAGCAGGCTGAAAGAGGAGGAGCGGGTCCTTCAGTGTGTGCCGCAAAATAGTTCCGATTTTCTAGTATTCGGTTGTTATGAGGGAAGTGTACTTTGCTGTGGTCTGCTGGGGGAGCAGCATCAGATGGACTGAATAAATGATCAGAAAGGCTGACCCTGTGATTGGTGGCAAACTGGACACTTCTGAAGCTGTGATTGAGAGGAGGTCACTGACAAGCTGTTAGTTTATGGAGAATCCTGACCAGCTGTTGCACCACTTACTGAACAGGCAGCAGTCTGAAACAGCCTGATTCAGCTCTGCTGAGGACACATTAAAGAAATCTTTCACTCATTCTGTCACCCTCTACAGTACACTACAGGGTGGGCCATTTATATGGATACACCGTAATAACATGGGAATGGTTGGTGATATTAAAGTCCTGTTTGTGGCACATTAGTATATGTGAGGGGGCAAACTCCTCAAGATGGGTGGTGACCATGGTGGCCATTTAGAAGTCAGCCATCTTGGATACAACTTTTGTTTTTTCAATAGGAAGAGGGCCATGTGACACATCAAACGTATCGGTAATGTCACAAGAAAAACAATGGTGTGCTTGGTTTCAACGTAACTTTATTCTTTCATGAGTTATTTACAAGTTTCGGACCACTTATAAAATGTGTTCAATTTGCTGCCCATTGTGTTGGATTGTCAATGCAACCCTCTTCTCCCACTCTTCACACACTGATAGCAACACCACAGGAGAAATGCCAGCACAGGCATCCAGTATCCGAAGTTTCAGGTGCTGCACATCTCGTATCTTCACACCATAGACAATTGCCTTCAGATGACCCCAAAGATAAAAGTCTAAGGGGGTCAGATCGGGAGACACTAGGGGCCATTCAACTGGCCCATGACAACCAATCCACTTTCCAGGAAACTGTTCACCTAGGACTGCTCGGACCTGGCACCCATAATGTGGTGGTGCACCATCTTGCTGATAAAACTCAGGGAACGTGCCAGCTTCAGTGCATAAAGAGGGAAACACATCATCATGTAGCAATTTCAAATATCCAGTGGCCTTGAGGTTTCCATTGATGAAGAATGGACCCACTATCGTTGTACCCCATATACCACACCAAACCATCATTTTTGTTGTTCCAACAGTCTTGGAGGGATCCATCCAATGTGGGTTAGTGTCAGACCAATAGCGGTGGTTTTGTTTGTTAACTTCACCATTCACATAAAAGTTTGCCTCATCACTGAACAAAATCTTCTGCGTGAACTGAGGGTCCTGTTCCAATTTTTGTTTTGCCCATTCTGCAAATTCTGTGCGCCGATCTGGGTCATCCTCGTTGAGATGCTGCAGTAGCTGGAGTTTGTAAGGGTGCCATTTGTGAGTAGCTAATATCCGCTGAAGGGATGTTCGACTAATGCCACTCTCCAGTGACATGCGGCGAGTGTTACGCTGTGGGCTCTTGCTGAATGAAGCTAGGACAGCCACTGATGTTTCTTCATTAGTGACAGTTTTCTTGCATCCACATTTTGGCGAATCCAACACTGAACCAGTTTTAACAAACTTAGCAAGCAGTTTGCTAACTGTAGCATGGGAGATAGAATATAATAGAATAGAATGATCCTATTAATTGTCCCACAAGGGGAAATTTGGTTGTAACAGCAGCCAAAAAGACACATATACAAACAAACAGTACACAGGTCACGGAACAGAAACTTACACAATTTTTTCTTACATATTTACATTAAGGACAGTGGTTACTATATACCACCAGATGGGTGGTCTCGTAGGGTGTCTTGCATTGAAATCTGCTGCAATGACCCGGTTACTGCGTTCACCAGATATCAACACAATTTCGATCCACTCCTCACGTGTTAACCTCTTCGACATGTCAATGGCTGTGAACAAAGAGAAACTTGTAAATAACTCATGAAAGAATAAAGTTACGTTGAAACCAAGCACACCATTGTTTTTCTTGTGACATTACCAATGTGTCACATGGCCCTCTTCCTATTGGAAAAACAAAAGTTGTATCCAAGATGGCCGACTTCTAAATGGCCACCATGGTCACCACCCATCTTGAGGACTTTGCCCCCTCACATATACTAATGTGCCACAAACAGGACTTTAATATCACCAACCATTCCCATTTTATTACGGTGTATCCATATAAATGGCCCACCCTGTATATCTGTCTGGTAGAGAAATATCATTATTATTATCTCTTATTTATATCTAAGATCTTATGTAAACTAATAAGTAACGTAAGGTTGATGAGTCATCACAGGATATTTACAAGATTATCATTTACAGGATTTTTTTTTCGAGTTGACTGATACTCTTTTTACTGTGCCCACTCCAACCTCTGTTTTACATTTGCTATACAAATAAATTGGATTTGGATTTGGAAATTTCAACAGCTGGAGAGTTGGAGAATTCCAGCCTGACAAGAGAGTTAGTGGAGACTAGCAGACAAGACATGTAAAGAGGTGGGAATCTTTCACCATCCTTCCCACATTATGACTGTCCTTAAATAGCCCTGTGATGGGAAATCTCTTCCATATCACTTCAGTACTGTTATGGATTGTAAATCCCACACGTGGCTGCATAGAGCATTTTAGTGCATGAAAAGAGCTAATGTATAAGACCATTTGAAGCTTAACAATGAGTCAACGTCCCAAAGCAAAAAATGATCGTGTTATGAGAAGAAAGATGTGTGTGTACTACCATTAAATCAACGCCTGTTTTCTGCAGCAGTGGTTTTGAGCACAGCTGCGAGGCCGTATCTGGAATCTATCAGACTTGTGAATGGTCTCCGTATGCGCCTTTTGTTCCCAATGCCATGGACGTCTCACTTGGTATATTTTGTGAGGTGTTTAAATTATGTCAGATCAATGTGGAGGGTTTTTGCTCTTTTCTTTTCTTTCTGGAAATTAGTTTTTTGATGGGACTGAAATCGCTGTTTTCAATAATTTTGCTCTGTTTTCTAGTGTTGACAATCTGAATTTTTAGGGAAAAGCTTTTGAGGTAATGTCAGAGTGAAGTAAAGATAAAATCATGCTCAATTATTGAGTTACATAAAAAGAAACAGTTGTGGCTTTATCGCCGAGACAAAACATGCATCAATCTGCGGCTGAAACAACCTTTAAGGGACCTGAAATGCCTGCAGAAAGTGGAAGATGCCTGCTTTAATCCAGCTGTGTGCCTACAGTCTCAATGTGGTCCAGTCAGACTCTGGGAGGTGCCCTTGCATTAGAGAGATAATTAGCAGTTTGGGGCGGGCGCAGGCTGAACAGGCAGATTGGGATGATGTGGCCTGACAAAATATCAAACAGCATGGCAAAGCAAAATACAGGGTAAAAGACCTTTTTACTAAAATTGTCAATAAAGGACCTTTGAGCTGAGCTGAGTGCTGTGGCCTAGTTTACATTTTGGTTTCTATTCTATGCTCCCTCCATTTGCTAACTTTGGACATTTTAACGATTATTTTCTTTAGTTCCTATTTTGAGTGACAGAGAGCACAAATATACGTGTAATGCACTCACCAGACACTTGAGTGCACGCACATGTTGCTTCTCCCCCCTTGAACTGCCTTATATCTCCATTGCACAGATTCAGCAAGATGCTCGAAGCATTCCTCAGAGATTTTGGTCCACATTGACATGACAGCATCACACAGTTGCTGCAGATTTGCTGGCTGCATGTCCATGATTCTGAAATCATTCGAGCTTTGTGGAGTCATATAAGGATAGGGATTATTTCAGTTATTGTTGCTTTTCACCTCAGACCAGTTGAAAACTATTTTCCAGACTTCTGGCATCAACAAGGAATTTTCACCCAAAATAAATAAATCATTTTCAGATCATTGTCTTTAAACCGTACAGATGGTTCTGTGGGAAAATCATATCAGCAGTGATTTAAGGGATTATGAACATCAAATTAAAAGTCACTTATATCATTGATGCTCCGTTCACACTTCAGCAGGTCATTGTAACCAGATCTACAAGCCTAAATGTTTGGAGCTCCCGTGATTGGCTGATTAGATATTTGTGTTAACAAGTAGTTGGACAGCTGCATCGAAAAGTGGCCGGTGAAGGTATACTGGAGACTATCGTGCAATGGGATCATTTTACATGACAAGGGAAAGACCTTACAGTATTTTAGAGACATTTCTCCCTCGAGTTATCAAGAGGAAATCTCCTGACCCAAATGTATCAGTGACATTTGATATGTTTTCATTATTAAAGTTTAATATATGAAATTCTAATGATTTTTTAAAGTAACTCCCTGACTAAAAAAAGGCTATTCAACCTCAGCTGTATGTATTTGACACTAATCAGTGAACGCAAACATGTTAACACAAACATCATGTTGAACGTGTTAAACATCTGCTAAAGCTCAGATCTCAGCATTGTTGTTGTGAACATTCTGCCATTAGTGACTCGCTCAAAGCACTGCTGTGACTAACTACTTCCTGACAGAGGCAATAAATAAATAAACTCTCCGTCCTGTTCAAACAAAGGGTGAAACTATAATGTAGACTTTAAAAGGAATTCAAATCATTATTGCAGCTTTTCTTCGTGAAATCTTTTCACGTCTTTGTTGTATCGATCGAGTCATATTCCAGGCTAAGTGTGAGCGAATCCGTCACCATACCAGCTGACTAGCATAAACCACAGCTTAACAGCCTTGTGCCCAGAGCCCTCTGTGGTTTCCTCAAACCTCAGCGTGGATGAAGCTCATGTAATGGTGTCGAAGCACGCCACTAGGAGGAAGAAAATGCTTCAACTGACATGTTACTGCACGTGTTTTGAGTTACGTGCTATAATGTGAAATAATAATTTGCTAAGTGGTAGTTATTGGTGACCTGGACATGAAAGTCATGCACAGCTTGTTTTCATTTTACTTGCTGAAAAAGGTGCAGCCCTTCATCGGTGCAAACGGCCCTTCCTTCACATGACTTCATGCATTTGGGCCGGACCCTCACTAATATAGCTCGGCCTTTAACTTTGACCCCTTTGCTGCTACTCTGCAAATCCTTAGATAGCATATCTCTATGGCTGCTGGTTTTCACTGTTCAGGTCTGGAGGGAACATTCCTCACATTCTGCCTCAACCCTGGATTCCTGACCTCCCTTCACCCCTTGCAGTCTTCTTCCACGGTGGGTGACGCGGTGTTTGATCCCCTGCTCGCTTCTTGCCTTCTTTCATCAAGGCTTTCCCTGCATAGTCAGGAAGACAAAAGGAAACTCGTGAGCTTGTTTAAGCCTATCCAATGACAGTGCAGCCTGTACTATCATTAATCGCAGAGCACAGCTGAGGGCTGGAGTGGTGTGTGGACTGGCCAGACATAAATGATCTCTCAAGTAGCCTGTTTACACGATTCTAAATCAGGGGAATTTGTTCTTCAGTAGCTTCTGTCTGCAGAACAGAAGAAAAGAACGATTTTACGACTGCAGCTTTACTTTTTGGCAAAGTGATTTTGGTGTGTTTTAACACACAGTTACACTACATCGTTGTGACTGTAAAGCTCATGTTTGGGCTGATTCTGAAAGTGCTTATCATGCAAAACCTAGTAGGCTGAACTTTACCATTTCCTCTCCATCACCACCCATCAAATGCTTGTTGGGAAATGCTGTTTAAACAACAGCTCCCCAGTTCATGTTATTTCCATCTTTGCCCGGACTCCGATAAGCTGCATGACTCCTCAGAATGAGAGGTTAGCTCAGTACCCGAGAACCACTCTATGCCATGATTACCAACTTGCGCTATCCAGATCCACAATGTGCATCTTTAAATATCACATGCCACATCTCCTTTTTCTAAGCATTGTTTAGGCTCAAGGGGAAAACAGACATTACGCTAGAATATTTCTTACAAAGAGACTCAAACTATAGTAACTGTTGCGTAACTTATAATGACATTCAAATTATAACTTCATAGTACCTCCAATATGGAACATCTGCAGGCCACATGGATCTTCAGTTTTCACATGGCTTGATCCACTATATCTGTCAGCACAATGGCTTTGTAATCCACTCTGACACAAATTAAACGCAACACAAACAGCATGTGGTGCCTGTTGTGACTGGCTGAAACATAATTTATATGCAGTGTCAGCTTGGGACATTCAGTTCATCCTTCATATGTCTGTGGGATGTTTTTTATGGCGTCTCAAAAGACAGACTGTCTTGTTAAATGACTTAAACACAAGGTAATTGAATCTAGCAGAAACAACCACCAGCATTGCTGGTTTGCAGTAAGCAACTACTTAGCAGATGCTTTAAAATGAAAGGATTTGGTATGATTCTGTTAGCTGTCTTGCTAATTTTTCTAGGTTAACTGAGCTGAATTGTGTTGCCTCGGTGGTTTCAATGACGTTTAGGCTCACTGTGGAAGAAATTCAAATAATCACATTGCTAAAGAGTTACTGAACAAATGTCATTCCCATCAACATCGTTGTACTTTGTACACATGTTGCATACAACCAAAACCTGAAAGAAGACTTAGATGACATAATTATCTCTGAAGCTTTCGATAATGTCAAAATCTTGAAGATAATCTCTGCGTTTGGTCTAACTGCTGCAATTTAATCAGCCTCAAATAGGAACTACAATACTAGTTTCCAGCTATGGACTCTACTAGAGTAGTTTTGCATAATTTACAGTTCAAAACTTCTGTATATTGGACCTTGGTTTCTGTTTCTAGGCTGTGTTCACAACCAGATTTGTTCGCCAAAATCCACTGTAAAATGAAAGCTAAAAACAAAAGAAAATATTTTTTAAGGTAAAAGAAAAGGAAAATATTTTCTGTCTATACATTAGTCTGTAATTATCATTGTTATTATTACAAAAATAATCCTAATAATAATCCTCCCGGGGCAGACCCAGGACACGCTGGAGAGATTATATCTCTCGGCTGGCCTGGGAACGCCTTTGTGTTCCCCCGGATAAGCTGGAGGAGGTGGCTGGGGAGAGGGAGGTCTGGGCTTCCTTGCTTAGGCTGCTGCCCCCGCAACCCGGCCCCAGATAAGCGGAAGAAAATGGATGGATGGATGGATGGATGGATATTATTACAAAAAGTTCCTTAATTTTAAAAGAATACATTGATATACTGTGCAGAGCTTTTTACTGATTTTTTAGGCCGAGTTTTTGACTTACAGACCTTACTTGGGCATAATTTGACCCTTTTATTTGAAAATCTTGGCCATGGTTAAAGGGCATCCACCACTGTACCAATATAAAGTCATGTGAAAAACTAAGTACATCCTTACTGTTTCCACAGCAATTAAGAGGGTAAGTAGCAGTCAGGTGCGGTTAATCACAAGTATTTGGTCAGTGATCATCAGCAAATGTGAGCGCCTCTATAAAAGAAAAAAACTTTGGAACTTTGTTAAACTTGTTCAAGCTAATTAACAACTCAAACATCAGCACAAACACCTCATACTTGCCGTCAGGCATGGTGGTGGAGGGGTGATGATTTGGGCTTGTTTTGCATCCACATGACTTGGCAACCTTGCAGTCATTGAGTTAACTTGATGACTGTACACCAAAGGATTCCAGAGTTGAGACCATCTGCCTGACAACTAAAGCTTGTCTCAAATCATCCAACAGGACAATGAGCAACAAATCTGCTACAGAACAGCTGAAAGAGAAAAAAGTCCAAACTTCAACCTGATTGAAAAGCAGCGGTGGGATCTTAAGAGCACTGTGCACAAATGAATGCTCTCAAACCTCAATGAACTGAAGCAACGCCGTAAAGAGCAGGTGGCCAAATTCCTCCACAACAATGTGAGAGACTGATAACATGCAATAAATATCACTGTTAAGCGTTGTTCTACAAGCTGTTGAATCATGAGGTGTGTTTAGTCCCATGGGAGTCTGTTTAATGTGTATTGACTAACAGGCAATAATAAATTGCTATTTATTTATTTCAGCGATTACCATTTCACACAATAGTTAAATTCTAGTAACAATCAGTCCTAATTACTGGCAGGTGCCTCTGTGAAAGTCACGACTTACAACACACAAATATATAAATAGTGAATGTTTGTTGTTTGAATATTTACTGTGGCTTCTACACTTCTATAACCATGAATGACCGGAGCGAAAGATTGCTGCTCTAAGAGAGAGGCGAGCGAAGACTGTGTGCTTGCATTCCACACCAATCCGAGAGATGGCCTTTGTCAAACACACACATGCAAAGTTTCAAACAGACAGACAGGAAGAGGAAGGGATTCAGCTGCCTGCTCTGCATGCAACTAGCAAAATGAAAGCTAGGTGCACTCACTGTGAAAGGAATAGTTTGACGTTTGGGCAAATATGTTAAGTTATCTGTCACATCTTCATTGTGAAGCCAGAGCAGACAGTCAGTTAGAATACTTTAACACAGGGTTGGGAAATGGGTAACTAGGTCTGTCTATAGTAAAGTAACAAAGACTATTTAATAAAATACATAAAAGGAAATTTCAAAAAACAAACAAACAGACATGTCTCAATCAGCCCAAGTCTGATGTGACATATTTGTACAAGCACAATAGAGGCATGTTATAGTGGAGTCTAAGTTCTTCAATGCTGTTTCCATGCAGGGTTCTGGAAAGCCACTATCCCACCACAGAGCCCCCTTCTGCCCTGTACATTGCCCCCAACCATGAAAGAGTCCATTTAAAGCGTCAGAGGCTGGGCATGACCTGAGTTTACTGTCTAAGGGGTATTAGCCTAAATCCTTGTGTGTCCAGTCAGGGAAAACTGGTCATGGGGAGTTGGCGAGGACTGTAGGACCCTGTTGAAGGTGCAGAGCCTGAAGAGATTATTTTGCTCCCAAATTAGTTTGAATTTCTGGGCAAAAACACTCATCACATATGAAGGAAGCGTGCGTTTTCTTATAGGTTTATTTGAATTTATTCGGATCACTCTTCCAGTTGAAATGCTGTAAGGTTCTTTCTTTTTTTTGTTTTTTCAGGTTGTCCCTCAAACTCACAAACAGGAGTCGGTGTGTGTAGTTTCCAGTATTTTTCTTGTGTGGGTAGAACCATGCAGGAAAGTATTTTGGTGGGCAAACTCTAGGAAAAAAAAGATGAAATACTGAAGAGGCAAGTAGAATTTCAAGCATTCCCCTAAATCCTTGTGCCTTCACTTTAAATAGCCAGGAGAGAAACTGTCTGGTAGATTAACATCAATATAAAACATAATTAATTCAACACATACACCTAAGCAAGGTCACTTCATGTCGCATTATAAACTATTATTGTAACATCTGACTAAGTAAAGCAGCAATTTAGCGTATTTTTCAAAATTTTATATTTGGTCCATAAATAAGGATAAAAGTGCTAATGCTTTGCCCAAACAGGCCCGGATCTTCACACCTCAAACCTAACCATAATCTGGTAACTGGTACTAGGCCAGAACTTCCTAACTCTTGGTCCGCTGTTGACAACACAGCTGAGTACCAGGAACAGCACGGTTGTGCGCTGGTCCCTTAAAAAGCCTACACACAGCTTTGCAGACCAACGCTGTGACCGCTGTTACCAGGGTTTAGAGTCAAAAACTACTCTTCTTCACATTTTTGCTGTTGTTGGTGTTTTAACTCAGCCGCTGATGAAGTGAAGGAAGAATATACAAAGAATTATTTTATAGTGAAGAGGAAGAAAGTATTAAAAACAACAAAAACTTGCAGTAAACTGTCACCTTGTCTCTTTCTAAGCCAGGATCACTGTCACGTGACTTACAGATCTCAAGAGGTTTCACACACCTGTTTGGGCATCTTGGTCACGATCCTTACACCTGACCCTCACTGTGTTTCGGGGGGACTGCTCAAAAGTACATCTGCAAAGGTCATTCTGACAAATACCTACACAAACGCACTACCACAAATCCTGCATTAGCCTCATTTAGCCTCAGCTAACTACCCAAATCAGGATATCTCCTTAGGATTTAATATCAGTGATTACAAATAGAAAACCCCTGCCTCTGGTCTTGTTCATGCCTTAATCACACGTCAAACAACATTTCCACAACACCGTTCATCACCAGACCTCACCTGCCTGTCCTGCTCAGCACTGACAAAAGCATTTATAGTTTTTTCTGTGCAAAGACCAAAACGCATCGTTGTTGTTGTGCAGCAGGAGTGGGGAGCGAGCCCACCTTGTGCCAAGTCTACAAGAAATTTCATGAAGTAGAGGAAATCAGAAGACTACAGATTAAGTCTGGGAGATTTACAGGTTTGTTGTTGTTGTTTGTCGTCATGTTTTAATACCACACTGATGGCACAGCAGTAAGAACTTACATACACTTTTCCAGAGGATGTTACTTTAAGCGGACACCTTCATATATACTTTTTTTAAAAAAATACTGAAATACAGTTGACATATTCTATCCAGATCAACTCAGCTCATGTTCCATGATTGTTATTGCTTTCTACGGCTTCCACCAACCAGTTTCCTGGCTGTAGTAACACATGTCGAGTTGAAATGAGCTTTGGAAATAAAACAAACAGTAATACTGTGTTTTCTGAGAGAGACAGAGAAGCAGTGCAGCAGTGATGGAAATAAAAATAATAGATCTAACACCTCCACTTAAAAAGAGCATGCTGCTTCTATATTGAGCCTTAACGTCTCCAAATGACTCTGTTTGATTTTCCAATAAATCACTGAAAGGCTGCTAAGCTTTTTTCCTTTTGGGCTGGAATGAGAATCTTACTCTGCATCCCAAAGCTGTAAGTGTGTCTGGATGAGAGGATTGGCTAAATGACAAGTAGGAGCATCAATATCTCCCACGGGGGCCTCTCTGCATTTAAAATGTCCTACTGAGAAAGACAGGGCCCTTTTTCTAATTCTGTCATTTCCTCAGATTTCTTACAGAGGCAGCCACAGCCTTTCATCTTCATCTCTCTCGCTAACTGAAACTCTTTTACAGTTTTAGTAGTCCATGCCCTGCTTTTCACCTCTTTCCTTAAAACCCATATGTGGGGTGGGGCTTGCATTTTATTAACGGTGCGATTGAGCCACCTCTGATATGTCAAACATCACGATTTCATCACAAATTATTAACGATCTACATCTTTAGTCCCTGAAATAATGCTCTCAGCACAGTCAACAGATATTGAGTCAGTGCTCCACACTCCGCATTTTTCCTCTTTCTCCATGCAGCAGCCACATTCCCGCTTCCTCGGGCTGATGTGTAACACTGGAGAGGGGAGGGAGGATCGAGTGTCCGCCGTTCCTCCCATCACCTGTGAAATTTCAGAGCCAGGCCACGGTGAAAGGGGGCATTGTGTCCCCCTGATGAGGAATGCCCTCGCGTCGCTCGTCAAAGAAAAGGCCTCATTTGGCCAGGAATTTGGAGGGACCTCGAGAGGTGTAGGGAGATTTTCTCAGAGGTGGGGATAGGAACCTGGATGTTTTCACAAGGCTGGACAGGAGAAGGACAGATCTTAACTTGAGTCTCTGTGACAATTAGAATTCATACAATATAAACAAACAAGAACACTGTAAACGTGTTTTTCTTAGAAAACGGTCAGTTACATTAGACAGGTTTTTTGTATTATTAGAACACGCTTAGCTTTAATCACATCGCACTGTTTTGTTTAATAATAAAATACAATAAAACTGTGGCTTAATCTGGAAGTTACTGTTGAACCTTAGAGCAGTCAGACTAATCAGAGTCTGATGTAGTGAGTATGCCACCTGCTGGTGAAAAATCACCACTAACGCATTACACTGCATAGAGCTGTGAATTTATTGTGCCTCTGAATTTTTTTTTTATAGCATTTATACATGGATTATACTAAATGATATGGAATCCATGACCGGGAAAGAGCAATTAGCATAAAAAATATTGTTTTTCAGCAATTTTGTTACAAATTTATATGAATAGATATCTAAGTATTGTGATTTAATAATTTAAAAAAAGAAAAAATAACATTTTGTTTTGGTACAGGAAGCTTAAATAAGCTTTTTTTTTTTTTTTTTTTTAATAAATTCATGTATTAATGTATCTGCTGGACGTGTGTGGGTACACAGGAAACCCAGAAATAAGCAGGCACGCTGACAGGTTCCCGTATTTGTTTATTTCCTCGATTTTGTCGTTGTATTTTGGAGGTAGTCATTGGAAGTGTCTGTGTGCTCTCACCTTTGGCTTGACGAATTTAGTCATTCATTGTAACCACTAGAGGACGATAAAAACACACATCTTCAAGTAGCCATCTCTGTGGGAAATAAGGTATCATGTCAGTCTTTACTGTAACACGTTATCTGCTTATTAATTCTACTGCTTTGCTCAGGTTTGCCTCCCAGTCTTCACTCCCCTGATTTAAGTATTAAAATGATGCGCACTAGAGAAACAAGGAATACAGAATGCGAGCTATAATTTAAGTTCATCTATAAAACATGAGACCAAAACTAACCATTTATTGTTACCGTGTATGTTCTATAGTGGTCTAACTGAATGACTACAGCAACTACTTCCGGTATTTCCTTCATAATAAACACTAGCGCTTTAGCTTTCAAATAAGTGATGAAAGAAGCTTCAGTGAGCTATGTATTACTATCAAATATTAAATATTAGTACCTTTTAAAATTATATTTATATATATGCGTGTTCTGTACGAGAGTCCCGGAGGAAGGGGACTCGCAAAAAGAAGTTAGACGTTTTATACTCCAGTCCACAGGGTGGCGCTAATGCACATTTCTGATGCTGTCAAATGGTATAAGAAGAAGAGAGTACGGAAGTGGGTTTGTTTACTGGCTGGTTTTGGAGGCAAGTTTCTGATCAGAAAGGTTTATTGCGGTTCGGAACTCTGTTTTATGTTTTAAAATCTTTACTTCGGTTCCGGAAAGTGTCCAGAACATATAAAGGCTGAGCTAAATTAGCTTAACGTTAGCTCCGTGTAGCACCAGCGTTAGCGGCACATTACGGTAAGGACTTAGTCATCGTGGAGTAGAGCAGCTATTGGAGGAAAGGCATATTAAACTTGGCTTTGGCTAAGCAGCACGTCCTATATCGCTTCACTTCAGCTTTTTTAAAAAAAAATGACCATAATTCATTCATTAATTCGGCATCATTTCTTTAAATAAATACCAACGTTTTTCTATAAATGAGCCTAAATAAACCTAGTACCTCAGCCTGCAGTCACACACATGTTCTCGATTGCTTGGGGTTAAACAGAGGCTTGCTCAGCCCGTTAGAAGCACGTGTCAGATGTCCAGTCTAATACATCAGCGTTAGTATCAGACTGATGTGCTGTAGCTGGTGTAACCTAAATCTTCACTACTCGTATGGTCACAGGACTATTATATATGATTGTATGCGAAGGCTGGCACCAAATTAAACGATTTAGATATTGAACATAAGGCCGGTCAAAGGCATCAGTGGGGCAGACAGTATCAAGAGGCATTGCATCACCAGTTAGCCTGTGAAATTGCTCTTTTAGGTGAAAGGTTGCTTATTAGGTAGTGGTTATCACTGGACACAGGAGGTGAGTGCTGCTCACTGATGGAGGTTTGTGAGGTTAACTTGCTGCCATTTCTCTTACGTCCTGCAGCAAAATGAATGAAGACCCAGTCCAAACAAACTGCAGTAAAACACTGCTTGTCCACCACTTACCAGCTGAGCTCAGCGAGGAAGAGAAGGAAGACCTCCTGAAGTATTTCGGAGCTGAGTCAGTCAGAGTCTTCTCAAACAGGGGCCGCTTGGTACGTTTCTCCTCACAGATTATCCCATGAGCTGTATCATCCCGACGTTCATTTGAGTTGCCAGGCAGCCTGAACATATTTGTCCATTTCCACAGAAACATGCAGCCTTTGCAACGTTTAGGAGTGAAAAGTCAGCGGCAAGGGTAAGAGTTTTGTTTGAGACTTCCTCTGGTTTTTCTCTCACTTTGTCCTGTACAGTCTTTTTCAGTCCCCTTAACATCTTTTTTTGTAGGCTCTAAGCAGACTCCATCAGTTAGAGGTTCTTGATCAGACACTCATTGTGGAGTTTGCAAAAGGCCAAGATCACATAACAGTGCTAAAGGACCTGCCTGTGTCAGAAAGGTGAGCTGTCTGAATAACCCCGGGCTGCACAGACCTTCATTCTTATGTAAATTGATGGACTGTTAATATCTCTGTCAGTTAACAGCGGATGATTGCATCCCTTGTAGTGGTCTGAACCTCCCCTCTGCCTTTCTGTAGTGGTGAAAATGTCAAACAAGAGCAGAAGAAGCAGGAGAGCAAACAGCCAAATATTCCCATCATAGAGACGGGCGTTGCACCGAGTCTCGGGTAAGAATGAAAGCATGTCATCATGAAGCTGGTGTCACATGAGGGAAGAAAACATTTTATTTTTATCACTTGTTTTGTTTTTTATTTTATTTTATTTTTTTGGCTGATGTTATTCTCTAGTGCATTATTCATTAGATACCTTGTAGATTTCTAGTCTTTGTTCTTTTTGCCATTTTGTGGGGTTAAAAAAAGAAAACAAAAACACTATATCGCATTCTGTATTTTGGTGACAGGCCCTGTCTCCCATTATCCAGAGTTTGTGAGTCATTACCTGCCCAAACTCTGTCTTATTCGATTAAATATGCATGTGTGACACATGTTCTCCAAACTGCGGTCAGAGTGTTGCCAGTTTGGCTATGCAGAAACTGCCTGGAGGCTGGCTGACAGTAAACCTGGATGAGAATCTGAGAGCTGTAGTTGGGAGCTGTCAAACGCCTTGTGTCCAATTAGATAGCCAGGCCGCCACTGAGCGCCTGACAGGCCGTCTGTCCTGCCAGTTGGTGGGACCAGGTGGTCTTTGATACCTTTCACTCCATTTCTGACAGTTTGTCTTGCTGCTGCTACAGCAGACTTAAGAGCTCCATATTCTAATACTAGTCTGCACAAATTGAGAGAATGTGCTGTCTGGTTAGACGAGTATATTGCATTTAGGTGTGTTAGAGCTTGTAGAAAGGTTGGATTAGGGACAAATTGAGATGTCCTGCTAGCTGCACTTGCTGGTTTGAGTTGCCACAATGGATTTAAATTATTATTATTTTTTTTTTATGGGAGTCGTGGATGAGCTGATTGGGTTTTTGTGGGCAAAGGTCAGCTTCACTGTGATATGCTGATGCGCTGCAAAACTTGTATTTTTTTTTTCTGGCCATTAATAATTAAAGAGCAGAAGGGGAGATTTTAATCATCTTAAAATTTTCACATTGATGCAAACTGGAAAAAACTGAGCTGGGAGAGGCATGCAACCACAGTCCGACTTTATCGGCGACCGCTACTAGCTGTTTGCTCCTAGCGACCAATAATATTAGCTGCATTTATAATGGTCGGTAAGGGAACGTTTTAAAAGTAAAGCGGAAATGGGAGAAACACCCTTCAACTTTGTTATGAGTGTTGATGTTTCATAGTTTGCCCACCAGAGGGCGCTTTGCAACATCCCTGTTTTTCAATTTTAAACACAAGAAGCACATGTTTGGAACCACAAGCACAACAACCAGCTGATCCAGTCAAGTCAGGTAAATAAATGACTACATGTAGTAAATGTTTGGAAAATCTAAAAAAACCCAAAACAAAAAACAGTGGTTAAAAAGATCAGAATGACTTTTTAAAATCCTTAAATATCAGTATTGGTCGGGCTCTGTGGTTAAGAGTCCTTAACTTCAGCTTGCTTTCATTCTAATTGGAGAAGTTGTGTGTCGGTTGAGCGCTGGAACAAAGGAGAAATGTTTGTGGGAAAAACATCTTGCTGATGACATGTGGCTTCAAGCCGCGACACAACAGAATCTACATTCACAAAATCAAATGATGACGAAGGTGAGTTGGAGTGCTGTTAAGGCACCATTTACCAGGCCTCCGCACCTTTAACTGCTGTTTCTAGTGGCAAATTAAATAACTCTCCCCTGCCTTCAGTCTTTGCTCATTAGTCTTGAGTGTAGGTGAATTTGTTGTCCCACGCTGTGTAGATTGGCACCTTAAGAAATCTATTTCCCAAGGACCAGCCTTGCTGTGCTGACACGTCATGGCTTGTGCTTTTAATCTTAATGATAGGCCTCCTAGCAAGAGGTAGGGCCACTGGCTGGGCCACACACTGATGTGTGACTGTTGTTTTGACATATAGTCATGTGAAGACGTAAAAAGTATTTGAGAAAGCAAAGGCTTGATTATCTTTGAGCAGTGCTTATAAAAAGAACAAAAAACAAAACAGGGACGTGTTACATAATTGTCTGCTAGTCTCTGACATCGTCTTGCTTTAACTTTTGACCAATTTATATGCAATATTCATTCATTCTCAGGATGTTTGAGGGTTTTCTTGCATGATTTAATCCCACATTTTCAGTGGGATTAAATCTGAGCTTTGACTAGACCATTCCTTCTCATGCCGAAACCATTTTTTGGTGGATTTGCTGCTGTTCTTAGGATCATTATCCTCTTCAAAAGTCACCCCTGGTTCAGCATTAATTCTTGGAGCAGATGGCCGAAAATGATCTTCAAGCAGTCCTTGGTGTGATGCCGACTTTACAGTTGAATCAGAGACTGCAAGTTTATGGCTTTACATGCTCCGTAAAGCCATAAACTAACAGCGTAACCCCAAAACACTATGTTTTTGATTTGCTAGTACAGAGCACATTATTCCTAAAGGTTGGGTGTTTTCCTGTCTGGTCACCGGCCAAGTGTGGTTTAGTCCTTTCTAGGATTTCTTGGCTTCAGACCGTTTCCACCTGTCGTTCCCCTGAGCAGACTCACATCACTCGTGCTTTAATCTGGATTCCAATTTTAGATTTGAAGGTGAAGGAGATAAATATAGAAGTGAACATGCTTCGTTCCCGTTTGACTGCTTTGTGTATAGAAATTGAGAAAATGACTGAATTTGTACATCACCTTCATCTGTATGCACTCATTTGAAATGGATCAAGTGTTTGCTCCTTCAGATGTATTCAAAACGTCAGTTGTTTCCACGCTAATTTCCATACTTTTTTTTTTTCTCATGACTGTTTTTCAGTGAAGGGTTTATTGTATTTAAGGCAGGGAGTTGCAGGTTTAAACTAACTCTCTTTTTTCCCCCTCTCTCTCTGTCTCCTACAGGTTGAAGTTTCAATCAAATCCCACTTTGAAATATTTATATCCACCACCCTCTAATGGCATTCTGACAAATATAACACACGCCCTCATGAGCGTGCCAAAGTTTTATGTTCAAGTGAGTAAACACAGCTTCCTTTGTGTGGTTTTATTTGTTATTTTACCTTGATGCGCAGATGCTGGCCATAATAATAATAATGATGTCCCTGTGTTCATTTTTGGTAAGTGGGAATTGGTGCAGGAAAGAAAAAACTCAAGCTAATGTGACAGCATTTTGAGTCCGTACATTTATATTGTAAAATAGGAATATGATTCTGGAATAAGTGTCCCAGAGGTTTTTGAACTGCATCCAGGCTCTTAAAGATCAAACAGCAAACATTTGCCTTTTAAATCTCAATTTGGGAAGCAAGTATTAATAATAAACCATAAGTGGGCGGCATGAGTTATGGGTTTAACATTTCCCTGGGAGCCGCGCTGCCTGGATTTTAATTGCTGCTGTTCCCCGTGTCAGCGGCTTGGTGGTGCTAGTGTGTTTCGGAGAAGCTCTCCCAGTGCTCTGCCTCATCGTAGGCATCTCACTCAAGCCTCAATCTCACCTTGATCCTCGTATTTGTATGCGAAAGCCTGGAAATCTGTTTTACATATGGAGCCCGAGTTTCCGGCTGCCTGTTTGAGAGCGGCAATATATATTTATATTACCTGCTCTCTCTCCCGCCAGTCTGTGGTATGAATTTTCACTGTTCTCAAACTCATATCTCAAACTATACAGGTACTTCATCTGATGAACAAGATGAATTTGCCATGTCCTTTTGGCCCAATCACAGCCAGACCACCCATGGTAAGCTTCTGTACACCATCACTGAGTGTAAAGCTCTTTTCAAGTGTGTAAATGTGAAGATTTTTGCTTTAAAAAAAAAAAAGAAGCAGGTGTTATGTTTCACAAAATGTTCTTCTCAGAGTTAGACAGCTTGTTAAGGCAGTAACACTCAGCTGTGTGTCTTTAGGTTGATGAGCAGAACTATAGATCCTTAATTTTTTGACTTTCCCAAATACAGAGACTGAAAGTTCTTAAATGTAAAAAGAACATGTTTGAGCAGTAAATGTGAGCACTTTTCCCAGATCAGCTGAAATATTCCTACTTTCTCTCCATTCATAGTTCATATTCTTTTTTTGTCAAAATGCACATATAAATATACAAACGTACTAGTTAGCTTGTTTATTAATCATCAGAAATTTCATGTGTTCACGTCACACTTTCAGATGCAGGAACCCTTTGGTATGATCAGTATTTCTACACTGAGTACTGATAAAAGGTATTTTATGAGTACTTTATTCAGACACAGTCTGAGTAAACTAATAATACACAAACAGGGAAAAATAATGAGTAAATATTCACATTGAGCTCTTCCCTCAAATGATTGGTTGGCACGAACCATACCTCAACAAAATCACAGCAGGCTTTATACCCAAAGCTGGAAAAGGCTGCAACGGCCGTTCTAAAGACCTGAGTGCTCATCAGTCTGCAAAGTGCCTACAAATAGGACAAATTCAGGACAGGTTGCTACTTTAGCTGAAGTGGAGTGGGCAAAGATCATACAAGAACACAGTGTGCAGTCCTGCAAGAAGTGAAAAAACAACCCGAGGGTAACATAAAACTACCTGCAGAAATCTCTTGGTAAACTTGTGAAATCCTTTTTGATGTCTCTGTAAGAAAAGCGCTGAGAAAGAATTGTGTTAATGGAAGGACACCCCAAAGCGCCACAGTCCACAAAAAAGGTTTGCAAAATAGGAAAAGAGAAAAGAAAATCAACCGCCTGTCCCAAAACACTTTCCTTTGCTATCATTGAAGGAATAATGAATTTTACAGGAGAAATGCAGGCAAGATGTCCATGCCCTGAAGTTTAGGGGAGGTTGGGTGATGCAACAGGGCAGTGACAAAAAGCACACGAGTAAATCAACAGAAGGATAGTTAAAAGGATGAAACTCGCAAGACAGAGACCTGACCTTAACTCGGTTTAGATTCTGTGGCGTGACCTGAGGAATGGTGTTCAATCAAAACCTCCCAGAAATATTGATGGACTGAAACGGCTTTGTAAAGAGCAACGGTCCAAAAAGATGCCAAAAACCATTTGGAAGTGTCAGAAGCAGCTACAGCCAAGGTCTGATGGAGGCTGCTGCTATTAGAGGGTCTGTTAATTATTAAAGTCAGGCTTTCACTCGTCTTTTCCAGCCTTAGTGATTACAAAAGGGTTCATATACTGTACACATGCAAGCAGCAAAAACAGCAGAGACAGAGAATCAAGAATTGAATAGAGTTTTAATTAAACAGAAACTTTATATTTATGTAACTGAGATGGTGGTTCAGAAGCAGCGCAATGATGCTCAATATTCAAGGAAATTCCAATGTTCAAAATGTCAAAGTCATAGACAAAGAAACAATTGATAGGATGTGAAGGGAGAGATCCTCTCTCATGCAAAATGTCCAGGAATGCTGTGTCCAGCTCTGCTAGGAGTTTCCTTTTTTCCTCTGACACGTTGGTTCTATTGTGCGCCCATTTTCTTATATTTTCTTAGTTATTAGAAGCTGGTCGTCAGGTTGCTGAACTGCAAAAATAATTGTTGTTTTTAGTACCGTAAAGTCGTCTCCTTTGACTGTTGTCGAATTTCAAAATATCTGTATTTAATTTAAAATCAAAATCAGCCATCGCTTCTCCCATTTGTATGCTAAGCCATGTAATTTTCTTTCCCGCAGTTTGAACTCCTGCCTCCTGCTCCACCCATCCCCATGCCTCCTCCCTTCCCTCCCGATTATCCCCCTTTACCAGAGGAGGAGATGGAAATGAGCAGCGAGGAAGAATCCGAGTATGAGAGTGGAGACGACGAAGACAAAGAGAGGTGGGGCGACGACGGAGTGCAGCACAAACACTGTTTGATGCAGTCAGACTGGCTTTCAGATAGTTTTGCACCTCATCATAGCTAACGGTCATGCCGGCGTATTAACATATTATTCATCAGTATTAATCTTTCTAGAGAAAAGAGTGACTAGAATTAGTTGCAAACGTGTGTGGAGACTTTCACATCTGTATCTCACTCCCTGTCATATTTTCTAAATATGCATAAAGCTCGTGTAGATCCACAGTTGTGTAAATGCAAAGATTTTCGTGTCTGACTTTTGCTCCACTTTAGCAGCAGGTGACAAACTAAAGGGCAAATATGAATCTTTGAACCTTACATCGACGGCGTTGGCTGGCTGTCAGTGGAATGATACTGGCATGGTTTGGGTCACTGCCAATCGATATGAAGTTGCTCTGAATGATCACCTGTATGGTGTGATGAAACATTCCTGTCCTGATGGGAGTGGTATCTTCCAGAACGGCTGTGCCTCCAGTGTTAGGGTCTGAGGACTTGCTGAATGGGCTGATGAGTAAAAAAAAAAAAAACTAGTGTGAATCATATACTATTGTCTTTGCGGTCACCAGGTCTCCTCCCAGTTGACCACCTATGGATGATTTTAGACTGACGTGTTGTAGAAGATAATCACCAAAGTGATGTCCCAGCCCTCCAGCTGAGCTCCAGAGACCTGGAAAATCAATGATGCACATTTACAAATCAGAATATAAATTTAGAGAATTTTTTTTAATACATTTCTAAATCTGATTACAGCGGATATTTAACTCTCCATATACATTTGCAAATGTGTGATTACAGTACTAGCTTTAGATTTTTTTTTTGGACCAAGTTGGACAATTTCCCCCTTATTCCCTATGCTTGGTTTATTTCAGGATTGTTCGTCTGATGGGCCTGGTCAACCAAGCATGCAAGCGACCCTTGAGACCAAAAACAGCTTCAAAACGAAAGAAGCCCAGGATCAAGGATCTACTCTATGCTCCCAAGCCAGACTCTCAGAGGTAGACCAAAGGCACTCATGCATGTCACAGTCCTCACGCATAGCTCATCTCAGGACAGTATTCACAGGCAGCTAAAGAGAGAGGACAAAAACCTCCAGATAATAAGTCTTCCTCATAAACACAGCCTCGTGCGGCTCGGAGACTTATTGTTTCAGCATCACACACGCACACACTCCCTTAATGACAGGCCACAAACTCTGTTACTAAACTATAAATATACACAAACACACAGTCTCCTGGCCACATGTTTGTGGACTGGGAAATATCTCAGGTTGACCAGAACAAAATATCCTGAACCGTAAGGAGCTCAGGAGCTCAGTTTTATTGTAGGTTATTTTTAGAGATTGCAGTTGAGGGTAGCAGTGATTGTCTTTGTTGTCCTCAGTGCTGCGACTCTGCAGCCCTCGGATGTGTTTGAGCAGCCCCACGCCGCCGGTCCGAGGAAAATCGAGTTCCGCATTTCAGCTCCGGATGTAGCAGCTGCTGTTGAAGGAAGTAGGCCAGCTCAGCCTGAAGACGACGAAGGCAAAGGTAATCGTCCCTCCCACAATTTCTACTGTCAATTATGTTGGCTAGTTTTACTGGATTGAGCTTTTTTGAGTCATGACAGTTTCCAAGCTGATGCCTTTGAAACTGAAGATCGAGAGATATTCAGTTTCGAGTAATATAAAGAGGAAAGCAGGAGGAAGTTTAGAGTAGTTAATCAGTTGTGGTGTGATTTTTGAAAAGGACAAACAGAGCTGAGATAAAGGAGCCTGCAATTGTTGAAGGGTTCATAGAAATGGTAACAAAAAAGGTACAAGACTGAAATTGAGACTTTTTGTCCCAGTTATCAAAATTATTGTTGGTCCTTCTCTTGACTGATTCATTAATCAACTTATTTAAGTTGTACTGATGACATTGGAAAGATACACTTCAGCCAGAGTTACTGTTTGAAAAGGAAATTGAGATAGAAGAAGTCGTCCATCAACCACAGGTGGCTTTGCAAGACCGTAATTTGTTTGTGTTTAGTTATGCACAAGACATGAAAGCTTGAGGCACAGACGATGATCAATGTAACATAATATGATTACAGAATGACAGGAATCATTTCACACAGTAAATGATCTGTTTTTAATTTATTTACATTTTAAGGTACAATCCAAATGCTTGTGCTTAATTATCACAAGAAAGATTTATTTATTTTTACTTTTAATCGCTGCTTAACTTTTAGTGTGATTCCAAAGAGGGATATCCAGATCTTTGCTAAAGGTGGATTTAATACTTCCAACAATAAAATATGATCTCTATAATTTGCTTCTTCCAACCTGCTGCCAGAGCTATAGAGCTCTCAGTGAGTTACTAATAAACTTTATGAGGATGTAGAAATGTGATAAAGGTGAAGAGCATAAACTGTAGAAGGAGGTAGGACAGGTCATCTACTAATCGGAAGGTTGGTTCTTCGATCCCAGGCTGCTTCCAGTCTGCACGTCAAATACCCCTGATTAAGACCCTAATCCAGAGCTGATCTCCAGTGCACCAATGAATGTGTGTGCATGTTCGACAGAGAGCATGTGCATGAATAAAAGTGAATGGGTGAATGATGAAAGTTGTGTAAAGCGCTTTGAGTGTTTAGGTAGAGTAGAAAAGCTCCAGACATTTACTGCGTGTTTTATATTAGCATAAGCAGTGTTAAAATATGACATCATTAAGAAATGAGAAGTGGCCGCCATGACAACTATGTAATGATGCAATGTTAATTAGTCAGTTTCCAATGTTGATTGTGCTAGTTAACCATGATCACACATATAGCTTTTAGAGGTGGGAATCACCATACATCCCACGATACGATATTATCACAATACTTAACGCACGATACGATATTATTGCAATTTTTTAAAATACTTTGCGATATTCAGATTCTGTATATAAAGGTAAACTTTATCAATATTCATTTTATCTAATATCAAAGTCTCACACTCAGTCTTTCTCTCATTTCAGTTTTATTGTTGACAAACTGAACGGTTTGTATTACAGTCTAGTCCAACTTAACTGAATCAACCATCTGGTACAATTATAGCTATTCTGAACTATGAAATTTATGAAAACTATGCAGCCCCTTCAGCAACTGAAGAATTTAAAAGTAAATTAAAACAAAATATAATTTTACATTAAATAAATTTTTTTTAAACTTAATTAAAATAAAACATGTCTTAAATTAAAATAAGTAAACTGTCATGTTTATTGCTGCCAAAAGAAAAAAAGTTAAACACATTTATTATTGTGTTTACTATTTACTATTGTGTATACTATTAAAAAAAAAAAAATCCACATGTGTACTGAGCCACAGATGTGGAAAATTGTTAAATCTCTAGCATGTGAGAAACAAAGGCTAAGTTGTATTAAGACATGCAAAAAGCCACTTTTATAGTTACCGTTAAGATAAATCAGACCAATGCTGCAGTCTCCAAATGCATCGCAAAAGTTTAAAGATGGGTTTGCTTATGTCCTTCTGTGCAGCAGAGGCAGTGTAGGGATTTAGTTATTACTATACATCATGTTTATTATCACATTGATGCAGGAGGTGTTTTGATGTTCCTATTGACATAAGTTAAAGCCCGCACCATGGACGAAGTCGCAGCCAAGTGTTACACAGCAGTATATCACGGTAGAAACTGCCACCAAAAAGGTTTAACCATTATCTGTATGAGCAAATGTCATTGAGGGCACAGTCTGTGTTACTTGTCAGCTGTGCAGTTTCCCCGTTTGCCTTATCTCCCTGCTCTCTAGCTACAACTTCACTCTCTGGCAAGCCCCTGCGAAGTAAAATAGATCTCAAAGTCAAACACAAAAGATTTCCTAAAGGCAGGGGAAAGATAAACTATGACAGGTGGCTTTTTGGATTAGTCTTGTTTTGGGGAAGTGGAGGTGTGGGATCCGATAAACAAGCTATTTAAATGAAAAGGGGAGGTGGGGGTAGATAAGGAGGAGGATAATTTTGAAAGCAGCGATCTAGTTCTCTGCAGAGAGTGTATCAGAAAAGCTCCCCAACGCTGCTTGCTCCAGTGCACACACACATACACCTTGCGTGGGTGACAACTCCCCCCACCCTCCTCGGATTTGTAGAGGCTCACTGCTCTTAGTAATTCCATCTACAACATGTGAGTGTGTGTGTGTGTGTGTGTGTGTGTGTGTGTGTGTGCGCGTGCATTCATGTGCTCCTCAAAAGAGTTATCCTTCCACCGCCTTTCAAACTCATGTTTGCAAAACAGGAGGGAATTTTGATTACAGTTCTTTATTTCACAGAGACTGAATGTGCTTATGTTTGCTCGTCTTCCAGTAGTCAGCGCCACCAAGTTTAACCTTTCACCTTTTTCATTATTTCTTTGCCGTATGAAACCCTGTTGTATTAATCCCGACAAAGAAATCATTATTTCCAACTCGGATTATACTGATGCCACAGTGAGAAATTTAAATATCAATATGTTAAACTAATTGTGACCAAGAGGATTTGCTTCCACCCTCCCATCCCCATCCAGAGCTGGTGTTGTTTACTGAAGAGGATAAACATTTTGGAAGTGATTATTTCACCATCTGCTACTGGTAAACACTTTGAAAACCTCAACTGTGCTAGAGGGAGAGTGTCATCCTCCTGTTTTTGATACCATAAAGCGGTTGAGCAGATCTAACTTAGTGGCACATGAGAAATCCGTGCATAATTAATGTAACGATGTGATACACAGGTTTTAGCACGCTTACACTTTTCTCCCTTAGCATCGTCCATTCAAGTGGATCAGAGCGAGATCAAGTCCAGCAGCAATCGGGAGGAAGCAGAGGCTAAAGGTTTTGGGAAGCTTTACTTCAGCACGCAGGCATCAAAGCAGCAGGAGGAGCGCAGCGACAACGAGCAGGATCTCGTCTCAGATGTCATCTCGAGGAAGGAGCTGGAGAAAGGACGGCTGTCAAGAGATGGTAAATGTAACGCACAGAAATGTGACAGATTAAAGGAAAAGGCAACATAAAGTCTCTTAGTAAAGGGGTTGGGCCACCTCGTGCTATCAGCGTGTCATCGATTCAAAGTCTTTGTAAGGATAAAATGCATAGTGTGATGCAGGGTGTGATCTGGTCACTGCAAAGGCCATAGGATCTGAGTCGCATCATTTTCATACTTACCAGATTAATCAATCAGTAAGAAACGATCCAAAAATGCTAACATAGGTTAGCTATGTGACTACAGTGGAACTGTTGTTCTGTTGGTCCAGTTTATTGTGCATCAGCTGCCGTGTCAGTTTCCAGAAGTCCTTGCTTTCTATTTCAAGGAGCTGTAATATATTCTGATTCCCTCCTTTGTTTAGATGCGAGTAGAGTAGAAGCAGTAGATACTTTGAAATGCATATTAGCGTAAACTGCCAGTTAGCTGAGAGGCATCATGGCTAAAACAAAAACGAAGTGCAAATTGTGGAAAATCTGCCTTGAAAGAAATCCTTCACAGAAACAGGAGCTGGTGGTAAATATGGAACAGAATTTTCTTCTGGCATTGCAAAACCCTGCCTCTAATGAGCTTCTACTGACTGTGACCATCTAATATTACACTCACCTTTTTTTTTTGAGTGCAAAATATCAAAGCATTCAGCATCAGCACATTGTTAATCTGAAACATTTTAAGACGAGATAAGGGAGTAAAGTAACATCGTTCCCCTGTGTAGAATCAACAACCTAGCCGTGCAGTCTACCTTTAGTGGTTCACATGTTTGCTTGGCAGGCAAAAGGTCACTGGTTCAATTCCAGCCAGAGTTTTTGTTCTGGTGGTAATTCCAGCCCCTTTGTGGGTTGCGTTGGGAAGAGCGTCTGCCGTAAAGCTGCCAAATCAAACATGCAGAGCTTCCTACTGCGGCAGCCCCTTGTGACAAGTGAGCAGCCGAAAGTAGCTTGACTGTAATACTTGTTGCCGCCGATCAGTTCCTTCCTAGATACTCTACAATCAGCTGTAAGTGGTATTATTGCAAAGTGGAAGCGGTTAGGAACCACAGCGTGTCGGGAACAAAGTGGCAGCCACATAAATTTACAGAACGGTGGCGCTGAGTGCTGAGGCGTATAGTGGCTAAAAGTCACCAACGCTCTGCTGACTCATAAGACATCAGCTCAAAGACTGATCTGATAGGTGGCCCAGTGCTTTTGTCTATCTAGCTGTTGGTGTGTGTTATATAAAACTTTGAAACTTCCATTACTCAGGAAGGCCAAAAATGATCAACATTACTGACATTAGCAGGGTTGTAGGGAAGATGATGATGATTACAAGTCATTTTCTCTAATGAGGTTGTGATTTTAAGATTCTGTTATCGTAATTATTTACAATTTATCCAGTGACTCACAGACAGAATTATCATTTACAGGTCTACTCGGCTTTGCAGGTCAGGTTAGCTGTTTAGTTTAGTTGAATAGGTGAAAACACACCTCCAAATAAACACTGACATTCCTCTGGCTCTGCTGGCCATTTACATAGGTTTAAATGTGGAAAAATGCACATTTTCATGTATATTTAAACCATTTTAGACAACTTGTTTTGTTTCTCCCTGGCATGAGAGCAAATTTGACAGAAAGGTTGACCTTTATTAAATAGTTGGGCTATCCAACCAATACTTTACGTCTCACGTTCTTCGACGCCGTGTTTTTAGAAGCACGTGTACACCAGCTAACGCACGATATGCCCAATTACACTGAAAAACAAGTTTATACATGTAATCATTAAAGTCATGGAGCTTCTAAGCCTAGTTCTTTCTCCATCCTGTCTTAAATAAAACATTGAGCGGATGGTATTGAGTTGCAACGACTTTGAATTTATTTAAATTTTTTTGGTATAGGCAGCCCTGTGATCCTTTGTACCTGTTTTTTTGAAATTCACCTTGCATCAAGGCACCCCCTCCTTCTCTCTTTTAAAACAGAGATAAAAAGGATGTCTGTGTTTAAAAATTATGAACCTGGCGAGCCAACCTGCAGACTATACGTGAAGAACATTGCAAAGCAAGTGGAAGAGAAGGTAGGTCCAATTTTAGCTCTTTGATCCACTTTTATGCAGTTGTTTGGTTCACTGGAGTTGTTTCATGAGAGTCTGGGATCATCGTCCTATATATTAAGTTGGCATAGCATCAGTTATCTTTAAAAATGTCTTGTTTTAGAAGCCTGAGGATAACTTAACTATGCTATTGCATAAAGCATCCATGGACTGATGTGCAGAAATCGGGTTGTGGGTGTTTTTCTAGCAAAGCTTTACTTTTCTAATCCTAGTGATGATGCCAAGCAGTGATAGTTGGTGGGGCTACAAATAACGGGTGCCACTACCTCATAAAAGGTGTTCTTGCAATGCATTATATCAGGATGATGTCATACATTACCACTGTTTGACCCTATGCTTCCTGGGAAAATGGTGATATTTCTTCCCTTACATTTGATACGGAAGCTGTTAAGGGAATTCGCAGGCCTTCTTAGCCGTAGCTCACAGCTGTGAGTAACGGCCCTGGTGAAGGTGAGAAAAAAGGTGGCAGTGAAAGTGTTCTCTGTGTGGGCGTCTCTGGGCTCACCTGAAGGTCAGGCTGCCTTAACCTCCACCGTTAACCTCCACGCTGTGTCAAGCTGATTTATCCAATAAGCTACTTTGTTGCCTTCTAGTTCGCAGAGAGACTCAATTAAGTGCGAAGCAAATGTGTCATCAACATTTTGGGTTAATATTTATTCAATTTTGTAATGATGCATCATAAAAAAATAAATAAAATCCTAATCATTTTTGCTGCTAATGTTTATTATTTGTCATTCAGGAGCTGAAGTACATCTACGGGAGATACATCAACCTCTCGTCAGAAGAGGAGAGGAACATGTATGTTAACATCAATCCTCCGTATCATGTCTTTACTTCATATTAACACAACTTGTGATTCACTCCCCCCCAAGTTTCTCTTCATGAGCTATTTTTTGACTCTAGCAATTTGTCACTTTCTCTTGAGAGTTTTTAGTTATTCATGCTGACACTGTCTTGTGTTATTAATAAGCACCTAAACTGATGTAGAGATCATGAGGGACGTTTTTATGTTTGTGCATCAGCACTACTTCAAATGAATATTCCACCTGAGTCATCAAACCGAGCTTATGTTGAGGACAGACTCTAAACACAGATTCAGGTGATAAAAAGGAAATTGCAACTCTGCGAGCCAATCAGTTTCTCACTTTAGTGACCTGTTTGGCTTTTTTCTTTTTTTTCTTTGGCGTTTACAACAATTAGTGACCTCAACACCTTTGAAAAAGAGTTCTGAACACCAGCTTTTTTGCAACAGTGAAAACATTTTGAGTGTTTAAACTGCGAAAATGTTCAATTTCAAGGAAAAAAAAATGAGTCATTTGGAATTTGAAGGCAGCAACATGTATAAGAAAGTTGTTGTGGGGCCGTGTTTAACATGGTGTCGCATTCACTCTTCTTTAACAACAATGTGCAAACATCTGGGAACTGAGGAGACCAGCTGTTGGTCTGCTGGGAGAGGAATGTTGTCCCATTATATTCTCATTTAGAGTTCTAGCTGCTCAACAGTCCTGAACTTTCATATTTTCCTGTTGGCTTTCATGTTTTTTTAATTTTATGATGTGCAAAATGTTTTCAGTTGGGGAAAGGTCTGAAGTCATCTACAAAGATGTTTGTGCAGGATGCAGTTTAGCATCGTATTGCTGAAATATGCAAAATATGTCGTCTGTATGAGAGCTGTTGCTCTAAAACCTTTATATATGCATATATGGGGTATGCAGGGTGCATGTTTTCCAAAAATGGTGACCTGCCACTCGCACTGGAGACATTCACAGCTGAGTGCAAAGTGGTGGGAATAACAATTAGCACCTCCAAGTCTGTGACCATGGTTCCAGAAAAGGGTGAAGTGCCCACTCTGGGTCAGGGACAAGTTCAAGTGTCTCTGGGTCTCGTTCATAAATGGGGGGAGATTCAAATTGAGCTAATGTTTTTCTTAAAATGGTACATTTTTTACCTTCAAATATTATGATTTTTTTTAATATCCTATTTTAAGTTAATTGTGGGGGTTTTGAAAATTGGGAGATTTTTGTTTTTTAATTGTATTTTCAACAGCATCTCAGGTTTTTGGGGGAATTGATGATTTATGCAAATGACAGCTTGTCTTTAGTGAATTCAAATAAACTGTAGCACAGAAAAGCGGGTCCTAAGAGAACTAAGGTGAACGTGAGTGAATGTTGTCACTTGATAACTTAACCAGCTGTCTGCAGCTGCTCACTCACAGTCAGCTGTGCAGCAGCAAAATTAAAGACAGCTTTCTGTCGTCTCTAAATTTCTTTGTCATCACAGTTTTAAATTGTTAATGTGTGTGACTACACAGCTGTTTGTCATTAACATGTACTTATATTGATGAAGTCAACCTTAAAATAATGATTTAGTCAGCTACCTTTTTCTGTCCATCTGCTTACCTGATGTTGCCAAATGATTAGAAATGAAGAAGAGAGATTCAGTGTTTCAGGTTTCGCTGTGTGCTGGATAGACCTGTTGTGTTCACAGTGTAGTTAGACATGCCTAATGTTTTGGTAGCAGACTGCACTTTAATACAGAGTTTCAATTATTCTACCAGCTAAATATTGACTCAGTTGAATCAATTAATTGGAATAAAAACCTGCAGGTTGCTGGGTCTCACTAACGCATGACCGACAGCCGCTGTTTTATGAGCTCGCAGGAGCAGATAACATTTTCCTTTTGTAATGCTGAAAAGCCAGAGCTTAGCGTTGAGTCAACCAGGCCACAAGCTTTGAATGATAATGATGTGTCTTTATTCCTGTTCCATAGGTTTGACATTGTGTTAATGAAGGAGGGGCGGATGAAAGGGCAGGCCTTCGTCGGACTCCCCAGTGTGCAGAGTGCAGAGAAAGCCCTGCAGGAAACCAACGGCTACGTACTTTATGACAAACCTCTGGTTGTTGTATCCTTTCTGTCAGATGAAACAAAGACGACGTGTGAATTCAGGTTGCACTGATATTTGTTTGGATTTAAAAACATAACCATTAGTGTGCATTGTTTAGCGTAACAATACAGTGCAGGTAAAAAAAACATGGTAAACAGAAGGAAAGGATCTAAGTGGCTATGACATGTAAGTGAACGTGCAGAAAATGGTACAGACATCAAGGGGTAGTTGAGAGATGATTTATCAAGTGGGCACTTGCTTTCACAGATGTGCTTTTGGCTTTGGTCCTCGGTACCTTCAGGAGTATATTGTCTAATATCTGGCAGCTCTGAACCACCACCTGTTTTTCTTCCTCTTTCCAGAGGTAACCATGCATCAACATTTGAACTTGTTTAATGGAACAAGGCTATTGACTTTGATAGTGTTTTAATGTGCATCCTGCAGCCAATTAGCTTGTCGACAGCATATTAGTCTTTCAGCTCAAAGAATGAACAGAGATGTCTGCAGCATAATTTACTTCAGGTGTTATCCTGCATTCAGCTGTGTTGCAGGAAAAGAAAAAAAAAAAAGGATAATTTTTGTCTCTCAGTATCAATTCAGTTTTATTCATATTTATAATATTTTAGCCACTATGTGATTAGTAAAGTGTGGGATGGTCTTTTTTTGGTTGCCGATATTTTTTTTTATGTCAGAAGATATCAGTATGAGGATGCACTTTATTTATTCCAAAGGTTTGTATTTGGATATGTAGCAAGGTCAGTTCTCCTGCTTTGGAATAATGTCCAAAGTAGCTCAGAAAGCTTAAAAAAACATTCAGTGGGAGCTAAGTAAATAGAAAATAGAAAAAAATTAAATCTAAATAAATTAAAAATCTGAATATAATGCAATGAAAGATTAAAAGATGTCTTCTAAGTTGATGGAGCAGTCCAAGCGGCAACAGCAGTGTTGGGAGAAACTCACTTGGCAGGCTGACCTGAAGTTGACATGTTAACTTTGTTACCTTTCACCTTCATTTCTGATCTCTGAGTCAATCTCAGCTGCTTGACTCTTTGAGATTGCATTTATTGGTTCCTCTTGTATGTAATGCTGTACCTTTCAAGTCTGTTTGATTAAAAACTAATTTGATGGAGGCTGCCAGTAAGATTAGCTTAGCATAAAGCAAGGGCCAACCAGGTAATAACAAACAGCTGTGCCACTTGCTATTGCACCATTCACAGTGGCTGCTGGCTACACTGATAAGCTTGGTGTCAACGTTCTCATCCAACTCTGAGCAAAAATTTTAAGATTTTTAATCCCAAATTTTGCTGTGGATATTACGTTATATGCTACAATTATTATTGTATAATTAGTCCTTTATTCTGAGAAATGTTTCCTGGATTGGCTTGTTTGCGTACGTTTGTTGTAAAATGAAATAAGCATGTACTCATAGCTTATATTTTATATTTTTCTAGTCTGTTTGCAGTATCAGAAAGTGAACCGAGGTTCATTCAGGTACAGATCTCTTTAGGCAGAGGACAGCCAGTCCCAGTTTGAATTCCCGGTCATGATTTTTTCAGTTTGCTTGAGACTGCAGTATGGCACTTACCAAGAGCTGCAAAAATTAGCAAGCTTGAAGAAAACCCGGCATAAAATCCTCATACGTTTTAGTCTGAGGTTTGTTAGCAAAAACACTCCAGTCACAGTTCCACACATTTGGATCTCTTCTCTTTATTTAACCTGCTACGTGAGGTGAACTGTTTATCAGTCTGTATGATTATGGTTATGTCACTGAGTAAGTGAGGCAACCTCAGGAAACCAAGAGACCCAAACTCTTATAAGGTCAATTTTGGCCAGAAGTCTTCTGGCATTTATGAACAAATAGCTGAGACCTTTACTCAGATTAAATTCATATGAGGCAGTGAGTGTCACAAGGAAGAAGGCCAATGTGGCCTAAAGCTGCTCTGTGCAAGTTCAGAAATAAATGACACTCCGTGGCTGTGAGATAATTAATGAATTATAGTTTGCAGTAGTACATAGAATTGAAAATATTTGCTGCCCCAGACCTTAACTCTACAATTCTCAGCAATTTGCTCGATCTGCAAGACCGAAACAAGACAACACAGATACCAAGAGAGGGCCAAAACAGAGGTGAAGTCAGCAGGTGAGCGATGATATGGTGATGAAATGATAATATGGAAATGATTTGCCCTTTATGATGCCACTGTATATATAGAACAAGCCTTATGTTTATTGCAATGGTGTTATCGCTTCACAATTATGTTTACACTTTATCTATTCAAGATACCAAGGCTTGATATTGTGGCCCAGCAGAACCATTTGTATCCTTATTGTGTCATATCCTTTGGGGAAAAAATGAGGGGGGAGCGGTTTAACTGCAGATATTGTAGCACAAATATACTATTATAGTATAGCTTTTTTTTGGTTTAGTTTCTTTTTCTAGCCTATTGTATCTTATGTCTTTTTTTAGCACAGACTTTGTAACCATAAGCTATTTTTGAATCTTAAACTTCTTCATTGATTTCTGCCCTTTTTGACTGAATTTCAGGTGGAGGTCATCAGAGCATGTTTTCTTCCTTTCTTATGCCATTAAATACAATATTTTATTAAAATTGTTTTTGTCATGTTTTATTCCAATCATCGCGTCAAACACGTGTCAGCATTTGCACGTACACTTCAGTCAAACTATCATTACTGATTATCTTTAGTCCCAAACTTGAAGTCCTGTCAGCCGAGTAAATACAGACTGGGGAAGGTATATGAGATCGAGATTGGCTCTGAAGCAGATGGTAGGCTGTCAAAACAGTGGGGGGAAAAAAAACCCACAGTCCTGAAGAGACAGCAAACAAACCAAACAGACTGCTGTGTGTGGAAAAATTGCTGGGACTGGGTTAGCTTACCTTTACAATCCCTGGCTGGCTCCATCTGTGTGATTATAGAGAGTAAACCTTGGAGGGTGAACTTCTCCCCTCAGCAGCCATCATATCTAAAGATTTGGAAATAAAATTGTTTTTTGTCCTCTAGGTATGAGCAATACTGGAAGTGTGCTTTGGCTCACGTCAATCACAAAGTTTGTGATGTCGCTGATATTTAGGCATCAAAAGAAGAGAAAACATTAATCTGATGATGCGAGAAGATTGTCCTTATGTTAAGCTTTCCCCAACTTGGAGCGCTTTAAAAGTTGATGCAGAGCAGCCGAGGGACACATTTTTGCAATGCGTCAGATCCATACAAGGGTTGCATTGTATATTTTCTTGTATTCGCTCGAGCCGTTCTTCTCAGCTTGCCCACACTGTAACATGCGAGCCTCCCATAAACCGGTGGTGGTGTTTTTCTTTCTAAAAGCACAGGGATGTACCCTTCACATACACCTACTGTTCTATCTTACAGGTTTTTAATAAATTTGAATGCAGACATGACACGTGTACAGTGGAGCCTGTGGAAGGGTTCCAAAACAGCAATAAAAGAATACAACAAAGAATAGATTTAAATGGGTCGTGATGAATGTGCAGATCAGTATAGGTACGAGTTGTCTGAATGCATCTATTTTCAGGGAATGACAATATGTACTAATTACTGGATCGTCCTTGTCACATTTGACAAGTTGATTATAAAGTGGGCATACTACCTCCAAGTAGCTGATACTCTACCACCAATCACAAATCAGGAATGTGTAATCTACTAATGCATCACACAGTGCTGTTTCATTGAGTTATCCCCCCGTGTGAGCGCAAAAGGCTTCACATACCAGCTTGGAGGTATGATTTAAAGTTGGCAGAGAGAGTGGTTGCCATTGCAATAGTTTTACCCAAGTAATGCGGGGTAATCTTACTTTTTGTATAACTTTACCTATGAAGCTTCTTGTAGTTCATTACATTCCAGCGTTGCACATGAGTTCAGCCTCTCTGTAGTTAAGATGTACGCACGAGGGGTTATCAATCAAACACGTGCTTGTGTGGTCCGACCCGCTGCTCATATGTCAACGCCAGTGTGTAGGAGGAGTTCCCATCTGTGCCCTACTCTGCCCGCCACCTCAACGATGACAAATGTGCCACCCGCAGTGAAAATATTGAGAGTTACCAGGACATTTATCAGGTAACATTTGAGCAATAGGGAAGATAACCTTTTGTAAGTGGACGCTGATAAAGATGTATGTTCTTCCTTTCCTCTAAACGGGCTCTGTCTTTGTTTAATACCTACTGCCACTACCCAGAAGTAATATCGTGATAATATGTTTCATATTTTGGGTTCAACCAGGTGTGCAATCTACTTACTGAGTCTTTGGATTGCTGAATATGTGTCCACAAGTGGGCATTATATGTTGCTAAGTTGGATGCCTGCAAGTACCTGTTCTGGTCACTGATCACAGTTGTATGAGTCAACAGGCTTTCAGCCTTTGTGGTTGTGTACTGGATATCCCCGGTACAGTCTGAATGCAGTGCTCATAATATTATTAATACCAGTAAAGAACTGGTTTGCTACATGAAGGTTTAATCAGACACAAAAGCTAAGAGTTAAACTGATAGATTTGGAGGGAGGCGATGCTCTTTGACGGATCCAAAGCAGCAGAGAAGATTTGGCTTTATAAGCACTACTTAAATGTTCCGTTCAGGCTAAAACTTAATGAAACTACAACGTTGGGGTGGTGGGAGGAGGTAATACATCAAGAGCTGTTGGCATGTAAGGGATCCATTTGTGCTGTCAGATTATAATACTTATACCTGAATCAATATAACTGAGTGTTGGGTGTCAGCTGTGAATGACACAGTGATTGTGAAGTGTGAATAAAACAGCTGATGTTAATCAGATGATGTGCTTGATGATGATGATGTGCCTGTGCTTGAATGCAGTTTATCAAAAAATTATGTGTCTTACTAAGTTTGCAAGGGGAATTAATGACAGAGGAAAATTAAAGAAATGTCTACAATCAGCACTTTGCTGGCTTAAAAAGTGAAGCCAAAAAGCATTTTGCTTCCATCTGCTTGTTTTGTACTTCATGGTGGAGAAATTGTATGAAGTCTATGAAAAAACCAGTATGTAATTCATCAACAATTTTACAGTGTGGAACCAAAGGTTGAATTTATCCCAAAAATATATTTATATTGTCTGTCAGTGTTTTAACCATATTTAGTAAAATAGTTTTAATTCAATTGGGCATTAACACATAATTAGATGTATTGTTTATTGAGTAGATACAGCATGCACTCTATTGTGGATATAATCTACACGTTTTTGCAGTTTGCTAGTCTGGATTCAGCCGTTCAAGCATGTTTTAACAAAATGTCATAAAACGTCTCAGGTATGAATGTCACAGAAAACTGGCCTCAAGGTCAGACTGCAGTGCATAGAGACATTGCAAAAAACCCAAGAGCAACAGGCCTCAGTTAGCATGTTTAATGTTAACGTTCACAGCAGTACAATTAGATAAAGACAAAGCATGTGTAGCTTTTTGGGAGGGTTTCCAGGAGAAAGCCCCTTGTCTCTAAAATGAACATGGCAGCACATCTTAGGTTTTCAGAATTGCATCTTAACAAACCACAAAACTTCTGGAACAATGTCCTTTGGACAGAGGAGACCAAAATTGAGGTGTTTGGGCATAGTACACATGTGTTCCATGTTTTAATGAAAAACAAAGACAGCCTATCAAGCCATAGGACCTGGGCACCTTGTTGTCCAAGATAAGGACAATGCTGGACAAAACTTCCTCTCCACTCCATAACGTGCTGGCCAGTCACAGGAGGATGCTCTGAGATGGACTGAGATTACCTAAATGCAACATTGAATGACACAGAAAATCATTCCTGGACAACTCCTCCATCTAACGCACACGTACACAATGCAATAGTTGCACAACATTACTATCTGCACATCCTTTACAGAGAAAATAACAAAGTACAGTACGACAGCATGCACCTCAATGCCAGCCAGAGATATGTAATTTCGTTTAATATACTGGGGTATTCACAGTTAGAGCTATTTGTATTTATTAGAGCTATTTTGTAACGTTGTAGTATGTTGCGTTATTTAATTTAGTTTAGTAAACCTGATTAACCCGATTGAAATGTGTCCATAAATGAAAACAACCAAACCTTAATGAACTGAAGCAATACTGTAAAGAACCGTGGACCAAAGGAGGGGGTATCAAATAAGGCGTTGCCACCAGTGACACTGAAATGTCATTTTCGATTTAGAATTAATATGTATAAAAACAAAAAGAGACAGACAGAATATTTTAAAATAGTTTGATTCATTTGTGCTGGCATTTAAATGGAAACTTTTAGAAAGGCATGGTTCAAAGAGAATACATGCATTTTTCTGTCAGTATATCGGTACTGGGAAACCAGCTGTTGGATAACATTCAACCTGACAGTGAACCAACATTACGAGGCATTGGCTTCCCTGAGTGAATTGATGTTAGCAAATAACTGTAGAATTCACAGCCAGCGAGTCATAGCCTGGAGCTGTTGGGGTGCACGGGCCTCTCATCGGCCACAGCTTCATTTGCATACATATCTGAGTAAATGCAGGGAGTTAAACTTGTCGGGTTTTAACCAATTAATTGGCGAACGACACACTCTAATAGAGATGTACTGTATCTTGTTCAAAGTTACTGAAAATTATACCTCCGTGCTATCCTTTTTTGAGATTTTCAAAAATAAAAACACGAGGTAAAAGAGCAGCAGGGATACACATAATGAGCTGTTGTTGTCGATACTTCTGTGAGCTGACGGCAAAGCAGAGACAAAACTAACATCTACAGCACGTACTTGCAAATTCTTGATTTAAAGTTTCTTATAGATGTTAACTCTCAGCTGTGTCTCCTTGTGTGGTGCACACTGTGTCATCTTTTCTTTGCATCTTCTTTTTCAACACAGTGTGTAACAGCCCTTAGGTTTCTGCCTACCTCTTCCCCCACAGGATTCATTGCGGCTCTCATCACACACACCAACTGATGTGTATAGAAAATACATGAAACCTGCTAACCTGCACTCAGTATGCACACTTAAAAATGCTTATCAGCAATTTTGATTTAGATGTCTCGTTCTTAGTTTATCATCTTAAATTAGCATCATTCTTCACACGATGTTGCTAATTTAGAATATGACTTACATGTTTTTCTGACTGCTTAGTGACTACCTTTGCAAACCTCACCACACTGACCAAAAAGCTTATATTAAATCATCTAAATGATAAATTTGAGCTGCCCAAATTCCAGCAAACAAATTGAATAAATCCAATTCAATAAATTAAACTGAAGTAGGAAATACCCTCTCATATTGGATGCTTTGGTTCACAATTGGTCAAACCACTTTCCCAGCCTCCTAATGCTGTAACAAGCGTAATTTCATCAGTTATACTGTTGCTCACTCCTCTTCTGGTTTTACTTCATCTCTTGTTTTTCCTGGTTCTCTTGTTCCTCTTCCAGTTTTCACTCTTCTTCCTTTATGTCAAGTTTCAGATGTTTACCTGTACACCTATGTGGCAAAAATTGTAGATTTCAGAAATTATGAGTCCACACAAGTACTGTAATCATCTCCAATACACAGCGATCTCAGTCTGCAGGTTCTCTGGCACTGTGAACACACAGACTGCTTAATAACCATAAAAAGATTGTTAAAGTAAATCTTGACAGTACAATTTTTGAGTTTCTAAGCTGTTTTTTCTAGTTTGCTAATTAATCTTACATAAAGTTGAGATGACATGTACATGACACCTACATTTAATTCCACATCAGTGTTACCAAAGAAGTGTTACATGTCTTGTTACAGATACAGGTAACACATGCACATTTCCAAAGGTTACAAGACATAAAAGAAACTTGATATCAGACAGAATTGTTAACCCATCAAACCTTTACTCACTTCTGGAAACAGGCAAACACAACAGAGGATCAGACAATAAATCATATCTACAGTTGCGCTGACTCAGCAAGGGCAATAATAAATAAGGTTCATAATACAGAAAAATAAATAAAAGTTCAGAATATTTATTTGAAAGTGATGCTTACCAGAAAAACGTTTAACTGCTAGCGCGCCATCTAAAGATGACTACAAATATCAAATAAAGTGCAAAACTAGTGTTGTAGATTAAATAACACTATATAATGCTAACACCATAATGGTAATTATGCTAATTATTGGCCTTAAAAACAATATTATTTTTCAGTATAACCAAGCTAGCTCTTTGCTGTGCCTAATCTTCATGCTAAGCTGTGCTAACTGCAGTGGCTTCATAGTTAATGTATAGATGTAGCAGCTGAATCCTATTTCACTAATTGCTAGTGGGGTTTATTTTTTGTTTGTTTGTATTCTTTAGCAGGGATTACCTAAACTGGGCTTCTTCCCCCGAGATCATGATCGTCATGGTCTCAGTGTTTAATGACTGTATTACCTTCAGCTGCCTTGAAAGTGAAGTAGCCTTCTGCAGTAGATTTATATACACCCATTCAGTGTAGGTGGAAAAACATTCAAAGTGTATTCTCTTTAAAAGAAAAAAACTGCTTCTTTGACCCTGAAAGCTTCCAGCTTTATAAACTGACATATCAATAAAAAGAACATCATTGTGAATGTTCACTTAACATGAAGAACATTTCTAACAGACTTGTCAGTCACTGGTTACATTGGCGCACCACAAGGGTTCATTTTGAGGTGACTGACAAGATGTTGCACTAAAAGGAATTTTACATACAAGATGGTGACAAATTAAAGGGACAAAACAGAACAACTTGCCTTTGTGTAAAGATTATAAAGACCACAGTGTGTGATTCAGATCATTTTCATGCTCATGATGAATGAGGGCATTGTCAGTCTTGAAGTGATGAAAGTGATGTTTAGCAGAAAAACGTTAAACTGCTAGCGCTCAATCCAGAGACGACTACATATATTCAAATAAAGTGCGAAACAAGTGTATACACACTATATAATGCTAACACTATAATGGCAGTTATGCTAATTATTGGGCTTTAAAACATTACAAGTTTTCAGTATAACCAAGCTAGCTCTTTGCCGTACCTAATCTTCATGCTAAGCTGTGCTAACTGCAGTAGCTTCATAGTTGCTCATCAAACCATCAGCACCATCAGTGACCCCTGATGCCCAGTGAATGAAGGAATTGTCAGTCTTGAAGAGGTCACTTTCTCATCAGGGTAAAAATGTGGCTCTGGAAGATAGAAATAGTTGTTCAGAGCACATTTGTCTTGGTTTGCAATGGCCCTTCTGTTTAAGAAGACAAGTGGGCCCAAAAAAATCCAGTGAAATGCTCCTGACAGCACAGCCACCAAATGCCCTTACTGAAAGGGTCATGGGTTTTATGTGTTTCCATCATTTTGCCATTGTATTTCTATTTCACAGCAGGTTTGTTTGACGTTTAATGTTTTCTAACTGCTTATTTTTTAGTCTATCATGTTTATATTTTCAGGAGACTAAATAAAATCTATGCAGACAGAACAAGCTGTCTGCCGAGCTGCATTAATCACTCTGTCCCTCTTGACCTCTTTTTGAACCGAAACCATTATAAACAATTGATGTCCATCATTGAATTTTCTTCCTGCCTCGATCAACTTAACTGTGAGCTTTTGCTGACTTTGACGGAGCAAATAGCAGGAAGGCACGCACTGCTTAGTCAACTCAAGAGTCTATGTATGTCATCAGTCTTACAAGTCTTTCCAAGAGTGAACGTGTCAATTCTAAGGTATGCTAATTCATTATGAAGAGAGTGATGGCTTGACCATTCATATTTCATGCTTTTAATCCTTGCAAATTTCATGAAGTTGTCCGAATGAGTAGCATTTAAAACTGAAGTGATGTAATGTACTTGAATAATTAATCTATAATGTCTTTGATGAGAAGTACAACCAAGGTCATCAGTTTTATTTATGCCAAGAAGCTTATTTATTCATCTTAATTGCATATTTAGCTTGTTTATGTTCGGAACCTTATGGATGGACTTCTTCTTTTTTATATGATGAGTGACAGAAAAAAAATTCATTTACCCTCCCCACTTGAGCTAATAATGGCTCAGCTTTTCCAAAGAACGCAAGAACTTAGTTCCAAAGTTATGCAGTGAACGTAAGCTCTCGGCTGGTTATTACATAGCCCTATAAAGCCTCTGTCGGTATGTAAAAGTGCAGACTGCATGCTATAAACTGCTCATCCCCAATGTGAGCTGCCTCCTTTTTTTCTGACATAACACCTCTTTCCTCATTGCTCTGCCCTGCGCTGTCCGAGTTGCCAACTAAATCTCAGCCTCATCTTGTCCGCTGTAACCTTGTTTATTCCCAACAGTGGCATTAGCAAAGCTGTAAAAGTATTTATGGGGGTACAAATGCGGGACAGCCAATCTAAGGTAAATCTATAAATCCTGGCTGTTGATTTCTCAGGGCCAGGAGGTGCGGGCCGGTGATCAGTAGAGGTGGAAAGTATTCCCCGGGTGACTCTATGTGAGTAACACACAGAGGCCGAGCAGCATGCCAAACAGTGCTATGGCGACACTGTTGTGCTTTTAATACGGCTAAGCTGGCCTTCGCCTCTAAAGTGAAACGCCGCCTGGCTATCCATCTACCGTGAGCTGGTATCATTAGCTAACACCCAACAGGGGCCTGACTCAGCAACTTTTCGTAGGGGTGTGTGTGTGTGTATGCATGTGTGTGGGGTTTATTTGTGTATCACGCTCTCCGTCCTTGGGAGGGAGTAGTTATAGTGAAAGCTATAGCTCGTTATGAAAAAAGTGTAACAAGCATAGTATGTGCAATATGTAGAAGCCAGTTACTTTCACAGTAAGTGGGACTAAAGCTCAATCTTTATTATGATCCCTTACAGAAAATTTGATTGCAACACTGATATTACCAAACCATCAGATTATGGAGAAAGACACTGATCCATTTCCTGACATCGATGCAGGATTTATAGGGCAATACCATCAAGATCCTGTCTACATTAATGCATCTCACTATTCTAAGAATTTTTGGTTATCGGTAGCCGTTTCCAGATATTTGCAGTTATTCGTGCACATAATTGTTCTGCACTTGTCTTAACTGCTAACAGCTACAGGATACACCAGAATAAGCTGACATAAACAGTTGCTGCATATCATTGGCTTGTAAAAATGTTTATGACTGCACAGTTTCCTGCCTTCTCACTGACTAGACATAGCTATATTTACATTTATGACCTACAGTAATGGGTCTTTTCTCTGTGTTAGCATGTTTGTTTGACTTCCAGAAAAAAAGCGTATAAATGCATTGGTCATATTGAGAATGTCTTTTTTTTTTTTAATTAGCCATGTTGGATTGGCGGGATTGTTTTCCTCTCCCTTTGTAAACGGTAATGGATATTGATGGAGATATGGGTATTATTCCTGTAAACATCCAAACAGTGTGGAACAAAGGACTCAAACAAAGGGAACAAAACAGGTATTATCGATAATAACGTGTGCAAAAAATTATAGTACCTTTCAAAATTTGCATAAATGATGGTCGATGCAGGGGGAACAAATTTGCTGTTAATGTAACTTTTAAATATTTTTCAGTGACACTCACTATAACATACATTCTAGGCCACTGAGGCTAAATAAGCAGTACAGAAATTCACTATCATTCAGCAGAAGAAAGGCAGGCAGGCATTCCCACAGTAAACACACACGTGTGTTAATCTCTTTTATGACAGAAGCACTGTAAGTTGGAGACAACATCTTTTCAACCTCAGTCAAACTTGTCTCTTTCTTTAACCTTGTACTCTTCTCAGTATCGTGCAGGGAAGGCGCTTCTATCAGCTTCCATCTCTAATAAGATTTACAGAAAGTATAGTAGAGAGACCAGGGTGATATGTCTTGGGAGCTCTACCCTCAATATTGGCAAGGAAATCAATGTGGTGAGTAAACCTACCAGCACAGTCTGCAATCAGCTGCTAGGCCCAAAGTAATCACTGAATTGAAATAATCCTGAAAGGTTCCCCCACTGTACCAAAGTTAATAACAAAAGAGTCATCCAGGCCTTCGCTTGGAATTAGATATTAATCCTTGTATCAAGAATAATTACAAGGAAGATTCAGAAACAGTGACCTTGCCGAGTTGCTGGTTGACTGTCTTTACTCGTTTTAGCATTCAACAGGCGCCCTGGTTCCTGGATGTGTACTCAGTGACACAATTTTCAGTGGGACAGTATAGTTCCTCGCTGCTTAATTCTTTGCGCTACACTCCAGGAACGGTCCCTCGACGGGCAGGAACCTCATCATCAACAATTTCTCACTTGTTTACATTAATCCCATCTAGATATCCACTCATTCCCATAGCATCTCTTTGTAATTCTTCTCTGTTGTCACGGTTTTGATAGACAGGCAGCTAACACTCACTAATTAGCTGTGAATATTAGCTGTGTGTGGTACTGGAAATTTTCTCCTAATTCTCATTAATGGTTGTCAGGTCACTTGTTAACACTACTATGGCAAATTGTGAGGCCTTATTCATATGAAATCCCATTGAGCCTGCACAGAAATTCCTATTATTATTGTTATAATTTTTTGCACATTTTTTTTTAAATTTGGGAGTTAAGCCAGCAAACCAAGGCACTGTATGTTGAGGACCAGTTGCATATTTCTTAGGGGATATGATGAGCCGTCTGCTCTTGTTCTTGAGCCTGCCTCAGTTTGGGGAGATAAAGCATACTCTCCAGCAAAGTCCAACTGTCAGTCAACTGTCAGACAGCCAGGTCAGGTCTTTGTCAGAGCCTCAATCATTTGTGTTTATTAGAGGTCAAGTGGAGTCATGTTTGGCTGAATTTCAAGCCCCTCTTGCCTGCCTCTCCAGGGGTAATGGCGATTCATTTTGCAGAAAAGTAAACACATTCCCATTTGGCGGATTCTCAGAGGCGCCATTTCATAAAGTTTCAGTACGAGATATTATTTATTGCCCAATATATTCATGTTTCTGGGCACTCAATGGATCATAGACTAAACACTGCTCAGACATGATTATTTGGTAGATGTTAGCCCAGAAATTGTTTTCTGTGTATCTAATGTTTTTCATTTCAGTAAAACAAACAAACAAATGTTTCATAGCTGGTCTCTCATATTATCAAAAACAGTAAAAAAAATAAAAAAAAATAGGTGTATCTGCAGCACATTATTATTTTTCTGTTTTCTGTGACCATTGCAGAAAGCAGAATGTGTGAGTGTAGCTAACCCCTCTGTCCTGTAGCATCTATCGACCCTTAATAGTGCAATTCTTTCAATTTCATTTAGATTCATTGACAGCAACCCTAGAATTACCTGCTTATCTTTGACTTAAAGTACTGAAAGCATGTTTATGCAAGTACATTGACACTTTTGTCTTTCATATGCATGAAATACAGCGGTGTCAATACCAACTCCTATCTCTATTATTTAAATGAAGGCTTCGGGTCTTCCCACCAGGCATTCTCTTCATTGCTTGTACATATGAGTCCTCTCCATGGCCCCGGTTAATGGATTGGATTTATATAGCGCTTTTCAAGACACCCAAAGCGCTTTACAATGCCATTATTCATTCATTCGCGCATTCACACACTGGTGGAGGCAAGCTACGGTTGTAGCCACAGCTGGTTATGTATACCAACACTATTGATGATAAAGAGCCAGAGCACAGGATCTATGAGGTCCACCACTAAACTTTCAGAGTATCAGAGGAGCAAGTTTAATTTATTTATTTGCATATTCTAAAATATGTGGGCACATAGAACCTGCTGTAGAGAACAGAACTTCAGCTGCTTGGTGGGGGTTTCCGTGTGATGCTCTCTGCAGTAGGTCCCAGTGTGATGTACAATAATGACCTGTCAGAAATGCAAGCTTTTGAAAAACAGGGATAATCCACAGAGGCTATCTGACTAAATGAATTCTAACCAGAGCCAAGCCAATCCCCAGAGACCCCGGAAAAGCATAATCCATTCTACTTGTCTCTTATCACAACTGACATGAAAAAAGAAGCACACCAAAATAGGACGTTTAGCTCAAGGACGATGATTTCCTTTTTAGATTACATTGTCTTTTGGTACACAATAACTATATATGTTATAATTAATTAGCCTTCATTCTCTGCTCAGAATTTCAGAATCAGATTGTATTGTTTGCGCTGGGTTTTTTATAAGATAAATAATACTTATGCTGCATAAAGATGGTGCATATAGATGTATCCTAAAAGGCCAAATTTATGTTTCAAAAGTTGCAGTGAGAGTGGCTGCACTAGAGCCTGACAGATACTGGAGTGTTTGGGGCCGATGCTAATACAGACTGTGATGAATTACCCCAGCCATATTGTTCTTTGACAGTTTTTTATATCATACACCTTAAACACTGCTTATCAGATAGCTTACATGCTGTCACTCATATCTGTGATAGACCAGTGTGGACCGATTTATTGTTTGGGCTCCAGTTCAGATATCTTATAAAAGGAGCAGCTGTTTGTGATAACAAATAATGGATTAAAATAAAATCTGCAGGGGGCAAAGAAATTAATTAAAAATATGTCATGAAGAGGAGCACAGCACCCAGACTAATAACAGATAACTCTTACTTAACCAAAAAAATATCTGTAAGAAAATACAGATGAGTTGCATTAATGTGACTAGTTTAAATTTAACAGAACTGATCCAGTTCTAAAGGACTGGTTGTTAAGGTCATTTGTTATTTTAATAAAATCCCTTACGTCAATGATGCGGTTACCTTTAGTTTGCAGCTAAACCTGTTACCAACTTTTTCTTCATTCGCTTATAAAGGATACTGCATGCATCCACGTACTGACTGCAGACACGCTATTTTGAGCTGTATTAGCTGAAGATTAGCTGCCTGGGACTGCTGCATTCAGTCATGGTATCATAATTACAAGTTGGATGTATGAGATTTTGCGGGTGGAAGCTTTTACAGCATGTACAAACACAGCGGCTTATCCACTGACGTTGTCGAACAAACATAGCAGAGTCAGAATAATCAATTATAGTCACACAGATTTTACTAATTCAGAAGCATCAATACGGGCTGATAGACAAAAATACGTTCAAAAATTGATTGAAACTGAATTTGTTGGAGTGTAGCTGAACTCAACAGTATTCCAAGAGTATGTGGCACAGGAAGAGTACACGGTACATTTAATGATTGTTGAGCAGTGTTTACATTTAAATGTTTAAAACCCAGAAATTGTTACCAGTCATCTATTTGAAGCGAAGCCACTGAAAAATGTAGATGGCACCCAGGATAAATCTTCTGTGAGATGGATATTGTTTTTAGGACATAGCTGTCAGCTGTGTCAAAGGTGCTTTGCTGTCAGAGATAAGTAATGCTGACTCCGAAGCCTCAGCCTGCCAAAATTACTTTTTGATGGAATCTTTACCCCATAATAATCCAATTCAGTCAAATAATCAGTCTCCATATAGCCCTGAGTGTGAGTGAACTTAAACTGTCAGCATTCAATTAGGCAAAGATTTTGATCTCTCTGTGGCAGTGCTTGTCAAGCTGAATAATATAGCCATCACCCTTGAAGGTGAAAAAGGTCCGCTGCATGGATGGAGACCTATTGTCTAGAGGATTGACAAGGGTTGATGCAACAGGCTAAATCAAGTTAAGGTCTTCACACATGCACACACACACCAACACATTCCCTCTTTCCTCAGCACTTGTCCTTCCATCCCCAGAGAGGGCATTTTTCATGCTTTCAAACCACCCAGCAGTGACAAGCCTCTGACAACCCTTGCTTACTGTGACACCTTTGTGGGTCCAGAAGAGGTTTCAACCACAATACCTCTTTGACGGGCATTCTTGAGAGAAAACACATATTATTCTCCCATAACGCCAATTTGATTGATTGGCACAGTCAAACTTTTAAGAGTGAAAGCTTCCATAGAAGACTTTGACACATAATTATTTTTTAAGGAGTCCCGATGAAACTTTATGAATGTTGAATGTGTGATTCAAAGCCTTACTCAAGCTAGTAGAACTGCACCAAAACTTAATTCCCAACACTTAGGTGATGAAGTCTGAATTGTTACATTAACCAATACATATTACACATCAACAGTGTAGGAAGAGGAAGCCAAAGATGATGGACATACTGCCCAAAATACAGGGTGTATCAAAAAGAGTCATTCATTTGCAAAGGCTTATTCTTTAAATAATGGTCAGAGGCTTTTGGCAAATTTTAAACTACATGCCTGAATATTAAGTTTTACATACAGTTAAAAGTTGGAAAGTATCTTTGATCCATTTCTAAATAACTGCAGATTCCAATTCAAACAACTGTACATAAGTACAAGTTATTCAGATGTGTCCCACTTTGCCAGCATCTGGAAGAAGACCTGTCACCCTCTGATGAGAGGAAATTGGTTAGGATGTTCGAGGACAATGCAGGAACAACTGGGTCTCAAGCCCAGCATGAACTGGAAACTGCTGGAACACCAGAGCCCCTGTCCACAGTGAAATGAGTGTCTTTTGACCCAGCGTTTTGAGTTTTAGTTTATGTTTAAGCCCTTCAGGTTTTCTAAGTTCATTTTTTTTTATCATGCCTAGGTTGTTATAGTTCTTTGTTATTAGATTCCCCTTGTGTCTTCCACCCATGTTAAGTCTCCCTTGCCCTTCATGTGTTTCATGTCTGTGTCTTACATTGTCTAGTTCAGGTTGTCATGTCTGCGTCTAATGTGTCCTGTTTTATTTTGAAGAGGTCTGGTGTTCCTGTGTTCATCGTGTTTAGTTTTACTTCTCCACTGTGATGTCGTTATGTTCATGTGTGTCAGCTGTCCCCCATGTGTCCCCACTTCTCTCATTAGCCTCCTGTGTGTATTTAGTCTGTGCGTTCTCATTCAGTCTTTGTCGGATCGTCTGTGTTGTTCCCATGCCAAGTCCTGCGTTCAGGTTTTCATATATATATATATATATATATATATATATATATATATATATATATATATATATATATATATGCTCATCATCATTGCCATGTTTAGAGTTTTGTTTGTTTTTCTATTTGCCAGGGTTTTTCATAGTTCGTGCTTCCTTTCTAGTTTACCCAGTTTAGGTTATTGCTTAGTTTGCATTGTTTTTGTCCTTTTATTTTGTACTGTTCTGTCTGCCTTAATAAACAGCTCATCATCAGTTAAGTTTGTCTTTTAGAATGTCTGCACCTGGGTCCACTCTTCAAACTCCACGCAGTTTGCCTCTGTGACAATGAGTTTATGTAACCATGGAGTAAGAGTGCGCTGACCAAGAAAGAAGGCCCTGCTTACTGAAATTTTCAGCTCCCTACATGGACAAACCAAATGCCTTTGTCAACAAAAATTGACCACAACGACAATGTGTATGTTTGGAGGAGTGAATGTGAGGGTTTCAAACCTAAAAACACCGTACCAACTGTAAAGCATGGTGGTGGTACCATGATACTCTGAGATCATGGTGTACTTTGCGCAATGTGGATAGCATAATGAAGAATAAGGCCTACCTTCAAATTCTTAAACATTTCCTCAAATCAACAGCTAGAGGATTGAAAATATTGGATGCAGGGCAGTGATCCCAAGCACACAACACATCACAGCTGGTTTTGTAATGAATAGAACAGGCTAACATCAAGGTGGGGTGTATGTTTGTATTTAAGCTTATATATTTAATTTGGACCCCGTGAAGATTTGAAAAAAATCCAACATAAATTCACACTTTTTTTCAAGTCATATAATATGTAAACTCACAGTCATTCAGATTACTGGGAAAAGTTCAAACAGTTGAAAGAAATGATTAAAAGCTCAAAATCACCATGACGTTCATGCCCATGACGAGTGCATGTAAATTCCCTTCGTATGCATGTTCAGCTGGATGTGTGCAAACTATAAAATGTATTTAGGGACACTTGTTCAAAATATATAGTACGTATTACAAACAAATTCAGCTTACGCATTCTTTTTTTTAACCATATGGTTGATAATGCAGACATGAAGGTAAGAGCAATATGACTTTTTTGTTAGTAGTTGAAATACTAGACACTTGTTAGTGTACGTGGAGTTGAAAAACTCTTTTATGAAAGCACCCATTAGACACATGAAAGTTCACTTTTTAGCAGCTCTCATCTGCCACCAGTTTGTTTTATATAAACACAGCAGCTTGTCATGGTAATTAATGATAATAAATTAGGACAGACTAAAGCAAAAGCTGCCTGTACACAGATTAATTGCTAGGTTAGTTTGCCATACATCTTTAAATATGACATAGTTACAGGATGGAAGCAGTTGCAGGGCAAGTATAAAGTGGGCCATAGGAAATAAATTTTTACCTTGTTAATCAAGCCCTGTATTTTAAAATGTATTTTCTCAGAAGGTATTTGGCCAACACATCGAGTACTGAAAACTGAGCTTCTAATAATGTCATAAGAAAATTGTTGGGGGGGGGGGGGGGGGGGGGGTAGATAAGAGGTTTTGAACTTTATTATATTTAATGAACTCTAAAAAATGTATTAAATTCTTTTAGTTTTAGTCATTTTATCATTCTTCCCTTTGACTAAGCCTCTTTTAAGTTTCCTGAGCCTTTTATATTTGAACCTTTTAACTAATATACTGTCTGCTCATGTACCCAAACTTGTACACTGGACTGTTGTTGTTTGTGTCAGAGGGCAGCGCCTTGCCTTCACAAAGAGGCCACTTCGGTTTCAGCTGACTGCAGCTGTGGCACTTGCCATGTGTGGCTGGGAGACTATGTACCTGCTTCAGCTGAATCTATTCCTCCCTCTCCCCATACCCTGCACAGGGACAGTCTCCCAAGGTCAGTCAACCTGACACACACTCACACACACACAACCCCCACACTTATTCCCCCTCACTTCCCACCGCTGACAACCTTTTCCATGAAATCAGAAATCAGTATGGCCAAGAAGTCGTTGCTCGCACGAGGCAAGATCAGGGTGAAATGCTAGCATGACATCCCAATTTTTTGTCATGGCAACCTGAACACCTGATATAAGAACTGAAAGCGAAAAGACGTGATAATAAATCATGTGTTTTACCAACATCTGGTATGAAGGGACCATGTGTTGGAGAATCTGAGAATTGAAAGCTAAAAAAATAAAATAATAAAATAAAAAAAGAATAGCTGCTGACAGCTAATGCCCTTGGGGGAATAAAGTGGACGGGAGCATGTTTGTGGACCAAACAGGATGAGGCAAGTACTCTGACATTTTCCCCAAACCAACACTTGATGAATTTTACCCCAAGCATAGGACACTGCAGACATTTTGGTTGACCCCTCCCACACACTACCAAACCTCCCCCCGCCCTGCCTTAACATATTGCACCTGTTCAATTATTTAGCTGCTACTCTGTGGCTCGGTCCTGAGCTGCAGTGAAAGCTGTACCTGCCGATTAGAGCAGGGCTTGTCACAGGAGCTGGCCAGATATCTCCGTCGGGTCGCCCGAGAGAGAAAGAGATGCCTTTGGCCACATTACGCAGGAGGAAATGTCATTACCTCATTGCAGGCTTGTCATTTCCAGCCTTTGGTCTCCCAGGGACAGCGAGAATTTGTTTGCGTGCAAAGGTGTGTGCACAACTCACTCATCCGCCAGACATGTGGTGAGACACTCAGTGTTTTGCTCATAAAACAAAATCTCAAAAGTTTCTTGCTTTCATCACAAATCCCTAAAACATACCAGTATAGAAGGATTCATATACTTGAAAACTAGACCCGCCCAGTCATCCATTCGTTGTTTATAGCCACTTCTGTAGAGAGTTGTAAACCTCTTATTAAAATGTTCATTATGAAAACTGGAGTAATTATAGTTCCATTAAATGTATTTATATAATTAAATCTGTTAAATGATGAGTATTTTCAGATGGCAGTGAAATAATAGTAAAGTTTTCAGTAAATATTCATCAAGCTGTGACATAAACATGAACATAATGGCATGAATCAGAAGAACTCATGGGATACGTCTTTTTTTAATACACAGACGCCAAATCATTTTAAATGTGAATACTTTTTTTTTTTCAAATCAAATCATTTTTTTTTGCCTATTTCAGTAAATAAATCAACTGAAGATAAATGTCTTGTTTGAAAATGTTGGATTTATGGAAATATTCAGTTTATTTGCTGTTGTGATGCAATAAGTGCACTGTTAATGGACTTTTAACTTGTTGATGATATCTGCAGAGTGCAGTGATCTGATGGTAAATCAAGCAGAAATGATGATGAGCTGTTTTTTTCACCCACTGGGGGGCACTGTTGAAGCAAATACAAGTGTAACGCGTAATCTGCCTTCAGTGGTCAAAATGGTTTAATCAGAGTCTGTTTGGATGCCTTGGTCATGTCATTTTGGGGGTGTTGTATCTTCCTCTGCTGCAAGGAACTGCTGGAGTAGTTAAGTCTGTCCTCCTATATGTGTCAGGGGCAAAGGACCAGAGAGGAGACATGTAGGTGAAGTTAGAAAGCACACTTTAAAATATGTGTGTCTGTGCATGCATGCCTGGACATTTGTGCATGTTATAAGATAAGAGCAGTCTACATTTGTCCATCTCCCTGAAGAAACCCTCACATTTGGCAGTATATTTTACTTTATTATCTTATTTTATTTTTTATTTTTTGCTGGACTGTATTTACTGTGTGAATGTCTGTCCTAAATTTCAGCATAGATATGCAAATCACTCACAGGAGTTATTAATCAGAGAGTCACAGGGATTATGCAAATAACTAAGAAAGAGCGATGAGCAACGAGAGGGGGAAAAAAGAAGAGTCTGGACGTCAGCAAACGTGTGTTGGCATTCACCAGAGGGAGATAGTTTTATTTGAGACGCTGTGATCATCGTCCCCTTGTTCTGACCTGATGTAGACAGTTGTGGTGAAAAGGTCGTCTCTATGTTTGAAGGTGCTCAGCGTGGAAGTATTTCTTAGCCCGTCAGTCTGATGATGAGCCTGTTGTATTCAAGGGGAGAGCCAGACTGCATATTAATATGGAATTTCCTTATAAATAATATTCCGATGCGGAGCAGATGTCGACATAACAGCTTGCACCAACATCGGAAATGTATGTACGCATAAACATGAAATAAATAAATTACATCCCGAACAAAACAGTTCATTGCCATCGAGGCAGTCCCCTGAGGGCCTGCTCCATTTTTCTCTTGATGATATTTCCACAGATAGCATTTTAGACCAACAGTTAGGTAGACTAAGATAATAAATGTCTCTCAGCGTGACATTAAATTACCATGAAACAGCTGATATTAGCACGTCTTCTGGGACGATGCTTTCCCCAGTTTCTAGCACACATGTGACCTTCCATGCCCAGATGTTTGAAAGGATGCACTTGTGCTCTAAACACCATATTATAATATTACGCTACAGTGTCTTGCTGCTTGTTCAGTGCTCAGTGGCAGAGAGGATGGCAGGTAGCTGGCGATAAAAATGGAGAATTTAACAGAATCTCTTACAAAAAATATTCTTTAACATTCCAAAGAACAAATAAATGACTAAAAATAAATACTTTTGATGCTTCTCTTTTCCACCAGACGTGCACAGATATGATTTCTCACTAGTGTTAGTCATATCGCCTTTATAGCAGTACTTTTAATCTTACTTTATAGTGTAAGATTGTGTTGTTTCCACTTTGTTGTGGAGTTTGTCCTCCATAAAAACTACAGAGTAGCACAACTCCAAATAAATGCTAATATTGCTTACTTTCTGCTGCATGTTTAAAGAGGCAGGTTTGGCATATCACCATACTGCAGGTAAGCATTGTGGTCGGCACTGGTTTAGCCTGCCCTCACACTAAATTCTGGGAAAATGTTATCGATTAATTTTCCTGAAAAGGAAATGGAGTAATTCCTTGTTGAATTTGGTTCTCAGCTCTTGAATGGTATGGTGCATATGTGTGTTCCACAAGTGCCACAGGACCCCTGCTTTCAAAGGCCAGTGCAATTTTCAAATCGTGTTTCCACTTGTTCCTAATCTACTGGTGGGACTTTACAGATTGGAAAAAGATCACGTGAGAAAAGCTTAGTTACCTGCAGTCATTCTTTCCCGCCCCGGTGGACGATTATTGGCAGGTTTTGTGGCCCTGCCGCGAAGGGTGAACGAATGCATTTCTGCAGATGACTGTGAGGCAGGGAAAGATTGAATTCTCCCTCCCTTCCATCTGTGTGTGGTAGTGGAAATGGGTGAGTCTCCTAGAAGTAGGCAGTGATAGATGAGGTACATGGAAGAAGACAGCTACCCCTGCTCTCCAGCCTGGCTGAATCAGGAAACTGTCTGCCAACTAAATGCCTCTTTCTCCCTCCCTCTCTCACACTCTCATTATAATTTCTCCCTTTCCTCCTGGCCTCCTCTCTTCCTCTGCTTACGAATCAATCGTTTTGTTAGTGCTTACCAGACAACAGATCTTTAGTCATTATGAGATTGTGCTTTATATCACTGCTTAATGAGCACTGCACCCACTGCAAGCATTCCAGGCAGCGGCTAATAGAAAAAAAAGCCTAAAATAGACATTTCCCCTTGTGTACACATAAGAATATCTCTTGAGTTAATTAACATGTTTACATACTTTAACTTTTAAAAATCAAAATATATAACAAACACAAGGACTCAAACACACTGCATTTATAAGTCATGGTTATTAATTGAATAGGTGTCAGACCACCTTAAGGAGCTGTTGACCCTAAAGGAACCTCATTAATGTGACTTTCAGTGTGCTGCTCACTTATGTTTCAGAGGTTCTTTGTGGTGGTAACATTTATACGTGGACAGTGAAATTTGCAGTATACTGCCATATTTCCTCTCAACGACCAGGAGTTCATGGGCTACCAAGCCGGGCCTAAAGTTAACCAGTGACACGTGGCAAATGATCTTTGACCTGTGACCTTTGGAAAGGCTCCAAGTATGCTCCTCCAAGGTAAATGTTTTCCATCCTTTCATTCATGGCTCTTCGGGCCTCTGAGTGCTTCTTTATTCATTGCTTGGATAAATGTACATGACCCCTTAAAATAACAAGAGCTGCCCCAGAGGCCACACTTGAGTGATGTGACATTCCGCCTAACCTGGGATGACTTTTAAGAATCGGATAAGTGGACAGTAGGAAGATGGAAGGAAAAGACGGCGATGGAGGATGAGGGAGATGGTAAAATGGACAGAATCAAATCAGTGTAAGCAGATAGGTTAAGTAGAAAAGGCTGAAGACAAAGTATGATACAAAGAGCAAAATAACATCAAGCAAATCCTTTCCTTTTTTGACAGCAGATTCCAGTTTTTTGACAAAATGGCTGATTATTTTGTGAAGAAGAATTGTTTGTATTTGCCTCATGCAGCAGAATAATTTCATGTAAACAGAATCATGCGCATTTGACTGTTCGTCTTTCAAGGAAATTCGTAAATGCAGAATTTCCATGCAGCTGTAGTGCAAATCCTCCTGTCAAACACACAGGCGAGCACTCATCAAGGATTCCACTTAATCAGTTGAAGCTAATGCTTTACAAACAGTCTCTGTAAAATGTTAAGCAGAGTTCGTAATTAGCCTATCATGCAGTCATAATCACTTCAGAAATAAATTAAGCCAGAGGTATTTCAGCAGACTAATGACCTGCATTGGTCCTCACAACCACCCTCTTCTACTAAGCTGTCATGTTCAAAGAGGGGCAACACATAGCTTTGTTCCTAACCTTGTGGAGTCCTGTGGATAAATATATACCTGTACTTCATCTGGGCTTGCACTGAAGACACTCTGCTGCCTCTTGTTTGTTTTTGGACACTTACTAGTAAAGCACTGTCTTATTCTGCAAAACAGCCCAGTTCATGGGTGGTAATAGTGTTCTTTTTGTGAAACAATTTTTAAGTGATTTTCTCTATTGCTAATTTCGGATTGACACTTATGTTGGAGATAAACCATTCACACATCCATTTCCTTGCATTTAGCCAATTTGGAGTCACAGGAGCTGGATCCCAGCTGTCATGGGGCACAAGGTGGGGAACACCTTAAACAAGTCTTTATTCTGCAAAATCCCAAATTGGCCTTAGGACAGCAGTGTAATAAAAGAAGTCTATTGAAAAGTCTGTGAATTTAGATATACTGGAGCATCGGGGAACTGAGGACAGCATAAGAAAGCAGCATTTTACTACTGCCCTCAAAACTGAGACCACAAAAAGAGGTTTCACCAGATAACAAGATGGCATTCCACAGACACCTTTACACCTGGTTAGGTTAGGAGGCACCGTGAGGGACTTCACCCATGAGTGATGGTTGTGCACTGCCCACGGGAGACTCACGAATATGGTAAGAAAACAATGGCTCATCAGGGTTGAAAAGGGATAATTTAATAAAACGGTGCCCCAAATTAATTGAATAAATGAAATACTTTCCCCACCTTTTTTGCAGAATACACCAAAATGCATTTAGCTACACATGCTATTGCACATCCAACTGTACTTGAGGTATAATTCATTTGATTATTTCCTCCTGTGCTTTTCTTGCTGTGACAGGTTAAAATGTCTACTGAAGGCAAAGCTTCAACAAGTCATCTCCTCATCCTGAGCCCAGCTGCCAGTAAAGTTTGAGGAGAACTTCACTTTCAGTATGTTTCCTGCTCAGTGAAAATGAGTGATCAAGATGTTATCCTCTATAAATGCGTAAGTAATAAATGAGCAATTTTTTCAGGTTGTGTAAGTGCTACCCTGACATAAGCAATGGCCACTTCCGTTTTAATTTGGTGCTTATTAACGGCTAATTAGCTCATTGGGTGATACAGTTGCTTTTTTTTGTGTAGTCAGAGGATTACAAGTTAAGCTTGGAACAACTGCAGTGTAATTGAAGGATGATTTATTGCTAGTTGCCTCTCTTGTCTAGTATCTTCATTTGTGTAACAGTTGACTGTCTTTTTCAAGCTAATAGTTGACACTGGTTAGCTAGGGCAAACGTGATCAGAGGCTTCATTTGGGTTGTTGCTGATTGTATGCAGTGACAGTTTACATTGAAAAGACAAGATAAAGGATAAAGCAAAGAGCTCTGTCAACCTTTAAGAGTAGGTATGACCTGAGAACTGTAAATTACAGATATGCTAATTTAACAGCTTGCATTAATGTAACATGTTAGGTTCTATATGAGTTGGATGGATTTTTTTTCTACACTCCTTGAGTAGGATGTATTTAAAAGACAAAAATGGTTACCTAACAGATTGTCATTATTTAAAGTGCTGAAAAAGAAATTAATGTTCCTGTCTCATCTTACTATAATACAATTTACAACTTCCAACTCATACACCACCAGGAGTTGATCTTAGCCTTTATCTGATATAGATAAAGGTTCTTATCTATATCAGATGTAATTGTCACATATAGTTGTCACATTGCCTAGCAACAACCTAGTAATAGGCTGAAATGACCAGTTTTTAGCAACACACAGTGTTGCATTACTGTTTTTTAGTTTGAAACAAAAACATCAAATTTATATCTACAAAACTGAGCTTATGCATGAAATATGTAAGACCCAATAAGGTTCGTTGGCAGTCACCTAGCAACAGGCTAAAGTGATCTGTCTTTAACCTTTATACACCTAGAGTAGCATAAGAAAATATCTGATCCAAGCATCCTATCCTGTCGTTTTAATTTCACAATAACAATATCTCATTTATAGCCACAAAAGTGGATTTCTCTTTTAATAAGCTGACAAGATTTTGTCATTAAATTTGGATTTTTGTTTCAGTGTTGTGAAGAAAGCCTGAGGGAGAAAACCTATCTGCAGCCATCTTTTCATTGTTGTCAACAAGAGGATGTCTCACTGGAAGCAGCTGAGATAAGCTATGGAAGTTTGCACCCACCTTCATATAGTACAGTCACTTTTCATTCTTTAGACACACGCACACACAGACACACGCACACACTGGTTGCATAAAAAGGTTAATTAATTTTACACTAAGGATTTTTATCATCTCTTGCCTCTGACTAGCACTGCTGTTATGGTGCAAATGATAATCAATCCCGGATCAATTAGGCAGTAATTGCTGAGTCAATGGGGGAGGCTGGTTAAATATTGATAAGTGTCTAAAAGGGCCATCAGCTCTATTGACAGCTCAGGGAGACAGACAGCACTGGTTCAGCACAGATGGGAGGGGGGAGTGATGGAGAGATGGCTTTGGGGCTCGGGTCTTATTCTCTACTGAAGCTCACCACTGTGGTAATCCATGCAAGCCCATTTTTTGCTGTAAGCTCTGTTCATAAGTTTAATATTATTTTTGGAAGTACCTGCTCTACAGTTATGAAACTAACCTAACCTGCATAAGAGGAGACCTCAGCCTGTAGTGCCAGGTGACACAGCGTTTAAAAACAAAGCTAATCCTGATGTTATTTTTATAAAGCTATTTTTTGGATTCGTGTTTGTTTAATTTCTGTACATTAATTTCTGTGCATTCTATACTAGTTGTTCAAAGACAGATATTTCAAGAGCAGATTGTACAATAAGAGGATAACTGCAACCCCCATAGCAATGCCAAGGCTGGTGTGAAGTGAAATTTGCCAGTAACCTTTCTGTGTGGAGTTTGCATGTTTTCACTCTGTTTGCGTGGGTTCTTCCTGGGATTCTGGCTCCCTTATACAGTCCAAAGGCATGCAACTTTAATTGGTGATTCTAAATTGCCAATGCGTGTGAATGTGAGTGCACCTTTGCGAGAGAATGGCGATCTGTCTGTCACGGTCTGGCTGGCAGACCGTGGGGAGGTGGGGGAAAGGAGGACCCAGGCGCGGTGCTCTGTGTATAAGCAGTGCGTTTATTTACAAGGTGGTGAAAGCAAGCAACAATAAATCCCCTAGTGTCCCAGACTCCCATGTCGTGACTTCTTCCCAAAAGTCCCAGTGTAGTGCTCTCTGCTCCAGTGTCTCCTCTGCTCCAGTGTCTCTGCACTCCCTGTGCTCACTGCTCTGTCTCGTCCCACATTCCTCATGAGGAAAAACAATAGAGGCAGCCGTTAACACACCTTATCCCGGCAGGCATACACTCACAGACTTTCCGACTATGCTAGAAGACTGACGTGAAGTCAAACGCAATAATCCAGCGTCGGTGGAAGCTCCATCGCTCTTCTAAATAGCTCCCCGACGAACCCAGATGAGGAGCATGTGTGTGGCAAGGACTTCGGGTGTGGCCAGTCCTCAAGCCAGGCCATGCCCCCAGGGTTGAAGGTGCCTGTAACTTGGCCACAGAAAAGAGGCAACACACACACATGCCTACATACAGATGCGAACAGAGGCAGTGCAGACAACACACCAAATAATAATAATAATAATAATAATAATAATAATAATAATAACGATCATAGTCCCCGCTGCTCACGGACCCCGAGTCCCCAGAGCCGGTCCGCGACAGTGTCAAGGTGACTATGGTAGCTGGGATGGTCCACAGCTAGGACTTCAGAACTGCCTTAATTATTATTAAAATATAATACCTCTAGCCAATAACTGTTGGGAAGATTTCTGTGAGATTTTTGTCCATACTGACATTATATCATCATGCAGCAATTTAAGTAAATTGAACTCACTGTTGTGCTCAAGAAATAATTTGAGATGTTTTTTTTTGCTTTTTGACATGGCATGGTGTCCTGCTGGAAGTATCCATCAGATGGGTAGACTATAAAAGGATGCATACAATACTCAAGTAGGCTGTGGTATTTAAAATTATAGGCCTTTTCCACAAGTAGCTACTCAGCACAGCTTTGCTTAGTTTTCCATTAACTGGTAGTACCAGGTACCAGGTACTGTTTAGTACTCCACCGGGGTTCCAAGCAATCTGAGTCAATCTGAAAACGTGGCGTCAGAAGACTGCATGGCACTGATTGGCCAATCAGTGGCGTCACTTGACGAGTCATGAGAGCAACTCCTTCACAAAAATTAAAAATGCCATTTTTGAAACCTGCCATCGAGGAAAATGGCTACAAAAAACAAAACCATGGCCCCTGAAAAAAGCCGTAGACCGAGCAGCAGGTACGTCCTCTGTTGTGTCAAGGTTTGTTTCATTTACAGATGTGTTTGTGTCACATACAAATGACGTCTCTGACTTTTGTGTGTTTGTGTCACATAGAAATGGCATCACTGACTCTTGGACACATTACATCAACTCCACAGACATTGAGGTCACAATTTTGAATGTTAGTGGGTAAGTTTCTAGATAGTTTATCTAAAATAAGTAAATAAATAAATCCACGTGTAAATATATTATCTCACTGATTTTCAAACCAAACTTATTTCTCATGCTTAAGGATGAGCAGAAGAGAATGAATGGATATATACTCATTCTAAACAGATGAATGTCAGCTGAGGAGCAAGAGACAGCGGGAGCGCTCCCTATTGGTGGGATGGTTCTAGCCCTTCTGCAACACTAAAAGTATAAATAGTTATGGATAATGAACTGACGCGTTCTGTAAATAAACAGTATAACCTGTGCTTGATAACATTAATTTACCCAACCAAAGGACTCAGCTTCAGAGGAGCAAAGAGCCACTCCTTTAATAAAGGTTGTTAAGAATAAGCCCATTGATTGTGTATTTTGTAAAATGTATGTGCATCACCAAAAATTAAATTATAGTCAGCTGATCAAATATCCTGATCAAATATGTATTTTATTGGTCTAAATATTTGGTTTTTTTTGGCTGTAATTGACAAATTGGGTCTTGGGACTACAGTAAAACAGATTTTAGTTTTGGATTGTTATTGAATTTAATATACTGACTTTGGATTGGTTTGAAGTAGTTGGATTGGACTACTTTCTAATCCACTACCTACATTATATAAAAAACAACGTTTGTATACATTGACCTGACATTAAGTGTTGCTTGAGATTTAAGGTGGTCAGCTATCTTTTGTTCATACAGCTTCACGGCAATCCTAACCATTATTAGTAATGGGTGGCGTGCTTTATTGTAAAATTTTATATGGAAATTAGTTTTGTGTTGTGACACATACTATCTTTCAATTTTGCCTGAGGATGTTTGTGAAGGCTTATTTGAAACACACAGTTTGTTTGTTGGTCCATCCACTAAAGCGTGATCTTGAAAGGGTTTAATTGAAGCCAGAAATTCATCTTATGCACGAGCAGTTTGATATATTTTTGCAGAGAAAGTCTCACCAATTAGAAAATAGCTGTGTGTTTTGGGGTATTGATAAAGAACTTGGAAAAGCTATGACACACAATGATGTACAACCTTGGTCATATGCTGTTCACAGCATGTAATCGCCAAAATAATATTTTCTGATCCAGACTTCTCTTCAGTTTGCGCTCTAATAAAAATATCAAAGCACAGTATCTTTAATTATTTAACACATTTAGTAACAGCATAGTCTGTTTTTTTAACAGTTTGAGTTACATTTGGTCTGAGCGTAAGAGGGGAGATGAGCAAGGACATTGCCCTAATTATTATGCTGCCTAAACATGCTGTGTTGGTAAATGATGTTTGCAACAGGCGCAACCTCTGGCTGCTTAGAGCAGCTACTTCCTGACACTCCCAATCAGCTTGATTGATTGGATCCCAAGCCTCTCCCTAACTCTGATTGGCAGCTTAATGACAAAGGGGAGGAGAATAGCTAAAGGAGACGGGGCATTTTGTGGCAAATACAAAGTAAGTTTTTTCAAAATATATGTTTGTAGGTGCCTCAATTGCTAGTCTGCAGTAAAGGCTGTATCATGAAAATAATCATCCATTTTAATCTGTCTGGGCCCTTTTCTTCAGCTTTCCTAAATCGGTCACATCTATCAAGATTAGGTGACTGGTGGAGCCCAATCCTCCTTTAAAATGAATCAATCTCAGTGAATGCCTGCAACAACTGATGCTGACTGTCCAAGTGACTCATAGTATAACCAACTCTGACAGATTTTCAAGGCTTATATCAAACTACTGATTAAATAGCTAAGGGATCCGTCTACTGAAGATGACGCTGACGTTCATGTTAGTATCTATCTACATTTGTTTCTTGTAAGCAGTTAATGGCATTAGCCTTTTGAGAAGGGCTTTTAGCCCACGTTTTTCTATAAGTCAGTCCTTGTTACAGTAATGAATCAAAATGAGGGTGGTAGCAAGTGCTGGTGTCTTCTTTGATGTTGATCCTTTCTTTGTGTCCTGTCTTGTATTTGACTTCACAGAGATGTTTAAAGTAAAGTACATTACACACAGTCCTGAATACAAAACTACGTGTTTGCTTTAAATCTGTGAAACATGGTGTATTTGACTGAAAATTTGTTCTCTGATTTGCAGGCATTGTGAGTTTTGTTTAAAAATTGTTCATGTTATCAATGCAGTTATAAACTGATATCATTTTTTATCTAGGAAAGAGTGTCTCAATGTAGTAAATAGTTTGTAATCAGAGAATTAAACGTGCATTTAATCTTAAAAGGCTTGTTATGTGGAATGGCTTTGAAGTGAGCTAATTCAATATGAACATAACCCAGGGGCACTTAAAATGGAGATTGGGGTTACGATAAGATGTGCCTTTAGAATACTAGTGCACAGCTGGCACACCCAGAGATGACTAATCGTTTGAAGGAAATCTTTTCTTTGAACTTTTCTCGAGAATACTGTATGAAAAAGATGGATGATTGCATACCACCAAAGAGTAGTTTCCAGTAGCAATCTTTCTGTGATATTTTCAGCACTCATTTTCAATTTAAAAACAAAATGTGTTTTACATATACCAATGTATTTCCCATTGGTATATTTCCCATACATTCTATTCATCTAAATATAGAAAGCAGGCACAATGTTCACAAATATGTACTTTACATTAGTCGCAAAACATCGCAATTACAGGAAGAAATGTGACAAGTGATATAACTGGAAGCAGATTGACTTCAGGACCAGCCATTTGGTACAATTCTAATTAATCCACTAACTCTCCATGGGACTGCTGTTAGCACCACAGCCACTCGCACAAACCTACTTGGCCAAGGACACTAGCTAAGAGGAATTTAATCAATGTGATGGATAACATTTGTCTTTACAACTCTCACAGCAATTCCCATGTTAACCATTCAAGGCAACAGTACTTTTCCATCCAAATGTTCTATTTTTTTTCTGCTGGCAAGTCATAAGTGAAGCAGAACCTAAAGGCAGAGCGAAAAAAATACAGACATTGTCATCACGAGGGGGCAGAGCAGCGGACTACAATGAAAATGCACATTTCAAAGCCTGCCTTTTTTTTTATAGAACTGTAAAACAATGCCACTGTGCTGCCTCTTTGAGACATTAAAGACCTATCAACACTCAGTTTAAGAGCTACATGTTATTTTGCCTTTTCAGATTTGTAGACATGAACAACTTTCATTCGCAGCCAGAAAGCAGACAGCCAAGACTTTGATGAGTGATGCAGCCAAGTTGAACAAGCAGCCTACTTTCAATTAATGAGAGGCTAAATTTGTGTGGCTCATTCACGAGTCATTATTTTCCAACAGTTTAAATATTCCTGAACAAAAAGATGTACGTATGGTGTATTTGTGTCGATACACTGTTATCTGAGAAGATTACAAAAGCATTTTTTAATGTAACTGTACAAAATAGGCCTTGATGCATCACAAGCATGATGCTAAAGTCTTTGAGAAAGAATCTGCTGAAAATACCTTTATTAGTATAGTACATATATTGTTTATTTTTTATAGCAAACTAACCGTTTAGAAACAGTCTTCCGTTTTAAAGTTTTGTTTCTGCATGCTGCCATGGGCGCAATAAATCCTACTTCTGATAATGATAAATGCCTCTTGAGTGACGATTAATCACAGAGAAACACACACATTTGTGGGCCTCGGCGTTATTTATGAAACCGTAGTTTATATTCCACCGTCATCTTGTTTCACACAGAGAAAATGTGAAATATGATGTGACTTTAATTTCTCCAGAATGACTGGGGAGTGAGCATTAACAGGTTATGTCATGCTGTATAATAAAAGCAAGTCTGTGGCTCAGATGTTCTCCACCTGCATGTGCTGTGAGCACAAAAGGATGGGATGGTAAGCGGGGAGTTTTTTTTTTTTTTTAAATCAAACAGCCCTCCAGCTGTTGCCCACCAGGTGAAATGCACAGTGTGTTCAACCAAGAAAACATAGCAGGAGATGAGAGAAGACCTTGCATGCCAACTGTCCTTTATTGTAACTTTCAGTTGTGCTGGATTATGACAAGGCTACATAGGGTTGCGGTAATGTGGCACTGTATCATCATGGGACCTGTGTAGCATTCAGCTGATCCAAAATGATGCAGGAAGAGTACTGACAGGGACTAGATAGAGAGAGCTTATTTCTGCCATACTGGCTTCTCTTCATTGGCTCCCTGTCAAATCCAGAATAGAGTCCTGCTTCTCACATACAAGGTCTTGAATAATCAGGCCCCATCTTAATAACCTTATAGTACCATATCACCCCATTAAAGCTCTAGAATGAGAGGAAGAGGCTTCAGCTTTGAGGCCCCTAACAGGCCACATTATGCATATATTACTGTTTGGTAACATGTAAACAACTTTTCATTGCATCTTTCATCTGATATGTTCATAGGTATCAATATTTTGTATACTACCAACATTACAAAGAGAAATCTTGACTAAGATCATAATTTACTGTTTGAAACTGTTGTCGCCGTTGTTGCAGTAAAAATTAGCAATGGAGTAACAAGAAATGGTTTGTAGTTCACGGTTATAGTGACATTCACATGCAATCTGGTAGTCAGTACAATACAAGTGCAAAGAAATGTCCAAAAAGCACGTGCCTGCTATGAATATTTATATTTTCAGTTGCTTTGAGGCTGGTGGTCTCATTCAATGGCGCAAACATTTGATTGACACCAGGATGGCAACAGTGCACCAATCAATCAACCACATGAACGAGCGGTATTCCCAAAACCATATGCTGCATACGTGTAGGACACTGCACTGTCTCTTGGACGCCTCACCATTCTGCATTTTTTATAATTTAATTTGAATGACTAACAAGTGGGTGTTTGTAGAAAGGGCTGAATATTCAGTGAAAATGTTAATGCATCATTTTATGGAAATTAGGCACTGAGCCAAGAGGCAGCAGATTTATAAACACCTGTTTACTTTTGATGTTTTGCCACACATCGCAGCAATTGCCACAGAACCTGCAAAATGAAGAATCTACTTGAGGGACATGCAGACATACTACCTAACCCCCCGCCCCCCAAAACATTGTGGTTTCTCACACTCTGTTTGTATTTCAGTTATTGATCTATAGATCTATAGAATGCACATTACAAGGATGATAGATTTATTAACTAAACTATATCGAAACTTTTCTTGAAGAAAGAAGGCAACTCCTCTTTCTCTGCACCAGAGAAATGAAAGTCTGTCCTATTAAATATTCAAAAAGCTGTTTTTCCCTGGGAAATGAATTCGTCATCTATATATGGCTTGCTTTTTATCACTCTTTCCTCATCATCATGGATGGATCCTGATTCTAAAGATTCCCCCCACCCCTCTTTAGACATATAGGAAAAATTGCAACAGAAAAATGTATTAAGCTCCCTGCCTAGTCCTGATGAGGGCATGTTTGGTGTGCCTCAAGTTGTAAGCAATAAATAATCAGTGAATTATCTGAGTATAGATCAGGCTGAGACAAAAGTATCCAAACTGAGATTTCAGTCATTTTAATATGTAGGTTGGTATAGAAGGTGGGTATACAAGTGGCTGAAGCAATAGGTGTAAACGATTATAAAGCCTTGTTAACCTTGTGAATGCCGAGGTATCCAACACCTCAACATGAGGCATAATGTGAAATTTAAATTCTTGACATTTTCTGCACAATAATTTTCCACTTTCCATCAAACCTACTAGTACTAATCACTCTATAGTTACACATTATAGTCAAGACAATTATCTGTTCTGATTATTCTTTTTAAATATATCACATCAAATGTTGTTAGTTTGTTCAGTCTGAATACCTCTGTCACTACATAGCGCCTACACCCACTGCTACTGTTTTCACTGCGGAATGGGGGTTGTGGAAACTATTTCTTTTTATCTTGTCATCAGTTCTTTATCTTGCAAGGGATTGGGATGGGCCAAACACAATATCTTCAAAGAGTTCGGAGGGCTTTGATGAGTCCATTTCCTCCTCTCTATGGATCAACTGGGCTGTAGCCTTTACTTGCTCCGATAGTTTGAGTAAAGGTCTTTGACTGAAGAATGAAATCTCTACATATGACACGAGGTCCAGCAGGTCAGCTTTTGATGCTTTAATTTCAAGACACCTGCCTCTTTGAGAAATTAAGACAGTGGTATTACCTCTCATTATAATACATGTCTCTCCAATTTATATTAATCCTTGTGAATCATCTGAAAATCGCAGGTTCTAATATTTAATTGGAAGTAAAGACATGTCATTATGAGGTTAATCATTCTGGACTGGTAAATTTACACGTTCAGTAGTATTTTCATTATTCTGGGTTTTTCCATTTATAATTATTATTTGAAAATTGCTCATTTAGATTTAATTCTTTAGAGCATGGTGGTACCATAGAGTGGTTAATATGAAGCTTCTGGTTTGTAGAGGCTGGTTGACTGGGCCTGTCTGTGTGCAGTTTCAATCCTAACTCTGTGAGTGCATGAGTTTTCTTTCACAGTCCAGATACATGTACTTTCTACTGCTGATAAACTTGCTATAGATCTGAATGTGAACAGAAGTTTTCCATCTCTCACGGTAGGCATGCAGTGGACTGATGACCTGTCCAGGGTGTACTCTGCTTTTCATATTATCAACCATGATGACTTATCGACAGCACAAAGCAGTTATAGTCATAGGATGGACCTTTTTGGGTTTGTCGCTAGCATAAGGGCAATGTTGTTTCCCACACTACATGCTTATTCTAGGCAGATTTTGTTTAGGTAGCATGTTTATAACAGAAAAAGGTGATAAAATACCAAAAACATTTGGTGCGACAAATATTGTGCTTGTTGGTGTTTCATTTATAAATTAAAATCTGTAGTTTAAGCAAGTTGAGAGTCAGAGGTAAGCTATTTCATGTCAGTGAAAACGTTAACCCATAACCTAGCAAAATACAAAACAAAATATTTAGTGTAGTATGTCACAAGGAGGCAGAAGACTAAAATCGAATTAATATTTTTTATGTGGGCCTTTTTATTGATCTACTTACTGGTTCTTATTCATTACTAAAGAAGTTTCGACAGTCTGCAGAGTAATATTAGGCATTTAATGTATGCTTAACTACTCGTAAGTCCTTTGGAGCTTTTATGCATCAATGTTACTTAAAATATAAGATTTTAAGAAAAGTTGTAAAAGAAAATAAAGTGAACTCAATTAACCACTGACCATGAAAATACCACACCAGTCTCAATAACATGGCAAAGCGCAGACGTCACGCTTTTCCTCCCCAAAGCGTGAAATGGACACGCATGCAGAAGTTGCAATACGTTGCAGTAAGCTGCAGTACTAGCAGCGGGAGATATTTTATTTCAACCCATCATGAAAACAAACACTTAAAGAAACATTTACATATCAGCCACCTAGCTTTATCTTACCTTGCATAGAAGGAGCTTTGAATGTATTTCATACCCTTCTTGATCAGTAGCGACTTGTTGGCTTTGCATATATTAGCTTCCCTTACTGGTACTGCAACTCCTGTAGGTGTATCCATTTCATGCTTAGTAAAGGCAAAGCGTGACATCCACACAGTGGACCAGCATGTCCATTACACACTTTGCCATGATAGTGGGTTGGCCATCCGTATAGTCTACCTCCTTCTGTTGTCATGGGTTCTCCCAGGGTCCACTGGCTTCCTCCCACACAAAGTCATGCTTGTTAGGTTAACTGGTGATTCCACATTGGGTTTAGGTGTGAATTTTATTTCTTCTGTGCGAGCCCTGTGGTGGATCTGTCCAGTATATCCTTTCTCTTTAAAATGGATGGATGAATGACGGCCATATACCGAATGGTGATCTAATATTGACTGCATAATCACCAGGTGTCTAAGGAAATCAGGTGCTAATTGAATGCTATTTAGGAGTGTAAACTGAATTAAAAGTACAGTATAAATTTGCCGTGCACTTTTACAGATATACATAAATTTAATTGTCCTTTAGTGTCTGTCTTTCCCTGAAAACATGTTCTTGAACCAAAGAAGTAGTAAAGTAGGAAGTCATTTTTGTTTAGAATTTACAGATGAAGATCTGATTGCTGAGCCAGGACTGCATAAAATTAGTTTTCATGAAATACCACAGAAAAAGGATAAGGCTTGTGATAAATGTCGTGAAACCCTCTAAGGTAAAATGTTTGACCAAAAATGCAGAATCAAAATAAAATTCATGAAATAAAACTGCGACCTGACAGAGTGCTAAAGTAGTTACTGTTTTTTTGTATTGCATAATAGGATCAGTATCTTTACTCACAAGCAATCTCTCTGAAAATCTCACCTGAACAACTCTACTACTGTGTCAAACACTGAACTATGAGTTTAGTGAAAGACGGTGCTGATAGAATGAAAGAGAAAAGTGTAGCTTAACTGAAGATTTCCCTGCAGACCCTGTATGCCAGGTAACACTGCTCTCCCACTTAATTGCGCCTTACATTTAAGAGTCATTTTCTCAGATCCAGGAAGGCACTCCTGTCTTGATTTGCTTTTAACAACCCCTCAGACCACTGCTTTCCCCAGACAAGGCTATATTAGAATTTAATTAATTCTGTGGCTAGCAATGCTCAAAGGTAATGGCGATGCAGGTATGCAATGCACAGCACAGGTCCACAGTACTGTAATGAGTAACATAGCCTGCACTTAGAGTGGCTGGTTAGCGTGGTATTCTGCAAAAGCTTGTTTTGAGGTAATGCTGGAGGGACTGGAAAATCAATGACACCTTTGGCTAGAAGAGTGGAGGTTCCTGGACCTGTGAGGAGAACTATAATAATACACGAACTCTACAAACACTTTTCTTAACAAAGGTACAGAGTGTTAAACTTAAAGTGTTAAAATTAATTAAAAATATCCACAAAAATACAAAAAGGCTGAACTGGATATTATAAATTGGACAGTGTGTCTGTTATGAATTCATTTCCTCTCTGTTTATTTAAGTAACAGGACATAGATTAATATTCTCACAGCACCACATGAGACTCTGAGATATTCAGTGAATTAATCCGATAATAGAGACTGAAAATGCATTGCTACAGAAACTTTTCTCTGATTGGCAAAATTGAAGACTGTGCATCCTACAAGAAATGATAATGCGTCTCATCATTGTCAAAGTCAAAAGTGTGCTCAACATCATTATTCAGCCCCACAAGATAAAAACAGAAGGAAGCAGAGGGCATTGATTTTGAGAGCAAGGTATAAAATGAACCAACATCTCTATACCACCTTTAAGTCAAGACACAAGTGCATGTGTACTGAAAAACATGTATTTCTGTTCTCCTTATACCCAAGGTATCTTAACGTCCTTTTAACCAGGACAGGTTCTTCAACGTGCATAAAAAAATATAAGACTGCTTTCTTGCATTTCTCTAAAATTGACATCCTGTCTCAGAGTCATTCTGAAAAACTGATTGATGCATTTATTGCTTCTAGACTGGAAAATTGTCATTTATTATTATCAGGTTGTTCTAAAAGCTCCTTGAAAACCCTTCAGTTAATCCAAAATGCTGCAGTGAGAGGGCTGATGAGGACTAGAAAAGAGAGAATATTTTCCTTCTTAGCATCTCTTCACTGGCTTCCTGTTAAATCCAAAACCAAATTTAAAATCCTTCTCCTCAAATAAAAAGTCTTGAATAATCAGGCCCCATCTTATCTTAAAGACCTCATAGTAGCAAATCACCCTAATAGAGCACTTTGCTCTCAGACTGCAGGCTTGTGGTTCCTAGAGTTTGTAAAAGTAGAGTAGGAAGCAGAGCCTTCAGCTTCCAGAACCTGCTTCTGAGGAACCAGCTAGCAGTTTGAATTTGGTAGACAGACACTGTCTCTGCTTTTCAGTCTAGGCTTATAATTTTCCTTTTTGATAAGGCTTATAGTGAAGGTTGGTTCAAATGATGCTGAACCCTCTCTTAGTTATGCTGCAGTAAGTCTAGGCTGCTAGGTGCGTGCCATGATGGCTAACTCTGGCTCTCTTCCTTTTGTTCTGTCTCCCTCCTCTCATCCATCACAGATAGTTGCCTCTCACTGGCAACCATCTGTTCTGCCGGAGGCTTCTTTCTGTTAAAAGGGAGTTTTTCCTTCCCACTGTCACCAAGTGCTTGTAGATAGGGATTTGTCTAATTGCTGAGGTTTTCTCTCTATGGGGTCTTTACCTTATGACATATAATACCTTGAGGCAACTGTTGTTGTAACTTGGTGCTATATAAATAAAATTGAATTCAATTGAATACCTGATAAGTTTAATGTCCATATGCCATCACATTTTCAAGGTTTGCTGCTACTGCTCGATTCTGGTCAGTGTATAGGTGTGTTTTGGTCCACCTGCTCTGTGAGGCTCAGATTCATGACCCTGACTGTTTTCTCAGTCTGTTTCTCCAGGATTAGCTTGCACACCTAGAACCGAGAATTCACTTGTAAATCTGTAGAATTCCTGTTTTTGCCTGAAATGTATTATTCAGTCACACATTTCATAAAACCTTTAGACTTTAATTTGCATTCAATGGTGAAACAAGTTACTATATGTAGCAGCGGTAATGTATAAGTAATATACAGGACACATCTTATAATAATGACATATCTGTAGGTAGCCTGTCTCCTCCTTAATGGGGTCAATCTTAGCGACACTGCATGCATAGCGATTATTCACATCTATATATTTTAAAAAAGATTTATTATAAATCCAAATTGTTTAGATTTTATTTGTACGCATTATGTTATTATTGCATCATTTCCCTGCAAATCTAATATTAGATTTGCTGTCTGCATTTCTTTCATGTGTCACGGTCAGTGGACATTACCCATATGTAACCTAAATGTCACCAAAATTTGTATCCATGGTGGAATCGTGTTTGATTGAGCACTAAATACATAATGAAGGATTTGGTGTGCCACAGGCCTGCCAAATGTTTTTGCTAGTAGTAGTAATGCAATCTTTATTTTCCTTTGTTCATAAAAAAACACATACATGTATTTACACAGTTACAGGTGCATATACATGTGCACAAAAGCATGCTGAGGTTTATTTCTCTTGTTGCAAATATAGTGTTATTGATGTGATGGGTCACATTGCAATTTAGAGGCAATTAAAAGGTAATGAATGTGCTCAAATGAAACCTGTGTCTGGAGGGCATTTGCAGTGTATGGAGGAGATGATATATTTGTGTGCGTGTGTGTGTGTGCACGTGTGTGTGTCGCCTTTCTTGTAGCTTTAGGCGTGTATAAAAGATTAAAAAAAATTCCTTTGAACATGACAGCAATTAAAATATGTGGATAATCATGACAATATGTAAATGTCTTTAATTTACAGGTACTGCGCTTAAAAAGCATGATACACATGATTATGTGTACCTAAATTGCTAACAAAATACTCAGTGGCCAGATTTATTTTCACCTCTTTTTATTCAATTATTCTTCACTTAAATTGGCATGAACTTAAATGCTGTTGTAGCCTGACAATTACTGAACCCTTTTTTCTCTTTGTCTTGACACGCTCAGACAACTAAACACTCTGTGACAAAAAGACCTTTTACGCGCATGTCATTGTGCAGATGACTACAGACAGTCAGTAAGGTGACATTTTACCATATGTGAAGATGCAACTTTTCAGTGTACTCCAGTGTCATGCATGAAAATTTACTTTTTTGGGGGCACTTCAGACTTGTATAGAAGCTAATATAGAAGTTAACAGGAATACGGCATAAATCATTCACCACAGAAGGGCTGCATGTGTAATCTAGAGTGGCATGCAAAAATTGGTCAGCTACTTATTAATAGCTTGCAGATCCTGAATACCCTGAGGGTATCTGCCCTTCTGATGACCTGGACTAGCCAACTGTCTGTAAACCCAAAATGAGTCTGAGGTAGGAGGCAGACCAGACGCCCTCTTATCACATGTGATGAAGATCCTGGAGAGTCTAGTCCTGGTCCACCTAATACTGCAGGTGAAAACATATCCGTCGACAGTTTTTCTATCTATCTATTAATAATGATCCATATATAACAGTGATGGGGACACTTTCCTCCAGAATAATTCATTTAAAGAAATTTTTAATTTTGTCACTAACACAGATTTTACATATAGTGAAGTATTTTCAGTGGTCAGTGTTTGGTATTGCTACTTTTACAAGGTGAACAGTTGTAAAACACTTGCAAACTGTACTCTGAGCAACAGTGAAACTGCTAAAAATGCAACACAAAACAGAAACAGAGGCCTGTTGCCTCTGTACAAGTCTAAATTGAATCTGAATCTCAGGGAACTTTACCCTCAATGTCCAGGTTAGAAGATTTCTGAAAATCTTGTGAACATAACTTGACAAAGACGAAAACTAGACGTTTTGACTATTTAAACCATGGGGCGTCTAGCAGGAGGCTGAGGAGCAGAACTGGTGGACGCCAGCTTTTTTCAAGTTTTACAACTGTTTGGCATGTTTACAGAAAAGTTGGCATCTTCGGTTCAAACTACAGGAGAATGTGACAATATGCTACCGACCAAAGTGTCACAAAGAGGTTTTTGGTGCAGCACCTACTTTCACCTAAGAAATGTCAGTGGATAGATTGATATTTGTAACCTCCATTTAGATTCAGCAAATCTAAAAATCAGTACAAGAAATAGTTTTCAAATTTAAAGAAAGCTTTTAAATGTCTCAAGAAAAAGAGAAACAATAAAAAAGCAAAATTTTCGGTGCTTAGCAAAGGATTAATAATGTAGAAAAAATTCTCTGATAGATATTTTATAACATGGACACTGTAATATATAAATCATATTGTTTCTTTAGAATAGAATAGAATAGAATTCAACTTTATTGTCATTGCACATGCACAGGTACAGGGCAACGAAATGCAGTTTGCATCCATCCAGAAGCGCTTTAGTGATATAAATATATTACAATATATATTAGCAATAATATAGATATGTAAGTATGTTACAGAAATGGGTCTATTGTGGTATGTTATAATGTACACGGTATGAAGTATGTTGTGAATATTCTATAACTATAAGTATGTACAGGCTATGAACAGGATATAAATATGAAATAAAAAAACTATACAGAAATCTGAGATCTACAGTTATACAGAAATGTGAACTATGCAAGTTATAAACAGTTGTAGGATTAAAAATTATCGTATGTACAGAATGATTATTTACACAGAGCTATACAGTAGTGCAGTTAAGATAAGTGAGATATGTGGATTTTTTAACAAGTGATAAAGCCACTTCTGCATGCACCTTGGAAGAAGGTGAAGTTGTGCTTGAATCCTCTACTGAACGGGTCCTTGTCTTGAACCATGTTTGTGACATTGTGCCTAAATGAATGCACTACAAACATTATTCTATACATGTGTTTTTGGCGTGTAACCTGTAACATAAGCAGGGGACATTTGTCATGCACAGATGTGCCAACCCAAAGAGAGAATGCCTACCATTACAGAAGCAGGACTCAACTTGAACTTGGAGCAGCATAAACTGATTTTCATGTTCATTAGATCTCACTAACCTCTCAAACCTAACCAGGTATTACTTCCTAAGTGCTTTCCTGGGTGTTTTTAATTAGTGAGGAATCCTCGTTATATGAGGCAGATGGCACAATCCTACATCTTTTGTTAAAGTCACACTAATTAGGATTCTCCGAGAAAATGCGTCCAACCAGAATCCTTAATAAGGGAGTCTGCTTAGCCAAGTAATAAGAAACCTGATGTCTACACGACAGTGGTGCTCACTTTGAAAGTCCTAAATAGAAAGCAATCCGTTTTTCAGCACAGACCTTTTGTCATTGTGCTCTGCATTTCTTTCTCAGGTACATGTGATATGCATTGTCTATTCTTGTATGCTTTAAGAAGCTTTATAGCTTCTGGTTACATCATTACTTAATGATACAAACAGAGCTGTTGGTAGAAAATTAACAAGTAATTTTTCTATTCAGATGTTAAATGCTACTGGATTTACAAGCGAGTCGGCGAGGGAACACAAAGAAAAGGCAAAAGAAAGAGAGAAAGAGCACATGTTCTGGCTTTTGTGGCAATGTAAATTGTGGAAATTGAAACCATCCACGTGTCAGTCCTCTCTGGGCTTTCTAGCACTTTGAAAGCAGGACTTTGCCGAAGATTTGTCAACGTCATTTAAGTGCAGATACCTTCTTCTCAACAAGGACAGATGGCAAATTAAGGCAAACATGGTCCAAAATGAATTTTGGCTTCTTCCACTGAATAGTGTGTGGGTTTTGAAATTCATTTGTACATTATCATGCACATTCCCATTTCCAGCTACCTGGTTTGTGTTTGCACCATACTAAAGGTTAGTGAAGGTCAAACAGCGCTATAGTTTGTGTAAGCAAATGCATACAAAATTTATAAAGCTATTTGATTTTGTTTAGAAGCAGCAGATCTTAAAGCTGCCATAATGATTACATTTTCTCTTCCTCGTATTCCCAGTCTCCATATTCATACGTTTTCATACGCTCTCATAGGCCCCTAATATATATAACTAGAAAACTCTGACACACTCCTTTTATTATATTCAGAATCTGCCAAAGCCTTTCAGATGTACTGTCACTTACTTGCCATTTGCATCTCAAGAGCGGGAGTTACTGCTTTGGCACCCAGTGAAGTTGAGTAATATAGTATCCCTGTTGTCGTGTGACCTGAGGTAGACGTCGGGGCAGTCAGGTTGGAGTCCTCTCACCCACATCAACTCCAGAACCCCGCACTATCTGGGTAAGGATCAGGGATTTTTTTGTTTGTCCTGCAGATCGACACTATTTTTTTGTTGTTTAAACAAAGAAAAACTGTGAATTGAATTATGACAATAAATGCTGCCCTTGATTTGCACACCTAATTTGAGTTGTTGAAACTCCAGGAAGAATAATTTGTAACTCTACAGTATTGTTTTTAAGGTATAAAGACCATCAGCAGCAGATTTTAAGTTTGATCTGTGATCGTTTTAGTCATTAAATTAACATTAATTAGCAACAAATAATATGACTGTGTTTTATCCACTGAACTTAATATATATATAGCAGCAGCCGTTCTTCTCTGCGTGAGTAGCTTCATGTTGTTCGTGTAAAATTTACGTTGAGTAGGCTAACCACGTTATTACATTAATGCATGTAAGGTGAACTAGCAAACACTGTCGTAGTTACATGCGGCTGTCTTCTTGTTTGATGGCAGATACTCCCTTCACCCTGGCCAAAAAGGCTAAAATGACCAAAGAAAAAGTGGAAAACAGTTAAACATGAGCGGTTTTTGGACAAAGTTTGTGTTTTCCATTGTTTAAGCACTGCTTCCAGCCAAGAGTGATATCATATATGCCCCATAGCTGCAGAGAAGGTTAACATTGTTATCTTTTTACAAAAAAAAACAGCTGAACATGAGAGGTTTTTGGACCAATTTTGTGTTCTCCATTCTTTAAGCACCAGTTTGAGCACCGTTTAAGCACCGGCACCGTTTCAAAAGTACCGGTTTGGCACCGGTATCGGATAAAACCTAAACGATACCTATCCCTATATATATATATATAGACAAACAGAAGAAGACGGCCGTAGTGATCGATGTAGCGGTTCCGAATGACAGCAATATCAGGAAGAAGGGACACGAGAAGCTGGAGAAATACCAAGGGCTCAGAGAAGAGCTCGAGAGGATGTGGAGGGTGAAGGTAACGGTGGTCCCCGTGGTAATCGGAGCACTAGGTGCGGTGACTCCCAAGCTAGGCGAGTGGCTCCAGCAGATCCCGGGAATAACATCGGAGATCTCTGTCCAGAAGAGCGCAGTCCTGGGAACAGCTAAGATACTGCGCAGGACCCTCAAGCTCCCAGGCCTCTGGTAGAGGACCCGAGCTTGAAGGATAAACCGGTTATATATATATATATATATATATATATATATATATATATATATATATATGTGTGAATAAGTAAATACTTTTTTTTCAACAAAATGTGTCTGTCACATCTATGTTTCTTGATCAGTCACCACTGTTTAGTGCCATCTGCTTCAATTTTCCATTAAAGCCTCTGCATTTGGTGTGATGGGTATGATGCGTAAGAAAGTAAGAAAATGATAAACTGTCATAACAAACCAAAAAAGTGTGGAATTAAATAATTCCAATTCTTATTGGCTGCTTATCTTGGAAAAGGACAATATATAAATCACTAGACTTTCCCAGTGTACAGTCAATAATGGTTCAATAACCTCTCATCTCCTCAGTATACTAATGGTCAAAGCTGGCTTTACAGAAACAAATAAGACTTTGCAGAGAGAGACAACTCTGTAGTCTGTGCTTCCTTCTTCTATTACGTGGTATTACTCCCACAACAAAGAGTTACCAGAACAAAGCTGATTCATTTTAAATTTGGTCAGGTTAGAGAGGCTTTGTGTTTCACATCTCTTTTATTCAACATCAGTTGACTTTTTAAAAGAACTCATATGGACATCATAATTAGAAAGAATAATGTGCCACTTAATTCAATTAGCTTTTTAAGATAGAATTAATAATAGGAAGGCTGAATGGAATATTCTACCTGAATCATTTTCATAAATCTTTATAATGAAGTTCACTCCCCTGTTGGCTCTAAATGTCATACCTTGAACTCAGAAACATGGCGACTTTCTCTCAAACCAATTAATCTTTAGGTTGAACTTTTTCCCTTTTCCAATAACAAGCTCTCTATTATAGTCAGTCATTTTTTCGGACAGCGTTTCGCTGCCATGTCTATGATATCATTAGAATCTTACAAGATCACTTAAGATACATCTGCCTTTATTTAACGCTTGTAGGTTTTCCAATAGAATTGCCTAAGTGGAAATAAATTGTTTTTTGTTAATACCTCTTTATTAGTTAATAGATTATATGAATTGTTCACGCCAATAAATATTATTTTAAATTCAACTAAAATTAAATGATGAATAACACAAGCATTATTATTACTGACTGACGATAGCTCACCTGTGTATAAGAAGCATGATACAAATGAGTAGCTAATAGTGCTGAACTTAATTTAAACTTAATTTGCATGATTATGGCTTATAGCTCATGAAAGTCAGAAATCCATTATCTCGAAGTATTGAGATGCCAGAAAGACTTTTTGCACACATCTGGCAGTATACATTTAGTTTTTCATGGATAAAATCTTTGTCAGTTGGAATACACTCAGTAACCCATTACCACTAACTATAAATATGTTTTTGAAGATTTCTAAAATAAATAAATAAACTGACTTATGTTCGATTTTTTGCTGGTGAATCATTTAAGATCATTTAACAATAAAGATTATTGTTCACTAGTCTGCAGAGTTTGGTGGTGGAACAGATCGCAAGGAGTGACTTGGATGAGACATGTTCCAGGATGAAACGGAGATGATGGAGGAGGTGGTTTGCACAAACAGTGGTCTAAAAGGTAAACTGGAATAATAGCACTGGTTTTTAAGGAATTGGAAGTGCAGACGGAAGTTTGGGAAGAAGGCCGATGATAGGACCGTGGATGAGGCAAGTTTGACAGGGAAGAAAACTGAAATAACAATAGAGTGGAAGAGCAGGACAAGTCCAAAGACAAAGCAATGCTGGAACAGACGGGAACATACTGTAGATCTTTCTTATTTATGCAAGAAATCTAATCACACACAGATCAGGTAAGAAAAAACTCTCTGTAGAGAGCATTGCCTGTTCACTGACTAGTGCCTTGTAGATTGTCATTAGTACAACCCCCCCATCACATCACATGATGTGGTTTTTGTCTTTTTGTCTTTATTGATTTGTCCTATAAGCATATCCTGAAGGAAAAAGCCGCCCATTCATTGTAATGAATGCAAAGGATCTGACATCTGACCTGTGTAGGAGGTGGAAAAGAACCTGACTACAACATCGTAACATCAAGCTGTCAAACCAAAGCGTTGCACCTGGCAACTGAAAATGATAGGGATGATTTTTATTTCACAATAGGCAGAATCAGAATTTACTGATCTATGAAATATTGTCATTGAGACTTCACTGTTATTTTTATATTAAAATGTGATTTTTTTTTTAAATATTAAAAGTCCTCCCGTATATCAATGAAAAACCACAAGTAAAATGAAAATGTTTTAATTATATTAGAAAACAGAAGTCCTAAAAAGCCTTTCATTTGTAAAGGTGTTTCTGATAATAAATAAACCTCTTAAGGCTTTGAAGTGCCATAAAAACAGCATAACGCTGTAATAATATTTCTTCTCAGAACAATTAAGATGTCGAACTTTAAAGTATTACTTGCATTTCTCTATGAAACTATTTATTCTACTACAATTAAGAGACATTTTGGAAGATACTGGTGGTGCAGTATCTGGAGGAAACTACAGGAAACACCAACTGCAGCTGGTAAGTTTTTGTCCTGGGAACAAATTAAATGCTATAACAAGAGGCCAATGCAAACAGAGCCTGTTTTGCCCTTAGTTCAGCCACAATAAATAGGCTTGGCCCTCACCACATTTGTCATATTGATTTTTCTTTAATGATATGCACAAGAAAGTAATTTCCTTGTCTCTGCATTGTCAGCGGTGACTAATCAGATTTTCCTGAGACAACCAATTCCATACCTCAAGGAAATGCTTGGCTACAGATAGTGGTCATCCAAGCGACACAGACATCACCTAACAGCTTGTACAGGTGCAATCTCTCTCTGTATACAAGGCTGGAATACTAAGTGTGCACTACCTATACTGTGTCCTTGTTTTTTTTTATATATAATGGCATAAGCCTTAGATAAGTTGATCAATATATAAAATCCTTCTTTCTTTATAAAAGCAAACATTTACACTCTTACTGTACATATTTGAAATTATTGGTTTGTACAGATATTACCTTATGTGCTAAAGAATACCAACACTGCTATGAAAGGTTGTTTGTGTTTCCCACCTAAAGTACCAGCTAGAAATGCACAAACTTTCAAAGAAGGCCTCCGTTTATTACAATTTTTTTTTCCAGTGGCTAATGGCATGGCTTTCATTAACCAATAAAGAACAAAAACCTCCAATAGTTTATGTATTGTTTGTGGGATTTTTTTTATACTTGCCTTCAATATTTAACCTTGGCCAAGTGAAATTTGAATATCTAATCAATCATGCCATATTAAAGTTGAATGCTTATCACCATCGGCTCATTACTATTTCAAGAGGCGACGCCATTTATGAAATGTCACTCAAAAAAGTGTACCCACAAGCCAATCGATGTCAGCCGCCTTTCTGTCTGAATGTTTCATTTGCTGTAAATACAGAAACAGAGAGATATGGATTGGGGGCAGGGATCTGATGCCCACATGTGGTTTCTGTGCAGGGTGGGGTACACTGAAAAGGCATTGATCAGTGTAAGGGTTTAGTTTACAGTTTCCTAGAGGCCTAGATTGAGCTATGAGGCCCACTGGGGCTATGATGATTCGAGTCAACTCATGACCTTTGAGGCTGGTCTTAGACCTTGTTATTGATAGAAGAACAGATATGGTTACTTCACCACTGCGAGTTGTCATTTTTGAATGACTGATCAGTCTCTCCCTGTGATAAACCGGGCAACCGTTCCCTGGATCTCATCCTATGAAAGCTGGGACAGCCTCTGTACCCCCACGACTATCATGTGGATAAGCAGTAAAGAAAATGGAAGTGAATGATCAGCCTGTGTAGATTTTATTCTGTCTATGTCCATTGTAAACACAGTATTAGGAATGCTTAGAACAAAGCTTGATATGTCCCGGAGCTGTCCACTTAAGAGATCACAAGAATAGAATAGAATAGAATAGAATAGAATAGAATAGAATAGACTGAGACATGGCCAGAACAATACTGGTCATGGTCATTCTACAACCATTATTCTTATCTACTGCTTAACAAACCTGTCATAACTCTTAAATTAGGCAGTTATGCTAATTGAGAAAGAAGTGATGCGATCAGATATTGCAGGTTTTAGCATGGTGCTTAACTTCAAAGACATTAAAAATATATTTAAAATGCAAATGAGAAATTACTTACACCTAAAATATTTAAAAAGGATTTGAAAACCACACTAATCAACAGAAACACAAATAAACAAGTTCATTTTTTGTGTTAGGTTTAGATTGGTTGCAGACTGTCTTTTCTCTGACGGTAATGCTTGTGCCATGTTTTTTTTATTTTATATAATTGAGATTTCAGTGCGTTTGAGCAGTAACACTCCAGCCTATGCTTGATCTCTGCAAAGCAGAGAATGGAAGGAGTTAGCACAGTGTGTTTACTAAGCAGGCTGTGTCATATGCATCTCTAAACTTACCACCCACTTCTGCACGCTGGCTAGCACTCCTTCTTCTCTTTGTAGCCCTGGCTTTGGTGAATTTTCCTGAAATACACATATTCACCACTGCCAACGGCATAAACAATTATCAATCAGCCCTAATCCACTGTTCCCCATAAATATGAGTTTCTCATGCAGTTTGGAGAACCATGCTGTCACTTTTTTATGACTAATAAATTTTGACTTGGCAGACAGAGCACAGCATGATGCATGACAAGTAACTGTGGTTTAAAATCCATTTCAACACTTAAACTGCATCTTTTTTTTTTTTTTGCTGCATATCCAGTGGTTATTGTACACATTGATGTGCCCAGAGAAGATCATTCTTGATGGGTTAGAGGTCCTCTTAGCAGCATTTTAACCATCACAGATACTGAATTCAGCAAATGGAATTACTTTATCTCATTAAGGCAGGCTGACCCACCTGCTACACCAGAGAAAAAAATGTTGCTTATAGTACTCTTTTCTTTATCTTATGAGAAATAATCTTCTTATTGGGAGCTTATTGAATTCTGACCTGTTTTTTTATTTATTTATTTTTTAAAAACCCTGCTTTAGGAGAAATAAGGACCGAAAGAAGGAATTAATTTACGACACACAATGCTGTCTATTTTGAGATTAACAGAAGACGCTGCTTAATAACATTATGTAGCAATAAATAGACAAATAAATGCATGATTTACTGTAGATCTAAGAATTGTCTAGTTTACCAAATAGTTCTTTGGCTATGCAGTGTCCCTTTTCAAACATTTCTGAAAGAATGGGTCATTCTAACTAGCTCACTGAAATTTCTCAGCTCCTAGATATTTCACAATGAACTACAAGAAGAAGTTTTCAGGAACTACAGCAACTCTGCTACATAATGGCAGCATACATAAAGTTACAGAGCAGAGCTTACCAGGTGCTTAGCGTAGTGTGTAAAAGTTCCCAGCACTCTGCTGACTCAGTAGCTGGATAGCTCCAAACCTCCCCTGGAATTAACATCAGCACAAAAACTGCATTGGGAGCTTCAGTGGATTAACTTTACATAGCCAGGCAGCTGCTATGGGGTAATGTGTAGGTGGCCCAGATTTTTAGGTATGTAGTGCACTCATTGCGAGTCAAATAGGCCAATTTTCGTCTCGCATATAAATATGGCTGCAAAGTGGAACTCTGTGTATAGCAGTTTCTTTTAGCAATAACAGATAGACACTGAATATACAGTACATATACATATATACACACACACACACACACACACACACACACATATATGTGTGTGTGTGTGTGTGTGTGTGTGTATATGTATATATATATATATATATATATATATATATATATATATATATATATGTATATATATATATACATATATATACATATCTATATATCTATATATCTATATCTATATATATATATATTAACTTTAGCACCAGCGCTTCACTTGGCTAACATGAAGATAAATAGTATCTTACTGAACATAAATCTGTAAACATAATGGAACAAATAGAACTAAACCAATAAATAAGTAAAAGTAATGCACAATTCACTTTACTTTTTTCTTTAGTAACCAATTTACATTATATACAAATAATAAAACAAAACACATTTGAAAGTTAAAGTGATTACTAGTTAATCAGAGGAACTAGTTAAACCATTGCACAAGATATATTTTTTAAATCTCTTAACATGCAAAATATGAAATTCAAACTGTTGCTTTGTAACTGATGTGTGCGCAACACAATCCTGACAACGGATTGGTATTCTTAATGAATCTGATACATTTGATGCGTTCTGTCAGTCAAATCATTGCATATTGCCACCAGACTCGGCCATGCCTGCAATCAGCTGACAACACAATAAAAAAACTACAAAAGGGCTCCAACCTCACTCTACAGAGTAAAGCTGGTTTACAAGCAGTGAAAATGCTGGCGACATCTCCTATTTAATTATAGCTACTTTAAAAACCCTTTTAAATTAAGTAATTAAAACACTATCACATATAATACATTACAGTGCATTAACGTAATTAGAGTAGATAGATTACTTATTACATTTTTCACAGGGTTACTTGATTACTAGCATCATGTAACCTTTTATATTTCAAAGCAGCATTTTCTACATGTACAATTACAATTTTTTTTATTAACCTGCACAATACTAGAGTAGTTCATGACAAATTTCTTCCTCTCAAAAATGTAAGAAAAGTGGGGAGAAATGTGTTGAGCTATAAATTAAAGGGAATCTCTAACACATGGTTGGGAGTGAAGTTCATATGTAAATGTTAGAGAAAAGATGTTGGCCCATATAATGGCTGATATATATACAGTAGGTTAATGTAGTCATGACTTGTGAGTCTGTGCATTTGCTCACTCATATACAAGAGACTTTTTGTCTACTTATGATTTACTGAAATGCTGTCGATGCTCTTCTCGTTTTTTTAGCTCATGTCTGTGGAAAACCTGATAGAGATGTAAATTTAATATTTTTTCTGTGAAGGCAATGATTAAGTCCAGTTCTCGCATCAGCCACATGTTTACAAGTCCTCAAAGAGTAAGTACGTAAATCATCCTCAATAACTTGCTTTTTAGACATGCTTTTTTTGGACCCACAATCACGGCAACAGCTTTCTCCAAAGCATGAAATGGACACATGTGGAGCAGTTGCCGTTTTTACAGCCAACAAGTCGCTAATGACCAAGGAAGGTGCAAAGTACATCCCAAGTTCCTTCTATGCCATTATTATTTTCAGGATATCTTGATATAAAATTTAGCCTTCTGCTGGTACTGCAGCTTTCTAAGCATGCCCGTCCATTTCAAGCTTAAGAGAAGCAAAGCATGGCATGCATATGGTGGACCAGGGTGTCGATTACGCACTTTGCCATGATTTCAGGTTGCAGTGTTTTCCCAGCAGCCATGTAGGGGACAGTCAGTTGTTTATTGACTAAACTAAAGGTGGACATCAAGACTCAATGCAAAAGAACTATGTTAAATAGATCATAGAGGACGTAGCTGTCCGGCATTCCTTCTCAGATAAAGCCATTGTGTACAGCATGTGTCCTTTTGGATATGCCACTAAAGGGAGCACACACCCACAGTTGTAGTCACAGTGTATAATTGCCTCCCTGTATCCCCCTTTGGGCATTTTCCAGTCAGAAACTATGAAACACCCAAAGCTGGTGTGCAAACTTTACCATATCAAAAGTGAAAACAATAAGAATGTGAAAGCCCATGTGAACATTGTGCACTGGAGGGCATTTGTTTAGCATGCACATTGTTTGGTTTGTTTTTACCGTATGGGCTCATCAATAATTCAGGGCAACTTAACTAGCCATTACAATGATGAAGACATCAAAATGCAAAACAGAGGGCTGCGAGCTCTCCTATCCAATAAGAGCTGTCTGCAAAGAGAGGACTAAACACCGGACAGACTTTTAATTAGTGGGCTTTGTATCCCAGCCAGGAACAGCAGATGTCATCAACAAGCTCTGTCTTGTCATCATAGTCATAGAAAGCAAGAACTGGAAACACGACCATGTGAATTATAGGTAATTTGATGCAGTTAGCAAAAGCTTGATGGACAAATTACTTCCAGCCATCCAGTTGAACTTTAAATAAACCTTTAACTACTGACCAGACAAAACAGATATTCAAAGAACTTTGCTGGGAATATAAAAGCAAAAAAAAAAAACACTGGCCAAGTTACAAGAAAATAAGTTAAATGAAATGTAATCACTGATAGTGTTTCATTGTGTATTTGAAGACAAGAAATCTTTCTCAGGTCCTGTATTTTACAGATCTGTGTTTCACACTACATGAAGGGACAGCTTTTTCCACTATCCCTGAACACTCTCTCCCCAACTGCAAATTATACTCAAACAGATGTAGACAACACGCTTCAGTTTCTTCAGGCATAAAAAACAGCTGCTGTAGAAGGCAGGACAATCTTTTTTGGTCAGTAAAATCTGGCTACTGTAAGGAAGAATTTTGAGCAACCACTTTTTTTTTTTCCAGAGACTGTTTTTCCACGCTACTATTTGAGCAACATCATTGCCCTGCTTTGCAAAACACCTGTTCTTCCTCCTTACAAACACTGAAGCATTTAAATAGTTCTTTATTGTGCTTCGATAGCTCTCTAAATGCCATCAATAACTCAGCGTTATTAGTCAACAACATACAAACCACCTGAACTCATTGAGAATCATTTTAAAGCCTGTAAAAAATTATGCGGATCATAAATTGCCTAGTTTACTGCTCAGTCTTGTTCGTTTTATTATCTGCAGTGTGGCGGCGTTTAAAACAGAGCTGATCAGTCAGCGGAAGTCAGGTTTACCAAAACAATATCTCTGCCTAAGCGAGCCCTCACTGTCAACAACCTCATTTAAAGTAGAGTGTCTTGTCTGACCTTTCGAGAGGACCTTGCTCTAGTAAAGAATGTCCCTGTCAATACCAGTTTTCAAGAACCACTTACAGTACAGTATTTCACTTTTTTCCCTTGGGCCAGTTAGAAAGGGTGTATTGTGCTCCTGGTGGATGAAGAGCATACACACTGAAAACACACAAAAACTCAACAAATGTCTTTAAGATTGAAATAATTTGGATTTTTTATTTTCCCTTGCAACTTTTGTTGCAAGGGGGTGCATGATTCACGGCGGCATGCTGGTTAGAACTGTTGCCTCACAGCAAGAGTTCAATTCCACCATCAGGGTGGAGTCTGTCTGTGTGGATTTTGCATGTTCTCCGTATTTGCGTGGACTCTCTCCGGTTACTCTGGCTTATTCCCACAGTCCAAAGACATTCAGTTAGTGGGAAGAGGTTAATTGGAAACCTGAAATTGCCCATAGGTCTGAATGCGAGTCTGTGTTTGTGTGTCAGACTGGCGACCTGTCCAGGGTGTACCCTGCCTCTCGCCCTAAGACAGCTGGGATAGGCTTCAGCCCCAATGCAACCCTGAAAAGGTTGAGCGGCAGAGAATGGATGGTTCACAATTGTTTTTTTTAGTAATGAGATCATGATTATTTCTCACAATTGTATGTTGATTTTAGTGTCAAAACAGTGAACACTGCAAATACTATAAAGCGTTCACTCCATTCACTATATCTGCACAATGGATATGAATAAAATTCATTGCAAAGAACTTAGTAGCTGTGTGATCCCGCTCTATTTTCCCCCTGGAACATTTTCCAAACAACACAGGTATCACCACTTTGGAGAAATAATTGGAAGGAGGGAAAACATGTCTCTTGTCCAGTATGTTGACCTTTTCCTGAAAAATTCATTATGCACAGTGTTTAGTGAACACGTATCTTTGACCAAACAGAATACGATTGCATTGGTTATTTCATTACACAGATGCTCAGTGAACGATCGCGTTTATAGACATTCAGATTAACGTTGGACGATTCACGTTAGCAACCACTGCATTGTTTTTTTTTTAACCTTCATGCATTAATTATACTGCGGGCTGTAGCGTCTTCTCAGGTGGCTGAAAACCTGGTTAGTTGTGATGATTGCAGGGTAGATACACAGCAATCTTTGCATTTGATCTTGTCTTGGGTAACATAAAATTCAAATTATTTCTAAACAGTGGGTGGTAATCTGCTTCAAGGGTCAAGCTCCTCCCCTTCTGCTGTGCCAGATATTTGATTTCCGTTGTATATCTGTCCTTTAATGTAATGTTACTTGTTCAAATGCATCCAGGAAGCAGGGAACAGCTGTGATTGGTCCAGGCAGTTTGTCAGCCATTGATTTAGGGGGTTCTTGATTTGCTTTAGCTTTGCGTTTTAAATAGCAGAACATCCATCTTAAATATCATTCGATCATGGTCACTTAATCGCAGAAAGCCAAAACCATAATTGAGATAAAGATTCGATTCATTGTGAACTCCTACTTTCTCTCATGTTTTAGTTTCTCCTGACTTCACTGCAGATTTTCTCAGCATGTTGTTGGTTCATCTGACCGATCATTTTATTCCACACTGTAGTGCTACTCTGCCTTTTAACCAGTTTTCACATAATAATGAAGCAGCAAAATACTGCAGCTCGAGCATTTAAAACATGTGAGAAATGTTTTAGAATGTTTCAAACTATCATTTTTATTTAGTTCCAAATAGAGTCTCACAACAAAAAGCTGGTATCTAAAACCCTGTCATTGAATTCTTGTAATTTATGAAAATTTAATGCAAGTCTGCCACAGCTTTTAGTGCTTGTCTAGTATGTTGCCTGCTAATGAGGACAGGTTCTGACATGGTTCAAAGTGGAATACCTGACATACTGGTATGTGATCATAGGCTCTAATACCTCTCTTAATCAACAGAGCTTGGTTAAAGGTATTCTGGGGGCATTTGTCTCACCTCGGCAGCGACACTCGCTGGCAGATGCTTTGCATATCTGGCCTGGTGGATCAATATGTTATTAGAGAACAACCTCTCGGAGGCATGTCAATTAATTCTGGTCTGTCAGCTGCCCCCCTTGCATTGTCCACTGGGGCTGAGGGAAAGCGGTTGGTGTCTTTTTAACATGGTGCCTGTGGAGCATTTGTGATTTGCTGTTTTAGTCTCTGATAGTCAGAAATTGTTGTTTCACATAAAATGGCATATTTAACCTCCATTAAAACTGCTTTAGACATAACAAACATACATATGTAAGATATAACATCTAGTCACTTTGCCATCGATGCTTTATTTTTTAATTTTTTTTATTTGGTTTCTTCCCCAAATCAAATTTTGACCATTGGTCTGCCTGGAATCACATCCTCAGGTTTGGAACCACTCCACTAGTGCAATGAGTGTGGAACGGTCTATTCTATAAAACGTTTTGCCATGTCCTTGGAAAACAAAAGACTACAAAACGTAGCATGTAGGGTGAGGGATAGAATAGAATAGAATAGAATAGAATAGCCTTTATTGTCATTGTACAAAGTACAACGAAATTGGAGTGCCACTCCCTTGGTGCAAAATGCAATAATAAATATAAATGTGAAATATAAAAAGTACAATAAAACAACCGAAGTACTCAGACAATTGAACAATAATAAGTACGATATATACAGGATAGCAGCATAATATAATGATAGTATGAATAGCAGCATAATATAGTGACAATGGCAAGTATGGTATAGTTAAGCAGGTTCAATTGTTTTGTGTTTTGTGCTTATTTACTACGGTGATAGCTCTGGGAAAGAAGCTATCCCTGATAAGTGTAAACTTACTTTGTGCATTATTCTAATGTGTCTGATTCTAATTTTGTCAACTGCCCCAGAATCAGAGGATTGTGGTCACTCTACTATTCCGAGTGATATGTTGTTTAGAGCCAGATGTTGCTATTGTCTGTTGCAACAACTTTTTGCAAAAGTTTAGCTGGCACTCACACTGCACAGAGATGGAGGAACTACTTCACAATCAGATTGGGTGCTGAAGCCACGAGATTAGTCTTTTGCACCAGCTCTTACTTGTTATTTTTTATTTTTTTGGTTTAGATGCGCTTTCTTTGCCAGCACATCTAGTATTGACTTTTTGGGAAATATTCATTGTTTGCATAATGAATGCAGCTAGAAACATTTCAGTGGGATGATAAAGGCTGTACATGTAGGTTTTACCGCATGCAGTGTTGTTTTCCACCACTCTTAACCTGGGGAGGGTTAAAGCAAAAGTTTATGCTCCTGAGGGAGATGGGATACTACTAGCACACTTTTTCCATGTCAATAGAAATTAAGTTGATTGCTGCATGAAAATAGCCGGGCATTCTCTAAACGCACCATAAAAGAGTTGGATGTAACGTGCATATTCTTTTCTGTGCCTCAAACAGACGGGACTGTGTGCACAGACAGAAAGGAATGGGATAACCTCGATGACTCATGGCACTTTTATAAGAGGCTCTTTTCACATAGAAATCTTCACACTCTTCGAATCGATGCTTTCTAGCGAGCCGCCATCAATATGTTGACGCTGTCTTTGTGCAGGCTGTTACAGTTACCGCCATTTCTTAGAATTTAACTTCACACAGCAGGGGGACTGAGGGACCCGTTTCTTGAAGTAAAACCTCCAGAACAGCCTGTCCAGCCATTTTCTAAGATTGACCCCAAAATCCAGCACTATCCACAAATGTCTCCCTAGACATTTGAAATAATGTCATTCTGCCTGCACCGGATGACAAAGATGGAGAGACTATTGTTTAAAAATGTGACTGATGGCTTTCCTGCCTGCACTGCCTTGAAGAGAGAGATGGTGCTGATAGATGAACCAATACACTCTAAACTCTTTCTTCTTTAGGTTTGCAGTGTGTGCTGTTTGATTCACTTTTCTCCTGCTGGGGTGATATTTCACCCTTTTTGCCGTGACACAGCGCAGCAGTGCAGGTCTCTGGCTGTGGATGTCTTCATTAGGATACATCTCTGTGTTTTATTATTTCCTTGACTGCTGAACTAAAGACTGTGCCACAGCTCTTCTTCATTTCAGCGCCAGAGAAAACTTGAGCCGAACATATCTTAATGACAAGCTAATAGCGCGCTATCTGAACTATATAAAAAAAAAAAACCATGGCATAGTTGTGTCTGAAGGGCTGCATGAAATCAGTGGAGAGGGGGAGGAAGCACAGTGATCAAATAGCTACTGTTGGCTGAGTGAAATATCAGAGCCACTTCATTAAAAGTATGCATACTGATGCACTGGAGGAAGAAAATATCTAAATATCACGAACCGTTTTAACTCTTTCACTACCATATCGTGAATACAATTAAAGTGAAATATGGATATTATTAATATAAGTTTTCTTCACCCTGTGTATTTAGTCAAATGAAGCAACCTTTTTATATACAGCATGCTGAAGATATTCTTGTGCTACACATTGTTTGTTGTGTGCATTGATTCTCTTTTGTCAGAGGTATGAAATTATTCCTGCTTATACGCCTCCACTATCACAAGTACTTGAACATATTAAGTAGTTGTTTAAATGCATCTTAATTACTGCGCCGCTGTGGATGCTCCATGCATCAACGTGTGTCCTTTTTCCAGTTTTTTTCTCCCTTTCTTTTTTTATTTTTACACCTTTCCCTTTGCTCATTCATTTATTTTGCACCACCTCCCTTCGTCAACTCCCCTTTACACCTTTTGTGAAGCAGACTAGCAACCTCTGGGAATGTTGATATGCAGAGCACCGCTCCTTCCAATCAGTACTTCTGAAAGGTTGTTACTAATGGTCCCCAAGGAGAGGAATCAACCTTGAATACATAGAAGGCCTTTTTCGGCATTTTGGCCAGCTACTGGGAGTATCACATCTTGTTTTCCCTCCTTGTCTCTGCCGAGGTTCAATGGCCATATAATGTCTATGAAATGGAAATACAGCCAATTCATCTGGCTTTTATTGTCTCACTGGAACTTTCTGACTGATTCACAAAACAAGTTTATTTACTGATACCCAAGGATTTACCACAGTGCTTGTAGTCAGAGGTATGTGGTATACAAACACAATATTCTTGTAATTAAGATTACAAATTTCTAATGTTAACTGTTAAAAATTAAAAGAGACCTTTAAATTTTTGTTAATCTTTCTGTGTCACCCATGATTGCACTCGTGGTGTTGTGAATGGCTATTGGAAGCCAGACAGTGAATGGACTGTGAGTTTACAATGATGGGCAGCCACAGTCTGAGCTTCTGAGAATAGCTTGATTATTCATCTGGGACAAGTGCATGGGCAGGGAGAGGCATTCCATATGTTACACTTAACAACCAATGAAGCTGCGAGTCAGAGACTTGGGGCAGAAACAGCTGACAGCGCTCATCCACTCCCCTGGCTTTTTCCAGAAGAGCCGAGGCTGGCAATAATCTAGCTATAATTAAGGGGTATAAACCATGTCATGCAGCCATTAGACCAAATAGCTGGCAACCAATCAGCTATGACATTAATTGTGGGAACCAACCACAGCTTTTTAATTCAGCTTGAGTGTAAGAGGAGAAATTTCTTTGAAGTATTCCACAGTTTGGTAAATAATGCCTAATAAAAGAAATGACAATTGTTATATAAATAGCACACACCCTGTCCAGCATAGTTACGGAACTCAGTGTTTTATGTTTACTGAACATGTACATGTGGATTTGTGTTGTTGTACATCAGAAATTACCTGACATACAAGTCTTCACTTTGTTTATACTTAAAAGTACACAATAATTCCAAATCTTTTTTTTAAAAGTAACTCTGATTTCCTCTTTTAATAACTATGTGCTTCCAGTGCCAGAATATAGAAAAACCTATTGTGAAACATTACTTTTCAAATGTAACAATAATTTCCTTATTCACCGGGCCCTGAATACATGCATTGGTTTTCTAAGTAGCTAAAACACTCATAGTGTTGAGCTGACCTGTCATAGTCAGTCATAGTCATTGTCACTGCAGAAACAAAACAGTCTTATAACAGTCAGAACTCAGCTGTTACAAAGCAGTCTTAATGCAACTCCTGAAACTATTTATAAGGGAGATAATCAAAACTCCTGATGATGTGCAGTGAACAAAGTTTCATCACAGCTTGTGTCCCTGCTGAGCTGTAAAGAGAAAAACAAGAAGAGGATCAGTGGCACTGAAAGATACCGGCATTGTAGTCAAAACATTTTCTTCCACCTTACGCTTTGTGTAGACTCATCAACTTCATCCACATTAAAATACTTAACATACTGAAGTACCTCACAGCTCTCTTTTTGGACTTTTTGTTTACATTTGTTAGTTTCTACAAAAGCCGCTGAAGAGGTTAAAATAAAAACCCTATCGTCCCTTTTTAAGACATTTGTAAATTGATCCAAGGATGAGAAGGAATTGAATTCATTTGCCTTATTATGCAGAAGTTAATATAAAGGAGCTATCGATTTTTCTTTCGTTATTGTTGAGCGTTTCATCATTGTAGTTAGTAATGAACAGTGCACAAAGAGAACTTATAGAAGGGCTCTTTATTAAAGACTGCAGTTTTTCCTTGAAGTGGACTCTTCAAGCAGTAACACACACTTTATCCTTTAAGAAAAAATGCAAATAAATGAGAAGTGTGGCGATACTGTGCAATTCATAGGCTTTTAGATCTATATTTTCAGAATACATAATAAAAATCTGTGTGTTTGATTTAATGTAGACTTACATTTCTGACCTCACTTTCTGTATCTGCCTTAGTTACTTGAAATGTGTTGTTGCAGTTCTTTAAACCAAAATACTATTACCAAAAAATACTGCTAAGCATTTTTAATAATAAAAGCCACACCATGCATTTTTGTAGCTAATAAAACCAACTTAACATTCACCTATGTTGATGAATTGATTTTACACACTTTGGCATTGTCTTTGTTCATAATGGGCTACTTGGAAGGGTTGCATGTTTACTCAGCAAATGATTGGACGAGAAATTACTGTTAATGGAAACTATGGATCCTTCCCAACCTCATTCCTTGCATGCTCACAGTTTAAAGATCCACTTGTGTAGACAGTCACTGACAACAGCAGAATATGCGACATGTTGGAGTGTAGCCAAGGTGAGATTTGTGTAAAAGGATGAGTTTTGTGTGTGGATGTTCATGCAGTACTATGCTGTAATACTACTGTCATTGATGTTTGTGTGAATTATTTAAATTCAAAATTCAAATTCAAATTTTATTTGTCACATACACAGTCATACACAGTACGATATGCAGTGAAATGCTTAGACAACTGCTCGTGACCTAAAGAAAAAAAAGAAAAGGCTATGAATAAGATAGGAAATAAATATGAAAATTAAAAAGGGTAAATTTAATTAGGAAGGAATAAAATAAAATAAAATATAAAAATTAAGTTAAAAATGAGATAACTGTACAACACAAATTAGAATGAAGGGTAAATTTAAATGGGAAAGAATAAGATAAAATATATAAATTAAAGTTGAAAATAAAATAACTGTACAACAAAATACACAATACACAGTATAGAAATATATAAGAATGTATGAAGAAATATAAATATATATATATACACAATAACAGCAGCTGTACAAGTATTAACTGGAAATGAGGAATATAATGTCCAGTGTTGTGCAATCCACATTATTTAGTGTCTTGTGCAGTGCAAATATGCTTAAAGTGATTTAAGTGATGAGGTGAAAACAATGTCCAGAATGTCCAGTGTGTGTGTAAGAACTATATGTGTGGGTCAGTACTGTGTGGTGGTGTGATTGAGAGACCGTATCGCCTGCGGGAAGAAGCTCCTCCTCAGTCTCTCTGTGTGAGAGTTATAACATTTTTTTACATTATTCACAAAGTAAAATGAAGCGCTGCAAACTTCAGAAGTGGACCAACATTGTCCTCTGCTTTCTAAATTCTTTCAGCTTGTTGCGGTGACAAGTGACAAAGATAAAGAACCCAGTACAACAGATTTGATTTTCTATGATCTTTAAATGATCCCAGAGAGTCTAATGATGCACAATGTGAAATTCTTTGTCTTTCAGGAAGCATTTAAATATTACCAACTAAACATTGGTTGTCGAACAGATGTGCAGACCATGTCTATATTGGGTCCATTGGACCGTCGCTCAATTCTGGACATCTATACAAGATCTGAACTTGGTCCACAATTTGGACGTCCAACCATGACCAAACATGAACATGATGATCAACATTTGAATTTCTGACTGGGTCTTTTTTTTTATACATCATATGGACGTCTATGACAGGTGCAGGGAATTTAGATGATTAATAAATGTGATGTGTTTTAATCACAAATATCAACATTGTTGTTATCAACATTATACATATGAACAAGGATTATTTATAAACAAACTAATTATTATTTGCAACCAAGTTAAAACTATGATTTATTAAAATGTGTTGACATATTAAGAACGTTGAAATTCATGTTAAAATGTAAAATAATAATGGTTAAAGTATTTAGAAAGATTTGGGAATTCCTTTGTAGTGAGGCGTGGTCGGCGGTGCCGTGCGGACGGCAATCACGCCCGCCTGTTAAAACACGGGGACTCAGGGGTTGGTGATTGTGTTGTGGTGTGATGTGCGGCTGGCAGCTTGGGAGCTGCAGTCGATGTAATTAAATGGCTCATAATTACAACCTGTGGTCCCGCCGCACCTTATTCATACCACATCCTTTTAAAAGAAGTACAACGTGTTTAATAAGTTTTAAAGAGCATATGCATTATATAGTTTAGTGAGGTTGATATCCTGTTTTATTGCATTGTAAGAGGATGCGAATGTGGTTGTGATTGTTAGCCTGCTGTGAGAGAAGGTGGATGGAAAGTACGAGAAGTTTGTGCAAGTGTGAATGTATGAACTGGACTATCTGCTCGACAGTCTTTCTCAATGTGCACATTTTGCAAACTGCCTGTGAAAAGCTGGTGACATTTCTGCTCGAAATCCACCGTGCAGCTGCTCACTTTTGTTTTAGCATCAACAGCCCACACCATCTTGAAGATGTCGGCTGATCACTCTGCATTCCTTCACAGATAACTGTTTCTGTACAGAAAAGATACCCTCCACCCTCTGGAAACATGGGACTACTGAGCCTATAGAAGCAGTATAAAAACAATGTCTATAATGAGTCTAAGTTTGACCTTGCAAAGACGTCCGCAACGTCCACATTTGGACTACAAAAAGCCCGTACAGAAAAGTCGTAGATGTTTAATAGAAGTTGAAAAAAAGACATTGCCTGGCGTTACAAAACATCCCCTTCAGTGGAGCAAAATTATACAAAAATTACTTATAAAAGACGTCACCTTGTTACGTATGTAACTGCTAAGTTTTTGGTTGGGCCACAGATTAGTTTGTTTTAGATTTAAATAATAAATTCTGAGGTGTGTTTTATGGATAAATAAGAATAGGAAATGAAAAATAAAACTCAACAACTTATTCATGTTGGAAAGATTCATCATTTTGTTGACCCTTTTATTACATTACATCAAAATATTAGGTAAGATTTTGAGTGATGACCTATTCTATGCAAGTTGTATGTTGCAGGTCTAAAGACATGTTCAGACAACCTGGTGAAGTACAAACTAACACCTTTATGGAAGCTTGTTGTCTACACTAAATTTGAGTACAGTACGTCTGGTTTCAACACTCACTTATTATTTTCAGGGTCAACCTTTCACAGCATGAGTGAAAGAAAGGGAAAAACCCTTTACAAGTCCGCAGTCCATTGAAGCTCTAACACAGACATTCACATTCACACTCACATCCACACCTAGGGGAAATTCACAGTTTCCAGTTCACCTAAGAAGACTGTAGCGCCCAGAGGATGCAAATACAAGATGCATAAATAAAAAATGCTGTGTGGCATTTCAAACAACGACAGAAATGCATCTTCCACAGGCAGGTAGATAGAAGATTACTCTCCACTCATGCTTCCCTTTGCATTACGTGAATGACTGTTTCTGGACGTAGGATGAGTTTTAAACACACAATTACCATATTTCCCGGACTACAAAGCGCACCTGAATATTAGCCGCACAAGCTAAAATCAGGGGAAAATCCTGTTTTGTACATACATTAGCCGCACCTGACTAAAAGTCGCAGGTGTTTCAATGTTGACTTATCATATGTAAGAGAATATGCACAAAGGGAATTGTCAGGAAAGAGATGGCTGTTTGGAGACACACCCCTTTTATTAATATTTTGAAAAACAAGTTATGGGTACATATTTGCATAACTTTTTAGGTATATGTACAAGTAGCGGTAATTACAAGTACAAAACATGTACTGTGCTTCATAAATGAGTAACAAATGTAGTACATAACAATAACCTACAGCACACCAGAAAAATAGATTCGGACTACCTTTTAGGCTCAGGTGCAGTGACACGGCTTTAACAAGAAGAAAAGTCATTCACCACCATCTTCCTGCTCACTAAAACCACCAAAGTCCTCTTCTCCAGTGTCTGATACGAACAGGCTCAGGATGGCTACGTCATCCACTCTCAGCTTCTTTCCTTCGTTGTCACTTTCAAAACCAAACAAATCCTCGTTGTCAAGGAAGTTTATCGCCGCTCGTCATCCAGCGCTACTTTGAAGTTTGTTTTTCGCGCTACTTGTACGGCACTATGTTGCCTGGCGGATGGACATGTGACCAACATACCACTCTTGAACCCCGATACTGTGTGTCTGTTCACATGCCCTTCCGCCAGGCAACGTAGTGCCGTACAACAGCGGAACAAACAAAACAAATCGTCTTACGATATGAAAAAAATCATGGACAATCCATAGAAAAGCCGCACCTGACTAAAAGCCGCAGGGTTCAAAGCTTGTGCAAAAAGTAGCGGCTTATAGCCCGACAATTACGGTATGTCTAATTGCTGACTAAAAGAACACAGTTTAATGAGCAAGAGATAGTTGTGTGCAGCTGTTGCTGTTGGCCTTTAGTTAATACAGCAAGGATTCACTGAAAAGCCTGTGAGAATGAAATGAGGGTGATTGCACCCTTCTGTATTAATGAAAAACATACACATTTGTATAGCCATATCTCAAGAACACTACAATGCATTATCTTTCAACAAGAGTGTATATTACCTCCTGACAGAATGTAACGCGTCACCTTTTAAAGCAGTGATAATTACTGGCTCAGTTATGCCTGGGTGACTGGTCAGTGTGCTTGAAGAGGATGAAGAGACGGAGCCTCATGAAGAATGCAAAAAAAGCTTTTGTATTCATCCAGATACTCTGTAAAACATCAGATGGACTTTTAACAAATTGTGATTCTTTATGCAGCTCATATTAACTCAACTTTGTAAATGGGATGTCGTAATATAAATATGCTGCAGACAGTGCACAAACCAGAAAATAAATGTGTGAAACCTGAAAATGAAGAAGTGCCTGATGCTAACAAATTGGATAGACTGTGAGACGTAACTGTCAGACTCCTGAGAGAAAAAAAATTACACATACTGTTCACGGTACTATAATAGCTTGTGCTGTTGGCCATGGTGTAATTCTGGATGTTGCAGTGGTGAGAAAGCATGGAGAGCACTGCTTGTAGTGATAGAATAGCACCACAGTAGTGTTAGCCACAGTAGTGTGGCTAACCAAGCTTTCCAAAGAGCTTGGTTAGCCACACTACTGTGGTGCTATCACTATCACCGTTGCTATAAACACAGCTTTGATTTTATTGGTGGATTATCCTGGCACAGGGTTACAACTATCACTCAGCGCCTTTACCCTCGCATCCAAATATGATACCGGCTACAAATCCAAACCAAATGTTGACGTCATGGGGTCTTCATTTACCTTATATAGTCTATGGTTTACTCTATTTTTCCTTTCTACTGTGCTTCAGTGTATCAGCAGAAATGTTGAAGGACACACACCCATTTCAGAGATTTGAATCGCAAAAAACATGAATTGCAAAAGTTTTAATATACACTTGAAAAGTATGTTGCAACTTTAAAAGTTATTAGTCTCACAATTATTCAAAATCTCTTGTGCAATATTATTAAAAACTCAACTTAAGTATTCAGTCAGTGAGATATTAAGGTAGGATCAGTATAACACTATACAGGACACCTCTCTTGATGCACATTCAAGGAGAGTTGAGAGAACATGCCCATTTACTGACAGCAATTTAAGAAACACTAGCTTGTTGCAACAGCTGTCATTTTGTTCATTTTATTTTAACAATTATATCACCTGATTTTGCATGGTTATTGTAACTTATCTGGCTACTTTTTTGTTTTGTTTTGCTTTTGTTGAGTTTATTTTTGTCTTTTTGGTCATTTGAAATTTCCATTAGGTGTGAATGGTTGTCTGTTTCTCTTTGTTAGTCCTGTGTCAGATTGGAGACCTGTTCAGGGTGTACCTCCCACCCTTTAGAAGCTTCAGTCCTCCTGCAACCATGATAAGGACAGAATGGCTGGATGTATTATTATTATTATTATTATTATTATTATTATTATTATTATTGCTCACTTGTGGGGTAATGGCTGAGGCAATGATGAGGGTGCAGCAGTAGTTCTGGTTGTGAATGGTTCCATTCAAGGCTGAAGACGTAGTTTGGTGTGGATGGACAGAGCTGAGCATTCTCTAAAGGCTGAAGAAGTTACTCAAAGAGGTGGTTACAATAACAGGGTTACAATGGTATTAGCCAGGAGTGGGTCTCGTCCCACCCACTCTGTGAAAAGAAGGCCACATGACGCTAGATATATTCATCATTTTCTTTCTGTTGAATTGACAGTTCACCTACACCTACATATCATATCACCTACATTTTGTACAATATTTGGATTTCTAAGAGTCAGGCAACCAGTACCAAATACTTGTTAAGAGGTAAAGACTGGGCTTTTAAAGGCCTCACAGTAAAACTTACAGATAATTTGGCACGTGTCCATTCTCTTCCAATCTGGATTCCATTGGGAATACAAAGTAGGAAATGGGATTGCAGACAGCTTGAAGGCATTCAAATGGCACAATACACATCTTGGAACTCTGGCATGAAAGGGTGAGATGATGGTGCACTCTGAGAGTGCCAGGTCTTGAAGGAGCCCTGTGTCTTGATCTAGAGCTAGAAGCAATGCCATGTGATGCCCTGTCTATAGTTTGAGACACTGTCTTGGTTTTGTCCTCCTTGTAAGTTATTTCCCATTGATTTAACATTATGATACATTTGTTTTGTCTTAGTTTGATTTGGCGCAGCCAGAACCTGTTCAATAGGTGTTGGGAGTGTCTTTATGAAATGAGAGGAATGCTCATTCTGCTTAAATTAAAAACCTTAAAATTTATAGCCTAAACAGACATAGAGTTGAAAGAGTGTAGATGGTCAATAACTCCAAAACTGACTGGGAGTCATTTTCCTTATGAAGTTTAAGTATCTTGAGGACTTGTTCATAAGTGAGGGTAAAGCAGATTGACAGGTGGACTGGTGCAGACTCATTAGTAATGTGAATGGTGTATAGGACTGGTTCGGGTAGAAGGAAGCCAGAAGGCAGCGCTTTTGTTTTAGTAGTCGAGCCATTATCCAGTCCTCACGAATGGCTGTGGGCTTAGAGTAGAGATTTGAGCTTCCTCCATATAGTGGTTGTGCTTACTCTCAGAGGTGTGGTAAGAAGCTTAAACCTCTGGAGGAAGTTTGGAGAGGAGTCAGTGCTCCTTTCTATCTAAATAAGACAGAAAGAAACTGGCATCTAAATAGACTGCTACATAGAAAATGCTGGTGAGAAAAGTTATATCTAGATAACTGAAAAGATTAATGGACAAAATAAATGATCAGAAGAGTCCAACATGACTGACAATCAAGGATGACATTGAATTAGTAATGTTAACTAATATTGCTTTTTAATCGTCCTTCTTTTAAATATTTTCCCTCCTTACTGGCAATAGCTTTCAATGTTTATTTCTTTGAACCATCGTATATTATTTTATCTTATGTTATATTATGTTATTTACTAGGGCTGGGTATCGTCACTGATTTCTAGAATCGATTCAATTCCGATTCACAGGGTCCCGAATCGATTCGATCCACGATTCGATTTAATTCGATTCGATTCGATTTAATTAGATTCGATTCACTTTGATTTGAATCTGGGAAATTTTGACAGTCAGAAATATTATAATTCAGATCAGTACATTTACATATTTTTGTATCTATAAAAAGGAAGCTGACACACCAAGACTTTATCAAAGGTGTGAGCATCACAGCAGAGGCCTTTGTGTCAAAGTAGCTGAAGATAAAACACAGAAAAACATGAAGGTGATTTTCCTGTTCTGGGATTTTATAAAAAATTTCTGCAGTAGATCAAAAACGAAAGAAAACCATTAATCAACACATGAACATTACCTCTGAAGTTACAGCGGTTTTATTAGAGACAAGGCTGAGCGTTTTGCATTTTGCATAATTTTAAAAAGTTTAAATTTGTTCGGTATTGAACGGCAGAAATTAGGTTTTATTTTCGGAAGTATATAAAACGAAAAAAAAAAACATCGGCCGACAGCGCTGTAAACAACGGTAGACTTGTGCATAACAAGCAAGCGAATAATGCAGAAAACAGTACAGAGAGAGAGAGGGAGAGAGAGGGAGAGAGAGCGCGCAAGAGAGCGAGCATGCGAGAGAGAGCTGTGCATCGTGGTCAAAGCAAAACAATAAAAGTCAGAGTGAATTCATGACTTTGTTTATGTGAAGCGTAGTTTGGATCTTCTTTTGCTGCTGGTTCGGTCAATATTGTTTGGAGAGAGATAAAACTAACAGCTTTAGAATCAGCGCATAAAGGGCGTGAACACAAAGCGCGGACCGCCGACAGATCAGAATCAGCGCGCTGTCGGCTTTCAGCCCCGACTGTGAGAAAGGCGACATCTCACTGATTCTGATCTGCGGTTGGGCTGTGTGTTTAAGTCTTTGTGCAGAATCCATGTTCCTGCTCTCATTTACTGTCTTAGCTGTTTGGTGGTTGTTGAAATTTTGTGAGATTTCACCAGAGATTCTGGCATTTCGGGCAAAATAAATTTATATTAAAAAATCGATTCAGGATTTTAATGAATCGATTTTACGTTATCCAAGCCAGAATCGATTTTAATCGATAAATCGATTATAAAAACCCACCCCTATTATTTACCTAATTTTATACGTGTGCCTGCTATTATGTTTTTTTGTAGAACTAAATTCAGAATCAATGGAATTGAGCACTGTGATTGTTTTATCTCATTTGTTATATATCCATTAACTTTAGAAGACAAAATGATTACAAAAAACTAACAAATAAATTATAAGGCCAGGTGTCACGTGAAAAAAGATGTTGATAATCCTATTTTAATCTAATTAAAATAAAATACTTGGAGCAAGCACGTCAATCCCTTAAACATTTTAAGACACTATTATAACTTTATTGAATGTAATATTTCCGTTTTTACATATTGTTTGGGAAATTCAGCCATTTCCACTTGATGTGGTATATTCAGTAGTCAAGTTAAGAATGGAAGAAGACGTCTTGGTGGGTGAGACTTTCTTTCTCTCTGCCACTTCTCCACAGTTGTCACCATGAAGCTTTCCATCAGGCCCCTCTCTGTGGAAGCTAGAGATGAGAGCTGTTCAGAGGAATGGCCTCGGGCGCAAGGCTTTACGAATGCTCAGCTCAGCAACCATGGCTGCTTCAAGGGAGCATCTCTGTGCTTCAGAAGCTTTCTACGAATGGGAACCAAGTTGGCTTCCCATCATACGCAGCTTCCATAAAGACCTTTTCAGCTATTTGGCTTAAAATCAATATGAAAGGTTAGAACCACAAGCACACTTGGGATTAAGTGCAGAAAAGGAGTAGGATTTAAACTGACAAAAAGTGAAATTCCTCGATGCCTTTAACAACTGATATTTGGAATTGAATGAAGTTTGGGATTATATCGAATCTCCGGGGAGACCAAAAAAGCCCTATTGCATCAAATCAGAGCCTGACAGAAAGCAAACAGTTTGACAGAACGATACTGATCTCTGTGTGGCATTGTGCGCTGAAACATGTGCTGTGCAGGATTTTTGCATCAACACAACCCAGAGAATTACCACAAAACAAATAACTTGGGGAGGAAATTAGAAAATTACATATAAATTTGCTGTATTTATGTGCTCGCTGTCAGTTGTGATTTGTCACTTTAATCACATAAATCATTGGACAATTTGAATTAGCCTGGAAACTGTCTAGAAATTTTATCCTGATGGATGATGGTGCTTAAATGTATGACAGGGTAATAACTTTTAGACAACTACGGCACACACAAAGGCACCACAGCACACAGAGAAGCACATAAAAATTACAGGAGCTTTATTTGTATCTAGCATAAAAATAGGAATTTACACATGATTCAAATATTAGCGTTAGCTTAGGAACAGTAACTAAAACAATGCCTTATCTTTCTACAGCAGTGCTCTAAGTGTACTCTCAGTGATACACACTGCACCTATTCAGTTCTACTATGTTTGAACACTGTTGTTTCCATGGAAATAACATATTAAATTAGAATAATAAAGGTTTGTTTGTAACACAACCTCCCTTGCTCTCAGTTTCTTTAACTTGTTGGTTTTACTTTAGGAACAAATTAAAACCAGAATCCAGATATTTCTTTTTTTTTAAATGTAAGCACTCAGACAAGTCAAAGACCACCTCTTATGGCAGACCAATGAAATGCTAACAACATTAGAGTTGACATAGTGTTTTATTACAGTCCTGGGCAATCGTCAGGATCATTCATCTTTACATTCAAACTCTTCACTCTTGCATTTTTCACCCAGTGGCCTGGCTCTGGGTTTGCTGGGTTATTGCAAGCTAGCATGTTGTTTGTGATCTATGGCACTATGATAAGCATCTGTGTACACAAAATATGGATCTCTCTTCAAGATATAATTTTAAATGTACACTGTTTGATGTAAATAGAAAAAAAACAGGTCATGCAACCAGTGAAAACCTAACAATTAAAATGTAAAGTTAATGTTATTGCATTTATATCACAAGTCTGTAAAGAAAATGTGTGGCTCGGGTTGAGAAAGTGCTTTAAAGGAAACTTCAGTGTCTAAAAATGTTAGGTGTATGCTAAAACAGAAGCTCAAGATTTCCCATGAAACTTCAGTGTGGTGTTGTGTATGTGAATGTAATTGTGTTTGTTCCTTCCCTATTGCACTTGAATTGGGATAAAATGGCACTGATTGGAAGGCGTAATCAAAAAAATCATCCAACTCTGGTGCAATTATTACTTATTGTGATTTTTTTTAATACCATCGATGGGACAAAAATGATAGTGGTAAAAAAAGGTTTCTACTATAAAGCTAAAACAAGAGTGTGAAAAACATATTGTGATTATCACTGGAGCACTTTAACATGCAAAAATTAGCCTTTAGGCCATGAGTCAGTGCAGTTTCACAGAACTCACACTCTTAGTTTGTTAGCTGTACATAATTTTAGGTTGTTGTAATGTGTTTAATGTGTACAACACAATATTGCCAGAGTTTCCTAAGAAATGTATGGTAAGACCTTTAGATATGGCTTATACCAGATGGCAAAACTAATGTGACATTTAAGTCCATGCCTTAGAGTAGTATATATTGCAGATATGACTAAACTATTATTATTGTTTGATGAAATGTATTTAAATTACCACCACATATCAAACTTTGCTGGCAGTGACATCTTTTTATTCAGATATTTAGAATGTGCACCACACAATATAAACACGATCCTTGAGAGAATCTCATAACTTCAGAGCAGTTCAAAAGCAGTTTAGCCAGCATTGAAGGGCAGTACAGTAATCTTTTTGCTATGAGCCAGTGAGAAACATTTTTAATATTTATGATAGAGGTTTAAAATGCCATATGAAGTTTTCCGAGGCTGAAATGATGGGAGTCATAAAATAAGTTTGCTGGTGTGTTGTTTTTTCTCACTAGTTACTGAATGTTAGCGGTGGTCATTCAGAAGAAGCCTTTGTCTTTTTGATAGCTTAGTGGAGTTCAGGTTATGGAGTTTGAGGGAAGGGCAGGTTGACCACAGCCACAAGGAAGCATTATCAACTGTAGAATATTCTGGTTTGTCCTACTTTAATGGAAGTTAGCTGAAATTCTCAATATATGATCTGCTCCTGCTGGCCATAAAATATTGATGGAAACCCTTCAGGTCTCAATAAAGTCCAAGGATCCATGAGGGTTTTTTTATTATTATTATTATCACGATTTCGTCTTCTTCCTTTGCCTTTTTCAGCATGCTGCTTGTGTTAATGACGTCTTTTCACCTTTGGTCAAAAACAATGAAAAGCCTGGTTTCAAAAATAGTTAAATTTTTTTTGTGCAACACATTGACACAATGAAAGTTGTTGCTGCAAGATTTCTGGATTGCTAAGCGACGATATGCTTGGTGGGTGGCGTCAGTCAAAATTACCTGCTGGCTTGATCACAATCACACCTGTAAATATAGAAAAAACAACACCTTGTGGAAGTTTGGCCTAATTGGCAACTTAAATATCTATATATCTATATATCTATATCTACAGATATATATATATATATATATATATATATATATATATATATATATATATATATATATATATATATAGATAGATAGATAGATAGATAGATAGATAGATTCAAGGCTATTTTGGATGTGGCAATGTATCTCCAAAGAGTTTTAAAAAACATGTGAAGTCTTTCCCTGTTTACCTGTAACTGATAGAGAAATTCGTAATATTTCATTTTTTGCTAGTTTGTGTCTTTAGTATGAGTCAACAGTGCAAAGACAGATTCTTTTCTGGCTAGCTCATTTAAATTTCTAGGTACAGCATGGCTTTACACTACTGGAACACCTCAGAGGGAAAGAGGCACTTCTGCTAAAAACCAAAAAATTGCTGAATTTCTATCTTTTTGCTAATCACAGAGCAAACCGGTCGGATTGTTATATGTCATCAAAATTTCCTAAGGGTTTATCCTGGTGCCACAATTTCCATTTCTCACTTTTAAAATGAAACAGTCTCTACAGAAATATTATGAAGTGTTTAGAAGTGAGTAAAAGTGGACTCTGACTAACGAGGTAATTACTACTGCCTTGACCAAGCCTTATAAATCTGGCCCAGGGCATTGCCTTAAATCCCAAATCACAAACAGCCTGCTTATAAGGTAATATATCCGTGTAAGCAACAACTTAAAAGAAGTGGGGTTTTATAAGAGGAGGAAACTATCTAATTAAATCTCATTTTACAATAGAGATTTGCTCCTTTTGACACCTTCTCTATATCTCATAACACTTGCATTTCATTGCATTTACCACATCAGGTTAAACTGGAAACAGCTCACGCCACTAAGGTGGAACTGCTTGCATGGTATCCCTCACAAGTGTTTGTCTTTATTAGGAAACTGAGTATGCACTGTCATACTCACAGTTATTTTGTAAATATTATGTGCCTCATTCACATTTAACTCGACTTTTGTTTCACCCATACTGTATGCCCTATCGGACCTCACCATGATCAGTCTGACGGGAACATATGCCCAGACAAATCCCCCGCAGCTTGACGGCGGGATATTCTCAATGTTGATGGAGGTATTGATCATGCTCACATTAAAATGATGTCGGAAGCAGTAAATGCAGATGGCGGAGAGGTCCATTAATCAGGAAATCAATGGGCTTGTCAATAAGCTACCCTGGCACTGACAATAGATGACAGTCTGTAGGCTTAGCTTAGGGTTAGCTGTGCAGAAAGCTCCCCACTTCTATTCTGGTCCAGTTTCACCACTAAAACTATCATTGTGTCCTTCACAACCCCCAGGCATGAGTTCATCATTTACTGAATCCTTTTAGGGACCGTTGAGCTCCACAGCTCATTCAAGGCCATGAGTTTGAGCGGGTCATGAGTCATGAACTGGTGGCATAAGAGTTCAGTGTCAGCCTTGCTATCACTTGTGCCCTAGAGAGAGTCACTTCCATGATTGATAGGCACACATAAGTGGAACGCCCCTTGCAGCTGTTAAAGTAAAACATCAGCCATGTAGTACAGTATAATATTATCACTAAATGTTCCAGCAGCAGTAAGAGGTTTCCATCTTTAAAAAACACTAGCATGTGTTGTGTTTGACAGCATTTCTACTGGTCTGCATGGTACCTTTGTATTTGATATTTGGCACTCAAGACAATTACAGATTGCTTGTATTTGTCATTGTCACTCTGGTTGCTTGCAGGCTAATACAGAGTCCCTTATCGAGGATTCCCAATTCCTTCGCAAGTCTCCATGCAGTTTCACTGCTTTAATTTGTTGCACCAACAGGATTAGTTTCTATCCAACACAAGTACACCAATAATACAGTTCCAGTTCTGGACAAAGTAACATAATATTGGGCAGGCATTGTTTAAAAGATATCTAACTTTTCCAAGTGATTTCCCAGGGATGGAATTTTGCATTAGATTCACGAATATTCTCAGAATGACGTTCTGGAATAAAATTGCATCTATGACTAGCCGTAATCTGACCGTGTCCCTGGGCTGCTGAAAGAAAAACCCCATACCCTCCTAAGGTTGGGCGATGTGTAAAAATTTTCCAATCAACAATCATCAGTGCAATAACTGTTGCTGCCCGATCCGTGCCACGCATGCGCAAATCTTACTTCACTTCCTCTCTTTGCCAACATTGTGACAGTTAATATATTTGAATGACACAGTTAGCACCCAGTTAGCTCCTAGCATTTCTCGACAGCTCTGCCTCCTTCTCAACTGCCCGGGACATTTAAACAATGGTTACTTCCGTATACAAATCTATTGTCTATAAAAATAAAAGCTTGTAATATGTTTTTAAGTGTTTACTGACAATTGATGGTGATAGCTGACATCATCATAACAATTCCAATAAATCCTCTCCACATAGACAAGCATAAACACACTCGACTATCACTAAATTAAATTTAACACGCATACACAAACACGATTTGTAATGACGCTGGGGCGTAAACTGCCATTGAACAAAACAGAAGAAGAAGAGAACATCTGCACATGCGACCTGACCTGATCTGTATGGCCTGACTTTGCACATGCACAGTAAGGATCGGGGAGGTCTGATCCACAACTCTTTCTTTATCCCCTTTCAGTTTTTAATCTCTAGATGTAAACCACCTTGTAAAAATGTGAAAAAAGTCTTTATTCATGGTTTACAAGGTTAATATTAAATTCTTATTAAAATCCAATCTGGGTCACTAAATAAACACACAAATGTGCATAAAATGGAACTCCAGTGTGATATAATCAAGCTGAGGAGAGAGACAGGTATTTAGCCTAATTTCAAACACTTTGAATGACACAACTGGAAAACACATTTAGACAACAGTCTATATCCGTCTGAAGCTTTGGCAGCATTCAAAAGCAGCCTTGTAGTTTTCAAATAATTGCTGAAAAATATGTGGCTGTTCTTTTTGAAACCATTCCTTTTGCCGTCAAGCATTACATGAATGACAGTGAAAGAACTCTTCGCTCATGTCTAGACCAGAAATTGGCAGGCAATCTGGCATGAGTTTCACTCTTTGTGAATCCATCTTTTAACGAAAGCAGCAACTTGGAACATTCCTTTTTAGCAGCTTTTTCCCCTCCTCTTTTCGATAAGTGAATTGAATTGCAAAGACCTGGATATAATTTGACTTTAGACATAACCAATTTATCTCACACCCTAGTGCAATCCAGGACCCTGTAATGAAAAGCCAGGCTGAGAGTCTGGATTGGCGGAGAGTGACACCTGCTTCAGTTGGTTCAAATTAGAAATGCCAAAAGAAAGGAAGAAACTGTCAAATAGAAATGTGTCAGACATTTTACAGGTCTAATACTGTTGTAGGGAGAATGGCTGAGGTTTCAGTCGAAGGGTCTTTCAAAGGGTGTGATGTAAGGTGCACTGAGCGCACAAACACGCAGAGATATACGACCCTTTTAAGGCCTGACAACCAAAAGTCAAAACATCCAACTTCCCGCCAGTAAAAAAAAGTAAAGAAACTCAATTTAAGTCAGTTTTATCAAATGAAAATAACTTTTAAACTGTGAACTATCTATAATGATATACTAAACACTAGAGGTGGGAATCACCATACATCCCACGATACGATATTATCACAATACGTAACGCACGATACGATATTATTGCAATTTTTAAAAATATTTTGCGATTTTCAGATTCTGTACATAAAGGTAAACTTTATCAATATTCATTTTATCTAATATCAAAGTCTCACACTCAGTCTTTCTCTCATTTCAGTTTTATTGTTGACAAACTTGAACGGTTTGTATTACAGTCTAGTCCAACTTAACTGAACGCAACCATCTGGTACAATTATAGCTATTCTGAACTATGCAATTTATGAAAACTATGCAGCCCCTTCAGCAACTGAAGAATTTAAAAGTAAATCAAAACAAAATATAATTTTACATTGAATAAAAAAAGTTTTAAACTTAATTAAAATAAAACATGTCTTAAATTAAAATAAGTAAACTGTCATGTTTATTGCTGCCAAAAAACAAGTTAAACACATTTGGACAGTGAAGGAATGTCAGGATTCTTGCTCAGAAAAAGGATCAACATGCTCTGAAGTCAGAGCACAAAAACCTTTTTTGTAACAAAATATCGATTTCTGCTGTCCCTGTATCGATACATTATTAGCAAACAAAATATCACGATACTACACAGTATCGATTTTCCCCCCCACCCCTACTAAACACAGCCCCAAATTAAGTTTTAATGTTTCCATTCATTCTTTTATCCTCACATTTTAAATGGATCAGCTTGTGCATTTTTGGCTCAGTCATATCGATACTTATAAAAACATTTTCACCCAGCTGTGTCTAATGTCTGGTGGAAAAATACAGCAGAGGTAAAAATCTATTTAAGTTTACCTTTCTGTTGTGTGTGTGGTTCTCTAGGGAGCTGGAAAAAAGTCCAGCTGGAGTGTTTGCTATTGCTTTTTTCTGTCAACTGTTACTAAAGGTCTCTGTCTCCAATCGACCAGTTTTAACTATTTAGCAGTTCAGTACAGGCCCCAGCTGTCATCTAAGTGATTGAAAACCTCAAATTTGAGATGCAGTAAGATTTCGTAGTGTGTTTAGATTTGTGTCTGGATTTAGAAGTACATACAGTTTGCTAACAACTCGAATGGTTTTATTTCCTAATTTAATTGGTGTGAATTTGTATCCGTGTCTCTTCTGACTGAGTTCACCTTCCGCTCACCAGCTCTCTCCACTTTTCAGATTCTCTCAAATTTAACCTCAAAACAGAAAGTTTTCCTGATTACACCAAATCACTGAAAGTTGTTATCGTTCGGGCCTCCCGGTGAGAGCAGCTGCTTGACTATCGCATTAATCCGCGTCGCTTATGCAAATATACACCCTTTTGAAAGGTTCTTCACAAATATGATGTTATTTAGGCTGCCAATCATTGTTTATATAATTGCGCCATTATATGTGCTCATGGAGTTTGATGAATGACACCTAGATCAACATCAGAAGGCTGTTGATCTAAGTGAGACTGACAGAGAGAGAAGATGTGCAAATGAAAAACTTTTTGTGCTTTGCCGAAAAATGTCAATACGTGGTATTAATAAACTGTAATTTAAGGTGTTAGCAGTAATGCATTCATGCCATCAATAAGACATGGATTCTACTGCCTGGGACAACATGCTGAGCAGACAAGTTGTAATTTGTATACATCGCTCTTTGTATACATCGCTCTTTGTTTTAAAACATGCAATTCTTATACCCCTATAATACTGGAAATACAGAATCAGGCCAGTTTAATGAAATGGTCCTACCTTTTAGGGGACTGTAATGTTAATAAAGCTCAGGTTTTTCAGAGGTAAATGAGCCGACAATCCAGCTTGGAGGAGTTAACGTGAAGAGACAGGTGCCCCAGCATGCAGGTTCAATTGCTTTATTGATGAGGCAGGGGAAGCAGTCAACAGCTGATTGTGACTTTAATTAAGTGTACTTGTCAAGGACACAGCCTTCAGCGCTGCTGAGTCGAGAATATGTCCACTTCCTGAAAAGCCCATTGTGACAATGCTGCATTCTTATTGCTGCATGAATTCAGCACCAAGAAGAAGAGACATTTTTGGTATAGTCAGGCTTTAGCTTTCTTTCATTTCATCTTCCATTTCCTTCTTACTGTTTTTAAAGACCTGTTGGGGATCAGTTCTGCAGGCAGACTCTGAATTCCAGTTATATTAAGCCAATGTTTTTGTGCATGTGTGTGTGTGTGTATATTTAGACACAGTTAAGGGCATTTGTGATGTGTTCTGACTCTCGTTTGCATCATGCATGTCTGATAAATATATAATATTATAAAATCATTTCAAGTAAAGTACGGATGCACCGATACCGATACTGGTATCGGGTATCGGGGCCGATACTGTAAAATGTGTGTGTACTCATACTCATAAAAGTTAACCGATACCATGAACCGATACTAACTTATTTCATTAGTCAGAGGGTGGCTTGTCATTTTTGTTGTAGTTTTTTAGGTTACTAGGGGGACATCCCGCGCTAAACAGGCACAGGGTTAGACGAGTCAGACTGGCAGCTCCAGATAAAAAAAGAGAAACTGGAGGCTGCTGTAGCTAGGCTAAACAAAATGTCAGCAGTGTGGACCGGAACAGCCAACTTTAACTCAGGTTTTGGAAAAGCGATGAAAAATGTCAATAGAAAATCCACTGGCAGTTAAAATAACAGAGGCTCTGACTCATTTTATTGCTCTGGATGACCAGCCAATGCCAGTCGTGGAAAACATAGGATTCTTCTCAGCATACTCCAGCCGCGATATGAAATTCCCAGCCGCCCACACATCAGGGAGATAATGGTGCCAAAACTTTCTAAAGAGGTAAAGACAAGCAGTGTGTGCGCGATGTCAGTCCTTGGTTTAACGGCACAGTGGACTGATGATCCACGGGCAGTTGGGGAGTTCGTTTGTCAATGCCAAATACTTTCGTTATTTTGTTTGTTTGTTTACAATCTGGACACTCTGCAACAATTTAAGTTTATTTTATTCTCAAACCTAATTTGTATTTATTTTATTCCAAACAGAAGTGTTTATTTATTATTCTGAAAGCTCGAGACAGTGCCAATAGTTCAGTGATATTTTGTTAAATTATAATGTGGAGACTCTGCAATAATTTAACAGAAGTGCTTATTTTTCACTTGAAATTTTTTTGTGGTCATTTTTATTAAGATATTATTTTTTATCGGCAGAGAATAAAATAAAACCTGTCTTCCAATTCATTGCATTTGTGTGTGTGTGTGTGGTAGAAGTATCGGTTTTTGTACTCTGTATTGGCAAGTACTCAGATCCAAGTATCGGTATCGTATCGGTTTGAAAAAATTGGTATCGTTGCATCCCTAAAGTAAAGTGTTACAAAGCCCTGTTGTTGTCATGTGTAGATTGTTATTTCTTAGCTTGCAAAGCCTTCTTACTGCTCGGCTTGACTAAGATCCGACTCATCTTGTTGTGGCCCCAGCAGAGATCAGAGCTGTGTTTCACTTTCCTGCTGCATTCACTGAAGAAGTCTTGGTCTGGAGTCTGGCATATGTTCGAAGCATACTTCCTGCTAATGCCATGCAGATTCATCATGTGTATTTGGCAGGCTCGTGCACAGTCATTTATCTTGCATTTGGCACATTTGATAGATGACTTGCTATCTGTTTGGTTGTCTGAGTCTTGTCACGCACTATATATCCATGACTTCATTTATGCGTTGTATACCAGCCTTCCAGGTCACTGCTTGTGAGGGCTGTGAAAATGCCTTAATTTTCAGAAGGCTTCACGCTCAACTCTTGTGTTCAGCATCACAGTGGCTCTCTATTGAAATGAGGTTAACCTCACACTGTGGTGGATGTGTGTTTGTGGTGCAGCATCGCCACAGCATCTAAGCCATAATAACTAAGCTAGTTTAAAATATAAGTCAGTTTATATTTATCCATATTGAACTTCCTCCCATGTCTACTAGAGTCAGTTTGTTGTGTTTGTCCACTTTCAGGCAGCTTGGGTGGAGATGCCGTGGATTAATGGCATTTATGTGCTGCAGCTAATGGAGTGGGAGATCAGCGGTCAGTAAATGTGACTTACTCCAATCAAGTGTAACGCTTTCTAAGCTTTACCACTTCTTCCTCCAGAGCTATAAAAGCTGTTGTTTTATTTCGATCTCATCACCCAGTGACCTGCCTACACCGCCTGGTGTCAGCATTGGGCGTGGAGATTTACAGCAGAGGTCAGAGCACGGATGGATGTTCTGTAGACATGACAGACAGAGAATGAGAGGAAGGAAAGAAGGTAGATGATGTCGGGATCGTGGGGAAAACCAGTGGAGACATAGAGCAGCACTTGTTGTACGAATGCGTAACCATGAATTATTGAAGGCTTTCACCAGTGAAATTGTAATCACATGGGGGTCTTTTATCACCACTGGAAGGCAAGAGTCAAAACAGAGCAGTCTCATGCTGGGTGGAGGATGTGATACTGAGCCTGTGTTTATGTTTTATTTTTGAGAAAGATAAGGAGTGCTGGCTGAATGCAATATTTGCTGTTTATGCTGAGCTGTGTCTCCCAGCATGTGAATGGATCTGCCTATGGTGCACTACTTCCCTTTTATTAATCACTTCAAAATAAACAGCCCTTGATAGCAGTATCATTTACAAATTTAAGGCTGATTCACAGGCCCAGCATGCAGTCCCCCACCCCCCGAAGAATGAAAAGTGGTGTTATAGAGAGATTGACTGTTGAACAACCAAAATAATTGTTACCTCTGTGGCAAGAACTGTCACCACTAATACTATTCAAAGTGCTCTGAGTGCTGTGTGCGTGCTCTTATTAGATCTAGTGCAAGAGGAGATTTTGAGTGACCACAGGTTGGCATGCGAGCCATTGTTTCACCCAATCTACTTGTTCATAAACATGACAATTTGCATTGTTTTGAAAGGAGCATTGCAAAAAAAATGGCATTTAAAGGAAAATACAAACAATCAATTGTTACACAGTGAAAACGCAATGAAAAATAACCATAATGAGTTATTACATTTGACCGTAAACAAACGTAATAATAGGATGATTCTTTTTTTTTTTCCAATTTTCCACAAGTCTCAAAGTGCAAAACAGCCTGAACAATCCTTGACGCTGCACCTGAAACCAGGGGTTTCAGTGAATGTCAGTAAGCATGGTGGAAAATATGGGATTTTTGTGTACTTTTAACCAAGCATAAATCTTCCTGGCTTCCTTATGTAAGACCGTCTCAACAGCTTGTATTGTTAAGAAATCTATATTGAAATCAGTCAGGTGAGCAGAGCACGAGGCACATATCTAAGTGAAAGCTTTGTTTTGACTCAAAAAGCTGTAGACTGTGGACTGATACTATAAATAAGAGGAAGCATCTGTTTGTGAATCTTGGAATTCATCCTTGATTAATGTCCTTAAATTCTTCTTCTCTTGAGAAGCAGTTAAGTTTACAGGTATTCTGTGATAGTTATTGATACAGTGAGTAATTAGGGAGAAGTACCTTTTAAGCATTCGTTCTAAATTGCATTAATATTCATTTGAACAGTACTTATCATCTGCCTTTGCTTTCAAGGCATGATCGCATAGCTGAGGACGTCTTGCAACTTTAAGTTTTGACCTTAAATTGAACTCAAGAAAATCCTTGCACGCACTTCTCCAGGCAACGTGTGCATCAAGCTACTTCAGAACCTTAATATCCCTGCCACCACTGTCATAGTTAAAGACAATGCAAATTCCTCCACTCTGACACTTGGGTTCTTTCAAAGCTTCGATACGTATTTTAATACAATTGCGGGCAAGGCGCCACAGATAAATCCGTTTGTATAAGTCTGATAAAGTATCTGCTCCAGCTGTCAACCTATTTCCATGACGGTCATGTCGTACCCAAGGCAAGCATTATATCATTCCAATCAATCAAATCTGACATGCTTTCACTCAAAATGAAGTCAAGTCCTTGAATGGCTTTAGTAATGTCATGGAAAACATGCAGGTTTAGAAGTTGAGTGCATGTTTAGCCCCTGAAGTGAAATCCTGCTTTCAGGAAACATTACATATTTCTCATTGTTGCTGATTTTCATTTTTCCCCCCATCCTTTATTTTCAGAGAAATCTTACAAAATAGATTGTTTAGCTGAGATGCAACCTCATCTTCAGCTTTAACTTGCTGCTTGATTGCATTTTCTATTTAGACCCAAGGTTTCCACGAAATACTTGTTTTCACTGTTGTCATAAACAATACATCACCGCTTTGTGGGGTAAAAAAATGTCCCATTCTGAGGCTTTTAACACATTGAAATCCTGGATTAGTTCAGGTGTGTCTGCATCTGCATTAGTGCTGCCTGTCCTCTTGAGAGATGATGAAGAAATTATTCATAAAGCCACGGGTGAGCTCGAGCTGTACTGCAAAAGTCAACACATAAACTGATGTTAAACCGGGGGAGGTGCTGTTCCTGTTGACCTCCCAAGGCAGCAATTGATTGGCTGGGATTGTCACCAGACCTACACTCATCACAGCTTAAACCTTGAGGTTGCACACGGGTAATTACCCAGGATCCTTAGTCATCAGGCTATGTAAATCTCTCACCAGCTCATTAGCGGGGTTTATTTGAAGAAGCCTTTTTTTTCCCCATCTTCTATCTCCCAAGCTTCTCTGCCAAATTTTGCACCTTCGTGCTAAGCTCTGCTGAGCTGTTTATTTCCCATGTGTTTCACTGCAAAGCGCAAATGGTTAAGTCGCTGCAAAGGCCATAAAACACACAACATGTTTAAGGGGCAACAAACTCAGAATCAATTAAGATACGCCAAAAAAGAAAGATGCGAAACTAGCATTTCAAAAATAAAGACAATTCAATAATAATACTACGTATTTGCATTTTGAAGGGAATATTAAAAACATAATGATAATCCAATCTATTTTTGTCAGTTATTAAGCAATACCTTTCACTTTTCTCATTTCTGCATCATCTGCAGCACAACTGTCTTGTCAATATTATCAACCTCATATAATTATTCACCATTCTGTGTAACGAAAGCTGCTGCATGGTGGAAATGACTTTATTGATGAGCAGAGCAACACTATTGACTTTTCCAGTAAAGCATGAATTAAAAAGCAGCATTTCTCTTGTTGTCATGAGATCCGCCCCATCTCAATTCACCTCCAGTTTTAATATTGCACTGTAAATAAAGATCAAAATAAACAAATAAAAATGAATAAACCTTGAACTCATGCAGCTAGAAGTTGTTAAAAACAAAACACTGAATACAAAGATTTTTTTAAAAAAGCAAAAAAAATAAAAAAATATTTATCATAAGCAAAGTGACACCTGTGTATGTGATGCCTGAGAAATGTCAGAAAAAATCTCTAAAGATTAGAAAATGTAGTGCTAGATTTTTGAAGACATTGTGCCCGGGTGAAAAACAACACTAAGTATTTACAAAGAGAGCAAGCATTGACATGATGGTGTGTGAGAGGTCACAGAGTTTTGCAACTGACCCTGAAGTGTGTGTATTTTTGGGAGCTCCTTTCTTTCACAAAATATAAGAAGGAGAATATTTAAATCAAGCATGCTAATTAATTTATTTACATTTGCTACTGAAGCTACTAATTACTGCAACAAACAGCAGAACTTTCCTTCATCACTCGTAAAACTAAGAACACCTATGAGGGTTATTTGGGGATTGAGCTCACACTGCATTTTGCATCTGTAAAATAATAATAATAGAGCCAAGAGAGAAGATGAGCATGGAGGCTTAAGAATAGACTGAATTCTGTTAAAGTGAGGAAATACTACACTACATCTTAGCATATTTGCTAAATTAAGCATTACAGAAAATAGACATCTGATTTGAAATCAGCCCTAAACTCTCCCAAAACCAAACTTTCTATAACCAGGGAATAAGAGGACAAACTTTTCATTCTAGTCGCCATCATTTAAATATTTCTGAAGACTCACATAGCATCAAATCACTATTAACATAAATGGATCATGTGCTCTCATTCCACCCACAAATATTTTGCATGTCCTCAGCAGTACATGTAACACAGCTGTAGCATACGACACACCTCATCCAGTCAACTTGAAATCTGGACAGACGGGCGCCACGAATGTTGAATAAAGTTGCCCACCTGTCTGGCTCGGAGCTTTTGGGTTTAATGTCAGAGCAGCAAGAGCTAGTGGACAGACAAACCCCCGAGAGTTCATGAAAGAGGCAGCCGGAGCAGCAGCTCATTTCACATGCAGTGCCTGCCGAGGGGAAGCTAACGCCCCATATGCACGCCAAGCCAGAGTCATTATGGAAATACATTTTGTCTGTGCTGGCTGCATTTTTATGTAGCAAGACGAAAATTTACATTTTATATTCCTTCTTGCTTCCTCTCTGTTTAGAGGCCTCTAGAGATGATCTTTGTGCCGTGCGCGTGGTGTCTATGTGTCTTACGATGAGCGTGTTGCCATTATATCATCCCCTCAGCATGTTGGGACTGCATGCGCAAGTACATAGCCGCTGTGTGTTTTGCTTCAGTGAATGTGTGTCTTAATGTGGTGATGTGATTGTGCATGCACGTTTATGAATAAAGATATAATGGAGCGCCTTCACTTGAATAAAGCATTGTGTATGAATTTGCACGTGTGTGTGTCCAGAGAATCTGGGTGTTTGTACTAAGATTGCTGTGTGAGTTCTTTCTTTTACTTAACTTAATAACTTATTTTTTACACAGTGTGTTATGTTAAGAGTCAGATTTAGTACTGCTCTGGTGTCCTGCGCTGCCCTAAACAAACTATTTCAGCACACCTCGTCCTGCTCCACAGGGTTACATTTTCCTGTTAATAAAAATACACCAAAAAATGTGGACTCGCAAACAATTCAAGACAAATAAATAAATGAATAACCCAAGAGACACAAAAGCAAAATAATAGAAATAAAAAAGTGCAGTAGGTTCACATTTCCTCAGTTTCTTTTTTTTCTTTTTGAGGGTTGGTTACACTGATCGTTCTGTGAAGTTAGGAGGACATGAAGGACATTTAAAGCTCTTCTTTGGACGTTGATTTCTTTTTGTTCTGCTCTCTGTCAAGATGATCCCACACTGCCTCAGTAATGTTGAAGTTCGGGCTCTGGGGAGGTCAATCCATGACCGACAGTGTTGATGAAAATCTGATGATACTTCTGCATTCATAATTCCATCAATTTTGACAAGACCAACAGCCACCTCTGTAGGGATGGGTATCTTTTAGGTTTTATCCGATACCGGTGCCAAACCGGTACTTTTGAAACGGTGCCGGTGCTTAAAGAATGGAAAACACAAAATTGGTCCTAAAACCTCTCATGTTCAGCTGTTTTTTTGTAAAAAGATAACAATGTTAGCCTTTTCTGCAGCTATGGGGCATATATGGTATCACTCTGGGCTGGAAGCAGTGCTTAAACAATGGAAAAAACACAAACTTTGTCCAAAATCCTCTCATGTTTAGCTGTTTTCCACTTTTTCTTTGGTCATTTTAGCCTTTTTGGCCAGGGTGAAGGGAGTATCTGCCATCAAACAAGAAGACAGCTGCATGTAGCTATGATGATGTTTGCTAGTTCACCTTACATGCATTAATGTAATAACATGGTTAGCCTACTCAACGTAAATTATACACGAACAACATTAAGCTACTCACGCAGAGAAGAACGGCTGCTGCTGCCATCATTATCCGTCATCATTTCTGCTACACTGGCAGGGCTAGGGGCCAGGACTCTCCTCTTCGGGTTTTTGGGGGATGTTGCTAACTCCGGGTCCGAAAACAGGCACCACACCCGCAGTAGATGTGCACGGTGTGAGGTCTCGCAGCAAGCTATCAAATACGGCGCATTTCTCGGCTTTAAAAAAAAAAACGCTATGCATCGCCAGGTGTTTCATCGGATTTGAGGTGTTACTTCCTTTGACAGTATCACAGTATAAGCTTAAAGCACTTGTTGCAGGCTGCTGAGTTTGCATCTTTTGCTGTGAAGTACAGCCAGACTTTTGACCGCTTCGCCTTGGGCATTTTTAATCTGTAGCGTACGTACCTGGACCCGCCTACTATCCTCGGAAACTTAAAATGATTGGCTAGAATCTAAAGTGTATCATTCCATACCAGTTGGTGGCGGTAATGCACCTTTCAGTTGTTTGCCAACCGCCAATACAAATGTAAGGAAGAAGAAAGTGTATCACAGCTCAGGAAAAAAAAGCACAGAAATAAAGCACCGAAATGTGCGCTGCTTTTCGGTCTGGTTACTACCGTTTATGTCAGAACCGGTGCCATCATGGCACCCGATACCGGTACCCATCCCTACACCTCTGTATGGATCACTTCATGAGACCTATTGCGGCTGATAGCTGACACCTCGGCTCCTTTACTATCCATCCACTGTAGGATTTTGTAGTATTTTCACGTGATTATTGCTGTCAGCAATACAATTTCATATATTAGTATTCAAGTCTGAGAACGGAAAATTCTTCAATTGAGCTTTTAGGATTTTCTTGTTTGTTTTTTTAGTTACATTTGAAAGCTCTTTGCATCACTGTTTACTGCCTGAGTAAAACAGCCACGTATCACATATCATTAGTTAATATGTAATGACCAAAGTCAGAAAAACATAGGAAACAAAGAACTTCAAGGAACAAAGCCTGAGGGAAGAAAAAGCATACACAAAATAACAAACAAAGCTCTTCTTTTGGAATGATAATTATAGATCACATTTATGCTGAAAACTTTATGATGCCGCATTTCTTCGCCTTTTTTTCACAATGGACAAATCTGACCACACGCTGCTCCCTCTGAGTGAATTGTGAGGAACGGCTGTCCTTCAACAATTGGTTGCATCTGTGACTGAAAGCATTTATTTCCCCAGCCTATCAAGCATCCACTGGCCTCAGTCTGTTGTAATTGTGCTGACCGCAGGACATGTCGCCGAAAAATGCACAGGCTGCAAGAAAACAGGGCGAGAAAAAAAAAAGAAAACCACATCGAGACACGTGAAGTAGGAAAAGAATTATTAAAGAGCTTCTATTCTGCTTCTTCTGTGTGAACCTCACAATGTGTTTGCTTCATTTTACTACCCTGTGCAAGAAAATAGTCTTTTGATTCTATTAATTAAGAATATTAAAATTCCAGAGTGAGATGGGCAAACATCAGTAGCTCATCTTACTGCAATCTGGTTCATCAACATATTGCTTTCATTAAAAAATAAATAAATAAAAAAGAAATCGAATTACATAGAGAGGTATTGGGCTGCACGTCTTCATTCAGGTGTTTTCAGGCCCATTATCATAGGTGTGTAAAATCAAGCACATAGACATGCAGTCTACTCACTGGATCACAACATGGTACGGTAAAAGGATGCCCGTGTTGCAACATGTCACGCCATATTTCCCCCTTCTTGCTATTCCATCAACTGTCAGTGGTGATTTTACAAAAGTAACAAGTTCATGTGACGATACAGAGTGGGTTGTACAAGCGTAGAGCATTGGTGTAGAAGTCACCAACGCTCTGCAGATAATAAAGTAGCTATTGCCGTTTTTGCATTGCACAACATTGGTCAAAGGTTACAGCCAATGAAATTATTAGATTTAAATATTAAATTCTACTTAAAACACAAAAACAAACAAAAACACCAACTGAAAAATCAATAAGACAATAGGCTATATAGCACAGTCACCTCAAGGCTCTGTAAATGCCGAGTGTTAGTAGGGGAGAACATGCTAATGCAAATTATAGAAGAGTCACAATGTGGAGCAGTACCCCTTTCTGTGCACATCTTTGTGACTATAATCCCGGCACAAATCAAATTCCGCCACCATACTGAACCTGGATAATTGCAGACAGGGGTCTGATAAGCCCTTGTAATGGAACTCTGTCAATCAATTCATGCCATATACCCTCTCTCTCCTGGGTGTTTGCTCAAATTGAATGAAGAAATCCAGCAGCCACTGACATTTAGGTCTACTGCACTGCTGATTGTGGGAGGAATGTTCTGGTTTAATTTCATTAACTGAGAGAAAGTAAAAGCAAATTTGCCGTAAGAAAAGCAATTATGACGTTGCTGACTGGAGCTTTTATGCCGCGGAAAGGTCCTCCTCTCATTGTCTGCCAGAGTAGAGAGGACTTTGCATGATATAGTGCATGAAGTATTTATCATGCAAGCAAAACACAGGCCTCATAGTGGAAAATGATTTGGCCTCGGGGTCACTCTTATCCAAACGGAACACTTTCACGATGACTATCCAACTCAACTCATCACCATTGTTGTTCATTTAGTGGAAGTATAGGTGATAGGATGCCTGTGACAGTTACGTCAGGCTTTTACGAACTGAAAGAGCAAAAAAATGACCAAAAAAATTCAGAGATCACTGTGTGTGCTACTTATAGTTTAACAGTAAGGATGTACAGATTGTAATACTGGCTGTTTAATACAACAGTAATATGTAAAAGTTCAGGTGTGATGGTTCAGTTGCAATTTTAGAAATAATTTTTTATGCAATAGTTAATGGCATTTAAACTACTGTAAGATTTAGAGTAGTTCCTCCTTCAGTGAAACCTGCAGTTAATAGTCATTTATAACCATCATTTGTATTAATCAAAGAGAATTTATTGGCTAAATTGTCATCCATTCCCACAAGCTATTAAATAATTGAACATCTGCCATATACATGCATGTAGATGATTAAAGATGATTAAAGAAAGCTGACTGGGGAGAAAGAAAATGAGCCACGGGTGGAGGTTTGATATAACCAATAAGTTATTTCTTTAGATTTTTTAAATAGCTGGGGATATTTTTAGATGGAGTAATTGGAAGACTCGGAATTGGTTACATCTTGTCTGTCAATTTTTCTGCTGTTAGCATCATTCTCAATCACAGATTACAGTATATACTGGCCAAAACACAAGAACTGGGAAAAGCAACCTTTTGAACACTTTTGTTGAGCAACAGTATCCATTTCACATATTCTTATTATTGCAGAGAGGTGGGATACTCCACAATCAGAATGTGGATACTGGACTCTAATGCACATCATGTGTCCCCACTTGGAGGAGTCTAAATGCTAATAGAAGCCAGAGGCAGAGACAGAAAACAGGTAGCGATCAGTGAGCATTTCATAATTGGGTTTGTTGGAAAGACGCTCTTAAATTATAAAGAACATCTGTTTGTCAGCCTCTTACTGGTGCAGACAGCTGGAGTCATTTTCTCCCAAAAGCAGCTCTGGCCATAGCTACAACATGGAGAAATTAGAATTTTAATTCACTCTGTACAGTGTTGGGAAGGTTACTTTTAAAATGTTTTCCATTACAGATTACAGAATACATGCCCCAAAATGTACTTTAGATTATTTAATGTATTATCATGCATTTATAACTACATGAATGTACTATTGCTGTGTGGTTTAATAATATTACTGAAGGTTACTCGCCATGCCAATACCAACTAGATTTTAAAATCTTAATATAAAATGAGTAACAGTAGGCTGGACATTAGGTAAGGCTGCACTTTTAGCAGTTGTCTCATTTAGAAAACTATATTTGTATCAGTAATATGTTTTCTTTTTGACTGTGCATGATTATTTGCAGCTAGCAGGTTGTTAATGCTATCATCAAGTCTAACAGTTGGCAGTCTATAAACTAACCTCAGCTAACGTCAGCTAACAATGTTAGCTCAGTCGCGAGCAGTGTTGGTCAAGTTACGTGAAAAAAGTAATCAGTAACTAATTACTGATTACTTCCCCCCAAAGGTAATCCTGTTACTTTACTGATTACTTATTTTCAAAAGTAATTAATTACTTAGTTACTTAGTTACTTTTTAAAAACACGATTTACAACCTGAATAGGTGATAAAGCGATAGATCTTTCAGCCCAATTCTACTTTTTCTGCATAATCCATCCTACAAAATGTAATCAAATGGAAAAGTCTCTTTTTTTTTTAACTTGTTTTATCAGTTTTAATCTTTTAACTTTATGCATCAAGCAAAAATTTAATTATATGCAACATTCTCTGACTGGAAGAAATTAGTTTAACATTTAAACCTATTTTCTGCACATTCCAGCACATAAAATAAAATATTTTTTTGTGTTTACACTCAGTCTTTCAAATAGATGCAAGTAAAACACAGCAGAAAATAAATAACATCAAAGACTAGCGGTCCTTTTGCTCTATTTTCACCTGTAAAGCAAGAGTGGCGTAGGTGGAGGTTTGCTCTGGTGCAGGTGTGCCGCAGCGGTCAGTTGAAGAATCCGCGAGTTTCTCTGTGAATTTCCCATTACGTCGTTGCGCACTCGGAGCTTGTTTAGGGTTTTGTTCGGTGTAAAAAGAAGTTTTCTTCCCACGCACAACGGACGCTAATGTTTTTGTCATTTTTTATGGAATCAAACTCAAAATAAGGTCAGTACTTCCACGCTTTAAACGCTGCACGGTCATACTCTCTCCGCACTCGATATATTATCCATTGTTGATCTGCACACAGCTGTTGTCATGAACGTCGCACTTGCTTACGTCACTGTCATGAGACATTCTCGCAAAAGAATCACGGTTTTAGTAATGCAGCGTTTCTACGGGAAAGTAACGGTAATCTAATTACCGTTTTTGCAATAGTAATCCCTTACTTTACTCGTTACTTGAAATAAGTAATCAGATTACAGTAACGCGTTACAAGTAACACCCTACTGCCCATCTCTGGTCGCGAGTAGCCTTTATTAATAGTAATAAATCTCACAAATCACGCAGTAATAGTACATCGAAGATACTGAAGTGGCACATAACCCAGGTAGCTACCACAACTAAAACAAGGTAGTTGCAGTAGGCTGACGTTAGTTTTTTAAAAAAGAGCTTACTTCCAGATGTTTCTTTATGTTGGAGGTGGAGTCTATTGAAGCTGAGAGCAGCTTGGTTGCTGGCAAACAATGTTTGCATTGCATGGTCAGATTTCGCCCATCCCTTTCTTCTTTAAATGTGAAGTGGTGTCAGAATTTCCAAGTAAGAAATGCATTCCTGCCCGTGCGCTGCTGGTTCTGTTGTGCTGGCTCCGGGTCCATTGTGTAACTGACGCCACCAACATTAACGGGACGCTTACATTAGAGCCTCTTATTGCGTGTTTTGCTTGGGTTTCCGGCAATGCGTGGAATTACCAAAATTGTAGAGGGGATAGAGAGGGGACAGCCTAACATATGAAACAGCAAAAGACCGCTGTGTAATCCATTTATTTCAACAAAGTAACTGTATTCTAATTATCACCTTTTTAAACAATAACTGTAACGGAATACAGTTACTCATATTTTGTATTTTAAATATGAAACATCGGTACATGTATTCTGTTACTCCCCAACACTGAGTCTGCATGTGACATGCCATGAGGACATTTCCTGAGGTTCACAATATAGTAATTTTCTATCCTATCAACTGAAAAAAATGTTAAATATTTGGTAAAAATGGTATTTAACATTGTTTGTGGTTTTATTGGATATATGCAGAAATAGTTCCAGCCATGACATGAAGCATCTGACAATCTTAAAAAACTGTGGTGTATTTTTCAGTGTAGCCGAAAAGTTTTAAAGCTCAAGCTTGCTTATCAGTGTGTGTTAGCTTTATAACACCGGGCTGTGTCTCTGGTGATGACAGGTGTATTTTGGTGTTGAGGACAAGCTGGGGCACACTCCATCTGTATTTCTCAATTAAGTGTTTATAAACCCTGCTGTACTGAAAAGGTGCACAAAGGATCACCTTGTGATACATAACATGGTGTTAAAGTGCCATCAGTTCTGTTATAAAATGAATCTTCTGTCGCATTGTGTCATTGCTTATTGAAGCCTGATTTTTTTACTGATAGTGAGAAGAGTTGTGTGTCATTATACCCCGTGATCAGTTGATGGAACAATGTCAAGAGGCAAAACAATAAGTAAAGATTTTCTGCATTAAATAGGAAGGGATCTTGTTAAAATCAATGACTTCAAGTTATGGGTTTTTTGTTTATTTACAAGCAAGATACAGCATATCTAAGTCTTTTGTGTATGCACATAATCTGGTGCCATTTTTGACTCTGTCACTTCTTTTCGCTTCTGCCCCAGTTAGTTTCAAGCTGATCATGGTTACAGCATCCCCTTATATGTCTCGCTGGCCATCCCTGTCCAACACAGCTTTAATGTTGGATGTCTGATCAGACCAGTGGAATAATGAAAACAACAAGTATGTGCAAAGAGGGAGGTGCAGTGCATCTCATTTACGCTTCCTGTAAAGGCTGATTTGCCCAGAATTAACAGAAGCCTTCACTAACATATTACGATACTGGTTAAAAGGCACTGGGAAGCTCTGGGAGGCCAATCCATGACTGTGAGTTCCATTGTGTGTTTTTCTATTCAGCCTTGACTGTATGTTTGGGATCATTGTCGTACTGAAAAATAAGGCCTTTGCCAAACAAATGCCTTCAATACATTATTGTGTGGTAGATTAAAGTCGAATACCTTTCTGTGTTTATTCTTCCATCAATTTTGACAAAATCCCCAACACCACTGAATGAAATGTAGCTCCAAACTATATGAGTGTTTTACAAATGGCTGTAGACACTCACTGTTGTACTATATTACCTCTCTCTTGATCTCCTCCATACAGATTAATGATTATTTGAATCAAAAATGTAAAATGTAGATCCATTGTTCCATAACACCTGCAGCCACTCATTTTCAGTCCGGTTCTTGTGAAATCTGGCATACCTCCACTATTTCTCTATGTCTCAAATCATTAAGAATGGCTCTTGATGGCCACCCTTCTACTGACACAGTTCTGATGAAGCTTTGTTGAACAGTAGATGGATCAGCTGAAGGGCCAGATGTGTCTCGCAGATGCTGTGATGGGTCTTTGCTGGAATTTTTCTTATTTCTTTAGGAAACGTTTTTGAGATACCGTTTATATGCAATAGATATTTTAGGCCTGTCCATTGGCCTCTTGTCCTTCAATTATCAGAATGAAATTCAAGAAATTGGAACAAATTATATTTTCCAACAGGTTAATAGTAAAAAAAAGTGCTTAAAGACTATTTTATCTTTGTTAAGGTGTCTGTTATGTGTACACATAACACTTGTCCATCCCTTTATGTAGGTGCTGTTTTTACATTTGAGTGTTTCTTAGTTACGTGGCTTAATTAAAAAAAAAAAAATCATCTGCAAATGGTCAGGTTCAAGGCCTCGACAGACAACGAGTTGAAAAAACATCCAAAGTCCAAAGCAAATGCAGCATTATAATGTTAGCACTGGGTATAAATGAACTTTGTAAGATATGTAGTTTAGTTGTAATTTGAAGTTTTAACATCTGCAAGTCCTTTTCTGCCTCCATTGTCCTTGTGCCTAGGTGCATGCTCAATTTCCTACATTATGTCAAAACAATAGCTCTTCACCTCAAATTTCATTTTGTAGAAGTGGGAAAAGTCACTGGGTGGTAAATCTTGCTAGGGCAGGTGTTTTCAGTGTGCTGTGTGTGCACATGGTGCCAAGTTTCACAATTCAGACCTTGTGAATATTAACCCTTTAAGACCTACCATAGAACCAAGTCCGCCAGAGCTTATATTATATTTTTACATGCTGTTGTGCCATTTTTGGGAGCATTTCAAGTTGCTATACATCAATACAACCATTATAGCCCAGATTTTAATAATATGTATGCATTAAGTGCATAGTAACTACATAAATTGCAAAAAAGTGCAATAAACTACAAAAAAATTGAAAATCGTTTTTGCTTTTTTAACATATATTTCTAGTTAGAGAAATTTAAGAGGCTTATCCCTCAAAACTGTAAATACAAAAAAGTTGCACAAAATAGTTTCCCACCACAGGAAATTTATTTTAAGTGTCTTCATAGTTTTATTTTTGAAATACACCAATTTCTATACACTGCAGGAAAAACGAAAATAAATATTATACTGCAAATTTGCAAAAAAACAGCATATGCATCAAAATAAACTATTTTCAGCAGTGCAATATGAGTCCTAAGCATCCCAGAAACGACACAGAAAGTCATAAAGTCAAACATAACATAACACCAGTATAGGCTCATGAGGCTATATGGTAAAAAAAACTACATTTCCGCGAAAATGACGTCACTTCCGGTTTCGGGCAGGTAATGGCGGACATGCAAAAGTTTGCGCTGACGTCTATTCCAACGTAGGAAGTGTTATGAACAGCTGATCGGATCGGCAAAGCGTGTTTCTGGAATATTATGTTTTTGTTGCTGCAAGTGCTTTTTATGCAGTTTTTGCAAAGCTATATGTGGAAGGAAACTGTGACCTAGGACAAGCTGATGGCATAAGATGTAAGTACAACTCCTCCGGTTTCATATGCAAAAAAAATTATTGCGCTAGCTTACGTGGTTGCAGAGCTACCGGGATTTAAAAATAGTTACGCAAAACAGAGCGTGCCCGCTCCCACCGGTTTTAAAGGGTTAACAGAAAAAGCCTAAAAACCATGTGCCAAGTTTGGGCTTGGAAACTATGGAGTCTAATGGCTCAAGCTGACGACCCAGTTCTCACAACAGTGATCCTCTCATTGGGTTTCAAGAAGCTTGATGTCCATGACCTGCAATGATGGACAACTACAAATGCTGAAAGCAGTCCAGTGGAAGACAACAATAAGAGACTGAAGGAGAGTTGGGCCGAAGACCAATTCCCAGAGTTTTTGATTGAACCTCAAAATCTGCTTTTAACAATCTGCCTACACAAACAAAAACCTGAATGGTGGACAGATTAAGTTTTTAAAAAGAAAGGTTTTTTTTGTAGATAACATACACTGACTCACAATCAGCTATGCACAAATAAGCAATACTGTTTCTGAGGAAAAATACCATGGTGATTATTATTCAAAGATAGCTCATTGTACTTTCTCTGAGCTGCAGTGTCTTAATTACAGGTGAATTAATTACAGTCACTCTGGCGCAGCTGGCTGCCAGCGGAGCTCCCGGGCACGTCACTGCAACCCCCCCTGGCTTCTGCTCCGCGGCTGCTGAGTGACCCCTCATCTGGGACTCTCCTCAGCTCTTTCTGGGATAGTGGCGCAGCTGCCCCTCTGTTGGTCTTCCTTGGTCTCTTGTGTTCTTGAGGGCCTCTGGATGTCTGGAGTTTTGATCTCCTCCATACCTGCTTCATGCCCTGGAGGACGGGGCAGTGGCCCCCCACACCCTCTAGCAGATCATTACATGAAGGAACCTTTTAAAAACAAGCGCGTTCATGCTCACAGGTGTACACACGGGTGCTCACACACACAAACTACACCCTTTTTGGCTCCTACCTTAAAGCACACTGTGCGCTGTCAATATTACGTGCTGCACAATAATGTTTAACACTTAGTATTTACTGTTATATTCCCATAGATCATCATGATGTTGTTTATCCCTTGTTAAATGCTTGTTTTCTTTTTTCTTTCTCAACAGGTGATCCAGGTGACTGATATATGTATTTTTGTCTGCTTATTTTGTTGGTTTTTGCTTTTTGCCCTTTATCCCCGTCCCTCTTCTCCGCTGTTTTTTTTCCCTCTTTCTTTCTCCCTTTTCTTTTCCTCATTCAAGTCTGTCCCGTATCTAGCAAGTGAAAATAAAATAAACAATAAAAGGTGAATCAAATAGACCATTACGGCAAGGCTGGGATGGTCCGACCGTCTTTAACCCGTTGGGCATCTTTCTTTGCCTTTAGACAATAATTCTGATGGCAAAAGAGCCAAACGGGACAGGCAAAAAAAATAAAATAGAAAATAAGAAAAATAAATAAATTACAGGTGAAACACTTATGAAACCAGACTACCAGCCCTCCATCACCACCTGCATCCACTGACTAAACACATACACACCTGCTTCTGAAAATATTAACAATTGTAGGAGAACGGGCCATTGCACTTTAAAAAGATCCACAACAAAGCTATGAAGTAAGATGAGAAGTGAAAATTACAGAAAGACTGGAGAAAAATCAATTGTGGCCTTTATATCCACAGCTTCAACTCCAAAGTATCCTGCTGCTTGAGTGCCATGGGCTGTTTTCTTTTCTTTCGGTGAACATGCCCCCTCCGAAGTGGTAGAATGGCCTGACTGCATGGTAGAGGTCAAAACCTACCTACCGGTCTTTCTATTAGAGTCACAAGTCTGGCAACTCTCACTTTTACAGGAGAACATTGAGGGTTAAAATATGTTAGTCACACAGGTTGCTATCAGCACACGTAGGTGAAAGAGAGAGACCAGAAACCTCTAAATGGCTCCCTGTGGCTGCACTGTGTCCAGGGAAAATGTGTTGCCCTGAGCAGGCAATGTCAGAACACCAGGTGCAGAAATGCTTTTAGACTTCACAAAATGTCCTAAATAAAGCAAAGAATCAGGAGCAGACATGCCAACCTGGTTTCAGATACTGATAACAAGGTCATGGTGAATATCCTGTTTATTAACACAAGGGTTTTATTCCATGTCAGGATACAATGCACCAAATGCAGATGTTTTTAAGGTCTCTGCATTTCCTTCAGTACAGATTTTCTGAGTTGTGCCAGAAATATAAATTATAAAAGAAAATGTCTTCACCATCCAGTGGGTGAAAGGCAGAACCACACAAAGATTTCTAATTATACTTCACACACAATATAAGAGTCAAGACATTCTGAGCTGTCTAATTATCACCAGAGAAAAGATTCTTGCATGATATACATCTACTCGGTAGTATTTTGCAATACAGTATATTCCACTGCGTTGTAACCAAACAGAACGGAGAGGAAGTATATATTATTCAAAATTATCTTAAATTTCATCAATGTATGTCCATTTGTTGTTTAGTGATGCCCGTGGAGGTGAAGTGTAGCTACAGTCGACATCAAATACCCAAGTCTTTATACCACAATAACAACACTCTCAACACTCTCAGCTCATCCACAGATTGCCTTAGTTGCTAAAGTCAACTCCTATTTAGAAATATGCAAACTGCTAACACTCACTGAGCTTTCAGAGCTAAGAGGCGTTATACTAGTAAAATGTATCCAGTCTTCAACTATTCTAACATAAAATCAATAAGGACATGTTGATTTTTTTTAAAAAAGACTTAAAATTTTACTAAATTATTCATTTCGTAGGTCTCCAACAGATCTTTATTGCTGATTTTTGTGTTGATTTTTAATCCTTCTTCCAGTAACCTGCAGTGAGAGCAGTGAGGACGTTTAGTTTTATGTAATAAAACAGCAGCAGAATATTTCACAGGGATAAATGGGAATAAAGACCCAGTGAAAGGCCCCAGGGGCCAAACTCTGCCAGGTTGCTGGTGTCAGCACAGGCCTTCCTCGCCAAGCCTGTCTCATTAGTAAGGCAGGGAAATGTCACAGGATGGCTAGCTGAGTAAAAGAGGTTGACCCAGCGCACCAGTGGAACTGTTCTGGGAGTGTGCACCTAAAATAAAGTAATGGAGAAAGCTCTGAATATTGTTTCACACTTTATTCAACCAGCCATGTGTGGGGCTTTGTCTAGTGATGTGCATGTGTGTCTGTGTGTGCGTGTGTGTGTACCTTGATATAAGGCTGTGGTACTTCTGTGGCACTGGGAAGTGGCATAAGGAGGAAGTAAGGACTGGTAAAAAGTCCTTGAGAAAGATCGTAGAAATGTTGCATCACTATTTCTGTGTTCTAATAGTCCTTTGTGAAACATAATGAGGAGAGAAGAGAATTTAAAGGTGTCCATGATGAATGATGAGAGAGTGATAAAACATTCTGACAGAGGTCGAAATGAGATGCAGTGAGACTGGGACAAAGACAACCTCTAGGCAGACACAGCAAGACACTTTTTTGAGCCATTAATGTGGCTTGCAGTCTTGTCTATCCAAAGGTTGAACTTTAATTACAATTAAACTTGACTGGATTGTGGATTGTAATGTTTTTTTGGTAATGAACAATACATTGTATATTTAGCAATAATTAAGAAAAATTAAATGACCTAAGGTAGTTGTTTTAATAAAAAGTAGTACTAATATTTCATGTAAATATTTTAAACTGACAGGATATTCAATTTTGAAATTCTTCAGTTTTAAATTATGTGTGATTTCATTTTTGTTTTTTTTACATCTTAATGGTAAGGAATCTGCTTGTGTTTCCCTTGTTTTCCCTTGTTTAATGATGAACTTCAAAATCCCCATCTTTAACAGTACTTAACAGTACTCATCACTGAAGTCATGAGTTCTAAATGCTGAGCTCAGTACCATGTCTGGCCTTAACGTTGTTCTACTAATGGTCTTCAGGTGAACTTTCAGTTACCAGTCTTGTGCCATTGCTAGCAGGCTGCTGCCAAGTTTTTCCACCAGCCCTGACAAAGGCAATGGTCTTCTTCTCTGGGTGGAGGCAATTGGAGTGGCTAATGCCACTGGACATTGTGTTTGCGTTCGCCTTCAAGATTGGTCATGGTGCCAGTGGTAGCATCCCACACCCAGGGCTTTCAAACAGCAGCTGAGAATATGGTCCCTCTCTCTGAGCACAGCTGGCAAGCTCCTGACTCCACTTTCCCCCAGCAGAACAAATTGAATGGCCTTGGTAGAACATCGTAGACAGCCTGGATAAGGGATTTGATGCGCTGGGGCACAGCCTTCCACAGTGCAGTCTATGAGACCTTGTCTTCCACTGCTTGCTCCCATCTTGCCCGGGCTCCCTGCTTTCGCATTGCAAATGCCCTGCTGGTTCGCTCATTTTCCACTGGTGCACACACCTGGCATCCCCCTGTGTCTTGTTGTAGCAAGGTGATGTACTTGTGCCAATACCTGCTCTTCCTTGAGCTACCACTCCCATTAAGACTTGGTGCATCAGCCATGACTTCGCAGCATCACAGCCTCTGCTGCCTTCCATATATAGCCTGTCCCGACTTTGATGTCTGCTTGGAACAGTTTTTAGTCAGAAGATCTCCGGTCGCTCCCCTTCCCTGCAATACTCCAACCTCCAATCTGCTAGAGGACGATCCCCTCCCAGTAAAAGTTCTCGGCAGAACTCCACTCTGGATTGACCGGAGGCGTGTCTCCAGCCCCGCGGAGCTTCCCGGAAACACGATCGATCTCGCCGTTCCCACGCTCCGGTGAGGTTTCCCAAAGCTTCTTTGCCCACAAATATCTGCGACTTTACTGTCGCCTGTCTCCAACAAGCCCTGAAAGAGAGGGGCATTCACTTTCGTCGATCCGATAACAAGGCTACATTATTCAGTTTCTTCTTAACATTTCAGCGCTCCCGCTCTCATTCACCAAATGCAGTTAATTCTCTTCCGGACACAAACGAAGCTAGCGCTTCCATTAACAACGCTTCCTCGCTCCTTTCAGCCTCACCCAGCCAGCTACAGCCACAGCTCGCCACCACTCCGCATGCTCCCTCCTCAGCTGCTCCTCCCACTCAGCGTGACACTCGTCTAGGATTGCCAGTTCTGCGTGCCCCTATCCCCCCTTCGTAGCTCGCCCCAACAAACCCTCTCTGCACCGAGTTGCCAGGTCCTCAGCCACACATTCCTCCATTGCCAAACTCTGCCACCAACCTCGGCACCGGGATGCCAGGTTTTCAGCCACCTTTTCCTCCTCTGCTAAACACCACAAGTAACCTCAGCACCGGGATGCTGGGTTCTCAGCCACTCATTCCTCCTCTGTTAAATGCCACAGCTAACACCTGCACAGCGTTGCCAGGTCCTCTCACGTCCGCTACTTCCCACTGTATTTCAGCTAACATTCCTACAACCAGCCGTCCGACTGCTCCTACCTCCTACCCAGCAGCCTTTCCTTCTCCCATCGGTGAAGTTCAGAGCTGCACCTGGCCTAGCCTTTTCACCCAGGCTACATTTCTCCAAGCTAACAACACCCAGTTTTCGCTGGCCACAGCAATTCCTCCTCCCAACCCAAAGCCTTCTCCCGTATCTGCTAACCTTCGCCAACTAATCACCGCCGGTAATTAAGTGGATTTAGCTGAGCTCATTCTTCCTCCTCCCATGCAACTTGCTCTTCCTAGGGTGCTAGATGGCCACAACGGTCCCATTATTATACATGGTGCGGCCCCTTCTCAGTCGAAAGAGCTCACCCTGGTCAAGTTTGCTCTAGCCTTCTCGTTATACAGAGACGTCCTCTGCACCGCTTTTCCCTCCCGAAGACCAGAGTTTGACTCCAATCTGACCATTGTTCTCGACCTCGCGCTACGATTCGGTGGCACCGGATTCTATCAGTACCACATCCAGTTTGCTTCTCAGGCAGCTGCTCGCCTTCAGCAATTTAACCAAGACACCTTCTGGGGCAGTCTCGATCAGGAAATCTACTGCCACGTCTTCGCTGCCCGTTCTTCCCTCTCCTGCAATTTGTGCAGCGCCCCGCCACATCCCGCTTCCGCCTGCATAGTCCCAGCCCAAAAAGCAGGCCCAACAAGCACCTCGGAGGCCGTACCATTTGAAATAACTTCAATGACTCCAGCTGTTCCTTGTCTCAACGCCGCTATCTTCACCGCTGCTCCTTTTGCGGTGGCAGCCATTCCCGCCCTGCATGCCCCCACAACCCCACCAAGCCATGGCTAGTTCCATCAGCCTCCACACCCATCCACATTCCAGCACTAAAAGTCGCCTTACAAAATCACCCTAACCCAGACTTCATCAACTTCTTAACCCTTTAAGACCTACCATAGAACCAAGTCCACCAGAGCTTATATTATATTTTTACATGCTGTAGTGCCATTTTTGGGAGCATTTCAAGTTGATATACATCAATACAACCATTATAGCCCAAATTCTAATAATATGTATGCATTAAGTGCATAGTAATTACATACACTGCAAAAAAGTGCAATAAACTACAAAAAAAATTAAAATCGTTTTTGTTTTTTTAACATATATTTCTAGTTATAGAAATTTAAGAGGCTTATCCCTCAAAACTGTAAATACATAAAAGTTGCACAAAATAGTTTCTCACCACAGGAAATTTATTTTAAGTGTCTTCATAGTTTTATTTTTGAAATACACCAATTTTTATATACTGCAGGAAAAACGAAAATAAATATTATAATGCAAATTTACAAATAAAACAGCATATGCATCAAAATAAAATATTTCCAGCAGTGCAATATGAGTCCTAAGCATCCCAGAAACGACACAGAAAGTCATAAAGTCAAACATAACTTTTAAAAACACCAGTATAGGCTCATAAGGCCCCGATGGTAAAAAACTACATTTCCGCAAAATGACGTCACTTCTGGTTTCGGGCAAAACATGGAGGACATGCGATAGTTCACGCTGATGGATGTAGGAAGTGTTAGAAACAGCTGATCGGCAAAGCGTGTTTCTGAAATATTATGTTTTTGTTGCTGCAAGCGCTTTTTATGCAGTTTTTGCAAAGCTATATGTGGAAGGAAACTGTGACTTAGGACAAGCTGATGGCATAAGATGTAAGTACAACTCCTCCGGTTTCATATGCAAAAAAAATTATTGCGCTAGCTTAAGTGGTTGCAGTGCTACTGGGATTTAAAAATAGTTACACAAAACAGAGCGTGCCCGCTCCGACCGGCTTTAAAGGGTTAATAAAAGGTTTCTCGGAGGGCTTCCACCCAGGGATCATCGCCCAGCCTTTGGTTTCTTGCACTTGCAATAACCTGCAGGCAGCACTCAAAGACCCAGAAACCGTCGACAGCCTGCTCGCCAAGGAAGTCAGGGAGGGTTTCATGATCGGACCCTTCCCCAAACCTCCCTTCCCTCTCTTTCGCATCACCCCTCTGGGCATCGCCACCAGGAAATATTCAGGAAAAAAAGCGCATAATCATCAATCTTTCTGCTCCCCATGGCAGTCAGATTCCAAGCATAAATTGCCTCATTCCCAGCGACGACTACTCTCTCAAGTACTCAACAGTGAACCATGCCATCTCTCTCATTAAACTCACCGGCAGAGGTGCATGGCTCTCTAAAGCTGACATCACAAGTGCCTTCAAGGTCTTGCTGATTCACACCGACTTCTGGCACCTGTTCGGAGTCAAGTGGAGGGATGCCTACTATTTCGCCGTCAGACTGACCTTCGGTTGCAAAAGCAGCCCCAAGCTGTTTGATTCACTCTCCGAAGCTCTATGTTAGATCCTCTCTAACAACCATAAGCTGCCTTTTTGGGTTCACCTCCTCAACGACTTCCTAGTCATCTCCCCTCACACGTCACCATCAGCTCACGGGTTATCCACTCTGAGGTTAGTCTTCTCCGAACTCGGCGTTCCTTTGTCGGAAGAGAAAACAGAGGGACCTTCGACATCCCTGGAGTTCCTCGGGATAACCCTCGACACTGAACGTTTCCAGGCCTCCCTGCCCACCGAAAAGCTCAATCGCATCACCCTTCTCTTCCAAAACTTTCTCCTCGCTCCCACTTGCTCTAAACAACAGCTGCTCTCCCTGTTGGGACACTTAAACTTCGCTCTACGCATCATCCCTCAAGGCCACTCCTTCATCTCTCACTTGCTTTCACTCGCTGCATCTAAACCGTCACTCCTCGACCCCAGCACGCTGGACAGCTCTTCCAGGGCCGAACTGCATCTCTGGCAACTTCTGCTCGCCAACTGGAACGGCATCACCTTCTTCTAAAACAATCGGCTGTCCCACCCCCATGGCGTTCAGCTCTTCACAGATGCCGCCCCTTCTGCCGGCTTTGGGGGCTATTACGGCCGAAGGTGGTTCTTACAGCTTGGCCTCCCGAGTTCCGTAAATATATCCACGATTGGCTCCTGCCTTCGAAGCTGTTTATGAAATTTACCCGGTAGTCGTCGCAGCCTTACTGTGGGGCCACGAATGGTCAAAAAAATTCATCCTCATTCGGTCCGACAACTTCGCTGTAGTCGACATTATCAACAAAGGCCAAAGCAACTCTCCTTCCATCATGCCCTTCATGCGGCGGCTCACGTGGCTATCAGTCACCCATCGGTTCCTATTCAAAGCGGAACACATTCCAGGCCACTTCAATTCCATTGCCGACTCCCTGTCTTGTCTCTCCCTCCAGACATTCAGAGCCTTGGCGCCCCACGCAGAGGCAGCTCCGACAACAGTTCCTCCATTTTCAGCCACGACGTTCGAGATCTAAACCCCAGCATCACAGAACTCATCAGCATCGCCCAAGAAGCGATTTTAAATAGCCTCGTAGCAAGCTTCCATTCATTGCATCAAAACTCCAACCTGCCCTTCTTGTCATTCGACATTGCAACAGTTTCCAGCTTCATATCCATGCCTTCGGGTTCCAGAGCATCAAAATTCCCTCCATAAAGCGGCATCTATTTCCTTGCCAAACTGCTCACGGGTTCACCACGCCCAAACATTATGTCATTCCAGATATCACTACTCATCAAAAGTCTCCAGCGTCAGTCACCTGCCACGACCCTACACCGCTTACCCCTAACTTCAGATCTTCTACATTGCTGCATCTCTACCCTCCGGCTGAAGTATAGCGACTACTTCCTGGCACGCACACTCGAAGCCATGTTCCTGCTCAACTCTTCGGCCTTACGCTGTTCCGAATTCACCCCCTCATCCTCGAAGTTCCATCCGACTCTTCACCCGTGCACAAGTGCCATCCACCCAGACTCCGAAGATTGCTTCATTTTCATCCTCAAACAAAGCAAACCAATCAATCGGGCAGCACCACGCCTACATACTACTTCAAAATAAACTCTCCTTTAAGACCCACCTTACCTTCAGATCCTCCATTCATCACCAAATCTGGCCATGCCCCAATCAGGACATGGCCCCTCTCACACTCTCGCCAAGCGCCCTCGTCTTCCGGGATTCCTCCAAATCACTTCCCTGGCCATCCATTCCTCACCGGCGTCGCGACTTCTGCCTCCCACAAAGGAATCCCTGATCACTCATTCAAGCTCCTGGGTCAATGGTCATCACAAGCCTACCTGGTATACATTCACAACATTCTCCAAAACCCCCGTTATGCCCAGTCTTTGCTCCTGCAGGGGATGCCGTCTTTGGGGGTTCTGCCCGGCCCGAGAGCTGTCGCCAGTCCCCTTCAAGGCCTTCCCAAACTGCAGCACTAATCACACTTCCTCATCCCTCATTGCTCATCGTTACCAAGGGAGTGGTCCCTGCTAGTGGAATTTAAAACAATAGCAAACATTGTGTGAAAAGTCATTTATACATTGTGGTTTTTTTTTTGTTTCATGGATTTCATGGATTTTGTTTCACTCACCGTGTTTGGCTCTCATACTCCTTTCTGTGAGTTTATCTTGCAACTGAAAGCTGACCTTTCTTAAAGTGGGTATCATTACACAGCTTACCTCTCAAAATATGACCTTCCACCCCTTTCTTCCCAGCAGTAGGTAAGAAGTTGTAAGTTTCCCATAAAACTCAAATAACAAATATTTGGCACAGCCATTGTTCAGTCGTTGTTAGAATTATAAAGCACACTGAACAGAAAATTGAAAAGTGGAAGCCAATGATCGTAGTGGTGATTTAGATATTTGCAGTGAGAAACTTGTGCCATATCAAACAGGCACATTTTTTATGTGTTATGTGGATGGATAGACACCTCCCCATCTCTGCCACTCTCTATGTTCAGTAAGGTCCATAAGAATTTGGATAATTATATGATTTTTTTTATTGTTTTGACAACAGCAGATTTGAAATCAGTGTATTTGTAAGCTGTTCACTGGAACTCTAAAATATGAATTCCAAGGAAATGTTGAATCAAGTGAAGCAGGCCCCATTTATGCTGAAAAATCAAACTAAACCTATCAAACAGATAGGACAGCTTTAGGTGTTGGGTGCATTCTTAAAAAAAATGAATACCATCTCAGCAACACCAAAGGCTCTGAAAAACCAAAAAGGACAAATAAAGTGGATGATTGCAGAATTTTTCCTTTGGTTACGAAAGACAACTAGATTGTCTCTAACCAAGTCAAGAATGCTCTTGAAGACGTTATCATTGTCAAGGTCTCGGGAGATGCTTGGCTGTAAATAGAGGTTATACTCAAGAGCAGCAAGGCCAGATTAGACTTTGTTAGAAGACATCCAAATAAATAAATACATAATCTTGGACAGTTCAAACCAAGATTAACTTGTACTAGAATGACTGGAGGAGAAAAATATGGAAAAGGAAAGGAACGGCTCATTATCTGAAGCATACCGCATCATCTGCCAGACATGGAGACAGTGCTATGGCATCGGCATGCACGGCTGCCAATGGGATCAGGGCACTAGTGTTTATTGATGATATGACTGCTAATACAAATAGCACAATGAATTCTGAAGTGTACAGGACTACACTCTCTTCTCAGATTAAGCCAAATACTACAAAAAAGATTAGATGGCGATACACAGTGCAAATCGATACTGACATAAAGCATAATATAAGAGCAACCAAAGAATTTCAGTGAAACTGAATATTAGCAATATCAGTCTCCTGCTTTTCAATTTAGACCATGCTTTTAGTTAACTCACTGTAACACAAAACTGAAGACAGAGAGACCCACAAACAAACACAAACACTACAGTACAGACCTAGCAGAGCATCTCAAGGGAGGAAATACAGCATTTGGTGTCCATGGGTTCTAGTTTGCAGGTGGTCATTGAGTGCAACAGATTGCTTTGTAAGACAATTTTCAAACAGTAGTAATTATTTTCAAACATTATGCATCAAAGTATTACAAATAATTGGCATAATTATGAATATGTTATATTGTCCAGTTACCTTGCAGCCCAGGGAGATAATATATGTGTAAAAAATGACTTAAATAAACTCTTAATGTATTTTTTTAATCAAATGTTATACCATATATTGTGCTCTTGGGAAAAAGTTGCTGGTGGCTTGCTGCACCAGAAATAGCAATAAGGTCAAGACAAGTGATTATTATGGAGATCTTGATGCCAGAATTGTGCTAAGTCTGATTGCTATCATTAGTGTTAATTACTCATTAGCTGTGAGAGCAACTGACAATAATATATGTTGATTTCTGACAATGACTCATTGGCGTTTTGAAAAGCAGTAAAGGCAGGTGGACAGAGAAACACTAACTTCCTAAATTTCACATTATTCAGATACAATAAGTCTCTGAAATCTGTGCTGACTACTCGTTGAATTATGTCTGATCTCCATCGAAGTCACAACTAAAAGCAAACACGATTTGATTAAAGTGAAAACACACAAACAGTTGTACAATTCAAGTCTTTATTGAACGCATTGAATAAATGAATAAACATTTAAAATTCAGGCTGGAAGAAGCAAATGTCCTCTGTTCTACTAAAACTTACTGAACTGAAGTCAGTTGTTGCATGTAAATTTAGGGTATAACTAAATACAAAAAATAATAAAACATAGTCATTCAGCATATTGTAAATCAAGACTAGACTTGTCTAGACTCTGTCTCTTCCTGATGAGCTGAGTAAAATTTAGTAGTATAAAAAGCTTTTCACCTGGAAAAAGAGTGCTAAAATGTCCTCGGAGACCAGAGGTCAGTGTGGTCCCATTTAAGGCCTTTATGAAGGCTTTCGACTAGAGCTTTCCCAAGCTGTAATTTATTAGTCATTCATAGCTGACTATTCATTAGTTCATGATAACAAAAATGGGGATAATGCATTACTTTTGGCCGTCTCCATAGGAGAAGTTGTCCTGTAAAGATCCCAATGTACAGAACTAAAAGAGCTGAAAAAGAGCTCAAGGTGAATGGTAATATAATTGCAGAACTCGATAACTTCGTTTTTCTTTTCTTTTGTTTGTTTTTTTTTTGAGCCCACTCTAAGAAAAGCATTGAATAAAAACTTGATGATGCCATGAAAAAAAACCCCCCACTAATCTCACCAAAATATTCTCCCAATATTCCATGGCCATATGAGGCACAAGCAGAAACTCCATGACAGAAATTCACAATTTGAAGGAAAGAAAAGATACCACACACCAATTCCAAAAGATAATTTTAGCTGTGTAGCAGGGTGGAGGGAGGATGATGGTTTACTGGTTATTTGCTATCTCAGGGACTGGAAACCTTGCAGTCTTTAGTCAGCTAAAATGAGTTTAGTTGCTATGGGATAACCACAAGAGGGCTAATCAATCAAGAACCCTGTATTAAAGAGTTTTTTAGACAGGAATGGTATAAAATTACTCCTCAGTGGCTTTAGGAATAATATGAGGATGTTACCATAATGTTAAAATTTTCACAGTTTACTAAATTTAGTGTTTTCAATTAGTATGTTAAAAGTACAGCTGTTCATTATTAGTGCATTATTAGTTTTGATATGTTGGGCCTCAGTATTCTTATGAAGATTAGATTTTATTTTATGGATAAAAAATCAAGAAATCAATCTATTATTCAGAGATTAGCAAACTTTGACACACACACACACAAAAGTGCCATTTCTTTCTAATAGGGCAGCCTGAAAAAAATTAGCCTTACATGCATGTGATTGTGACACCAGGTGAGACTCATTGCTCTCTAGATTATGTCAGCCAATGCAAGTCAAAGGTTTACATAGTGGACATGTAGACATCTTTAGGAACCTAATGACTCAAACAAAATTCTTTTTGTCCATTTTGGCGCTTCATAACAACGGTTTGGTCTTAATGGTTAATAATTGTGAATGGTGAAAATGATCAATTGCTCAATCAAAAGAGATGAGCAGAACACCTTCTCTAGCTTCGTGGAGAATTCAATAGCCTGTTACAATCAGCCATGTCAGCAGTTCGTACTTTTTTCTGAGGTTTTTGAACAGATGGGTGTTTAAAACAGAGTCAGCAGCTGTTCTAAAGTGTGTAAAACTTACGTCAACAGTTGTGAGCTGATCTCTATCTCCATTTTGTTCTTAAACTGGATGTTTTTGAAAATATATGCTACTCTAAGAGTCAGATATGGTTGGGACTGATACTTGTGTAAGACGTTATATTAGTAGGGGTCAACTTGTCTGTGTGGAGTCTCAAAGGCAACAGCTGAGAAGAAGCCAGAAACAAGGCTAACTGACAGCAGGGAGTTTGAGGGCACATGTTTTACACTCATACAGCATGTGGAACTGCTGTATGAGTGTAAAAGAAAAGATCAGGATCAGAGGAAAAAATAGAACAAGTACATAACACAATCATGAGGGCAGATTTAAATATATATATATTAGGGGTGCAACAATACTCGTATCGATATTGAACCGTTCGATACAGTGTTTTCGGTTCGGTACGCATATGTATCGAACAATACAAAATTTTTAATTTATTTTATCAACTTTCCTTCTGACGATGCTGTCTGTGTTGAGCGCTCAGTGGATCTGCGCTCGACAGTGCAGCCTAGGCGGAGTAGTCGAACGCAGATTCACTGAGCGCAGGGCAAGCTAGCGAGACAGAAGTTAAGCTCTCCTTGCAACATGGCAAATTGAACCTCCCCCACCCTCATTCAGATCTGCCGTTTGGAACTATTTTGGTTTTCATGTGACGTATGACCCTGAAGGTAAGCGGTTCATGGACAAAAGTAAAACAGTGTGTCGGATGTGCCAGCAATGCTCAATTACTCAATTGGTGGGAACTACTGCGTTAGCGCAGTTTGCTCGTTAACGTGTTGGCCGTCCAGCCCCACGCACGGTAGCTCGTTAACAGAGATTTGCCGTGTTGTGGCGTTAACGTCATTTCAACGAGATTAACGCTGACAGCACTAGTGGGAACACAACAAATATGACTGCACATTTACGCCGACATCATCCTAGTGCAAAGATAAGTGGAAGCAGACAAAAACAACAAGCAGGCATGCTACAAACTTTACCCGAATCATTTAAACAGCCGTTAGCACATGATTCTGCTTATGGGGACCTGATATGTTTAATATGCTGCTGAGAATATAGCCCAGAAGAAGCGTATAGTATAGCTTTTATTTTGGAAAGAGACATTTCTCTGTAATAAACTCTCTTTTCCAAAGATGAGTGATTCTTCGATCAGATAGATTCATTTTTTATTACTTTGTTGTTTCAGCAACATTAAATTTAAAAACTGTACTTTTGAGTTAAAATATATATTTATAATTTTAATAAATGACAAATTAAAAAGGCATGAACATTTTTTTTGTATCGAAAAAATATTGAACCGTGACACCAAAGTATCGAACCGAACTGTGAATTTTGTGTATCATTTCACCCCTAATATATATACATATATATATATATATATATATATATATATATATATATATATATATATATATATTCCCATCTGTTTATCTGCTCATTAATCCTTCATATCATATCAGTCCTGTAGGGTTAAGGTTTTGTAACAGTTCCACAAAGTATTTTAAATGATTTCTTATGTTATTGTCATTAGTCAAGTCAAGTCAAAGTTTATTTCTATAGCACATTTAAAAGACTAGTGTACATCAAAGTGCTTCACAATAAAACACCAATGCTGGTTTCTATTATGTTACTGTTATTAGTTTAACCAATAGAGAACAAATGGTTAGAACTTTGTATGCGATGGCAGTTGACAGTGGTTTGGATGTGTGTGCATGTGAGTCTGTGTGTTTTCATGTGTCAAATGGATGCTGTGAGGATTACAAGCACAGTCTGTGTAAAACTCTAAGGAGTAAAAATATCCCTTGTGCTAATCCAGTCATCTAACGTGGCCAGATGATGCAGTGTTGCAAAGTCACTTTAATCAGTTATAATGAAGTTTGAATAGAAAGGATGCAGCCCAAGCTCCCACCGCCTCTCCAGCTGTGTCTCCCAGCCTACATCAATAGGAACTCGATCATCTGTGGTGCTGATTCATCCAATGAGAGATGTAACTTTCACTTTGGTCACTTAGGTTAGTTTTCGTGTATGAATAGAGGCAATTAACGCTGTTTCTTCACAAGAAGATGTGGGTATCCTACCTTGAGCAGAGATATTGCCGCTGGCTGTCTTCACCTAACACCTTCAACTGGATTAGGAGGAAATCATGATCAAAGGTGGGAGGATTATATTGGACGTTTGGGGCTGATTGGTCGGAGTAACATGTGGGCCACTGTGTACCTATGGTTCACAATAAGGGGTTGATCTAATTATAGAAGGTCGGATAAGGAGAGAGCTTCTAGAAAAGTCAGAGAAAAGCAGTATTAATAGTATGTAGCTTCGAAAAAAAAACCAAACCCTTTGACACGACTTCACTGACATCAGTTTGATGTGCGAATATTACACAAAAAGGTCACCAGTCAAATAGTTCCAAATATACAGCTTATGGCCTTTGATGCCAAATATTCAGATACATACAGAATAAGTGAAATGTGACCTTGAAAGACCTCCAGGGTTGTCTGAGGTACCTTTAAATAATGTGAATGGGTGACATGTCTGATCAGGATGACAAAATGTAATCGTCTTCAAAGTGGGATACAGGAAGAAGGCTTTTACTGTAATTCAAAATCAAAGGAATAACTTTGTTTTGTGGCTGAAGCTTAGAGGAAGATTTTCCTGTAAAGCCCTGAAAACATTAAAACAATGTTGCTACTGTACCATCTCCAAATTAAAATGTTTCTGCCCTGACTATCCTCTCATCCGCCGAGAGAGATTAACTTAGCAGAGAAGAAATATGACCATAACTCACCTAAGCCAAACCTCATTTCATCACAGGACACGACACAGTTTTTCAGGATTGATAAAACTGTTTCTGAATAGAATCAAATAATGTATATTTTTAATGCAATTTATTAGTAATTGCTTGAATTACATTGTTATCAGTTGCCATTTGACTCAATGAAAATACTGCCTACACATTACAATAAGGGCAAGATAAGGAAATCAGCACAATGCGTGTTTCTGGATTTTTGACAAAATCTGGAATGGAAAGTTGAAAAGAAAGTAGAATCTGCTGTTTTTCATGATGTAAGTTTTATTCTAAAAAACCTTAAGTGTAGCATAAAAACTGAAAAGTAATGCTAAACATTTAGGCTACATTGCTTAAATGTTTAGGTTTTTTTGTTTTTTTTTACCATATTATACTTCTGTCACGTCTAGAGAGGCAGACGGCGGGGAGTGAGGAGAGTGTGGACCTAAAAGCAGACGCACGGAGCTGAAATGGATGTTAACAAAAAAGTGAGACTTTTATTTGGCTGAAAAAAGGTATAAATAAAAAGCAAAGAATGATGAGAATGGAACTAACGAAACTTGTACTGGAAAAATGAAATAGAAAACACTGCATGAAGCATGAAACTTGAAACCTGGAACCTGGGAGAGAAACGCAGACGAACCGACAACAGACAGAGGAAGACTTGGGTCTAAATAAACAAGAGTGTAACAAGGAAGCGAGGACCAGGAGGGACTAATTAGCAGTGTAGGGCCTAACGTGTTATTAAGTAACGTGTTACAGTAGCTACGTTATTATTGTAGTAACGAGCACAGCAACTAGTTATTATGCCAAAATCAGGAACATGTTAGTCGTTACTGGGATTTAGATACGGTCGTTACTCGTTACTTTGTGTGGTGGCTCTCGCGGAGCTTCCACAGATTCAGTGACATTAGCAAGTGGTGGAGCCAGCAGGTGGATGAGTTAAAGGAGGCAGGAGGAGCAGAGACCCGAGGCGGCTGCCGGTCCGAGTGTGAACTGAACTTCAGGTAAGAAGTTATGACCTGCAGTCTATCTGGGTCAGATATAAACCAAGTTTAGGTGAAGTTTATTTTCGTTATTCTGACTTTTTACTACTGCGTACTAGCTAGCATGATGGAGTTTCTATACAGCTGGGTGGGTGCTATGATGTTACTGATGTTGAACTTTATTTTGTTCATAAGGTTAATTATTAGAGTTTCCAACCGTCCCATAAAAAACAGAATCGTCTCGTATTCAGAGTAAATATCACGCGTTTCGTATTGAGGTGAAAGGGAACAATTTGTCCCGGACTTCAGCTACAATGAAAAAGACACAAAGCTGGAGCTGCACAGCTGCCTCTTCTTCTCTCATTCTCCCCCCTCCCTCTCCTGTTTCTACTTCAATCATGAAACTGATCAATGATCAGCTGATCGGCTTTTCTCTCATGTTTGTTTATCGCCCACTTTGCGCCAGAAAGAGGAAACCAGCAGATGTCGTGTTAAACAACAGCAGCACGTTTAAGCTGATGTTAGAATTTATTTAATATTACTTTCTATTATCAGCTGATGTTTGCTGGAGCCACAGCTGCAAAAAGCTGCTGGTCATGATGTCGGTTTGGATATGTGGTGAGAGGGAAACATGCAGATGAAACCAGGAGATGTCCTTACTGAATCATCAGAGCTGAACAGGTGATGGAGAAACAGGTTTACCTTTTAGGTGACATGAATGAGTTGAAGGGACGTTATGAACTGTTTCTGAGAGACAAATAACACCAGGATCCTTTTCTAAGTAGCTGACAGCTGGTAACTGTGCAGGGGCGGGTCTAGCAAAGTTTTGCCAGGGGGCCAGGTAGGGCATTAGCAGGGAGAGGGGGGCACAAAGACATACTTTTCTTTCTTATTCTCATGTAAAATATCTAGCTTCTAAAAAATAATTATCTGATTCTTACAACAAACGATTGATAGATCAATACATATATACCATCAAGACAGTGAACATCACAGTCACAACAGCGTTTGTTTTCATTCAAGGGCTTTATGATTTTTGCCCGGGCCAATTTTTTGTCCCAAACCAGCCCTGTATGCAACTCATCTGCAACCTGGTGTTATCAACATCTTCCTATTCAGAAGGCAGAATTTCCGAGTTCTGAGTACAATCAAAAGCACCACGACTGCAGTTTTCGTGTTGGATGTAAAAAGCGCACATGACGCTGTGACGTAGGCTAGAATCATGGCGGCGGTCAACGACGGTCCAGGTGTGGGATTTCTCTCGTGAAACTATGCAGATTATTTTTTCCTTTCTATTAGTAGGTGGCACAGTGCACTTGTGGCAAGTAAGCAAGCTAGAAGACTGGCAATCCTGCTGGTATCCAGTTACAGAAGCAACACATTAACAAGAGAAGTCTGAGTAAAACCAGTTACTTTCCCTAGTAACTAGTTACTTTGAAAGTAACGAGTAGCTTGAAGTAACTGGGTTACTTTTGATAGAAGTAACTAGTAATGTAACTAAGCTACTAATTTAAAGTAACTTACCCAACACTGCTAATTACACACATGAGACAAGGAGGAAGCAAAACAGAATACACTAACACAGAACACAGGACTGTCAAAGTAAAACAGGAAATATGCAAACATAGAAACCAGGATGACCAGACATAACACAAGGAACACAGGGGAGGCACAGAAACAAAATACTAGACATCACAAAATACGAAAGCTAACTCAGGGAACTACAAATACAAAAGTCTAAACCATAAAAAAAAAACACAAAATAGAAAATTAATGATCAACACAAAAACACTGGGTCACCAGACCCAGGAACATGACAACTTCAGTATCCCATTGTACTTTTTACTTTATTATATTTATCTGACAACTTTGGTCACTAGTTACTATACAGATTTAGACAATTACAATTAACAAAATAAAACAAAGTTAAGAAGACAAATGCAGAAAAATGTTTTTTTGATTATTCAATTAGCTGATTAACACCCTAGAGACCATTCGATGATGCCCTGCCAACCACGGACACTAGGGCAAAATGTGGTGAGAGGTTGTTGGAGGTTGCTGGCAGACGCTATGTGAAATTGGTTGCAAAGAGAAATGGGGTGCTGCAGTAAGGAGGAGGACTCCCTTACTACATTTATTTATATTATATTATATTATCTGTATAGCACTTTAGAGCACACCTTTTACTTTATTTAGCATCGCACCTTAAGCATGGATTTGCACAGTAAAACATTTGCACACAAGAAGTTTAATTATTTATTGAATATTTATTGGGAATTTTAAAATCAGTTGGTAGCCTTGTTTCAGATCCTGCACAGCTGCTCCTCATCAAGGAATGTGGTGGTTGTGAGGAAAAAAGAATGGTGATTGAGATTGTGATTAAGGTTTACCAGTAAGGAAAACTAACGCAAATGTGTGTGTGGGAAATCTAGGACTAAAAGTGGTGCAAATAAGTGTTTGTAAGATAATGATTACCCACCAGAACGGTGTCATTGTCCTGATACCTGTGGACCGACGCGTACACTCTTATCATATTACTGAATATTTTCATTTGAGGACTTTAACTTGTATTTTTAGAGTATTTAATAGCTTCTGCATTTATCTAAAAATCTAATCTATAATCAAAAGTGGTTCATGTGCTGTTTTATGTTGCTGTACTTTGTTTGTTTTGTTTTAACTTGCTTTTAGCTTCAGGTTTGTATTTTTAGGCACCCAAATTAGATGCAAGGATCCTTAGTGTGACTTTTGACAGTGCTTTAAAATGAGCTCTTTTGTTAAGACAAACTTCTTTCAATTAAGGCTCCTCATTAAGGTGAAGGCCTCCCTCCCTCCATGACTTTGAGTAATTCAGGCTTTTATTACCACTCATATATATAGACTGTTGTAACTCTGACACTGATCAGTCCTTACTTCACCACCTGCAAGATATTCAAAATGCAGCAGCTCGCCTTTTGACGCAAAAGAAATGGTGCGATCACATTACAAGTAAACTGGCCTCCTTACACTGCCTTCTAGTCCATTTCAGGATTCTCTTTAAAATTTTATTGCCCGCTTTTAAGAGTCTCAGTGGTTTGGTGCCACCTTACTTAACAAAGCTTTTTTTCAGAGATCTATGAACCAGCTGATAATGGAGATTCTGAGATCCAGGTTTAAAAGCACAGTCGATAGAGCCTTTTCAGTGGCAGCTTCTAATCTTTGGAACAACTTTTCACATAGGAGCTGCCCAGTTTCTCAATCATTTCAAAACAGTTTTCAAAAACGATTTGTTCTTGTGTGTTTTCGTGTGTAGTTGAGCAGAATACCCTGTGTTTTTATTATGAAATCACTGTCCTATTTACTTGTTTTATTTAATTTTTAGTGTATATTTATTATTAATTTAAGTTTTGTATTATATAGTGTATATTTTGTATAACTTGTACAGCACGTTGGTCAATGGAGGTTGTTTTAAACCTGTTATATAAATAAACTTTGACTTGACTTAACTTGACATTGCATGTCACTGAAGAACTTACTAATTTAAGGTTACCCAGTGGGTAGGAGATTTGTTATAATGTATCAACAAAGCTAAATGACTAAACATTGGTAAATAACATTATCGTTCCATTGTTTCCTAACAGTAATGTAATTATCTGCTAAAGCTGAATTCAGTTAGCAATTTATTAATGATGAAAATTGTAATGTGTTACCAATTTCAGAAAGCAGTCTTGTTCTGACATATGGACTTCTCACAACCACAATAGGAAAATGGATACAAAGTTGACTTCACATACTGCTGGGATTTTGCATTCATGTCTGAGGGCAGCAGAATAGATTAATTCACAGCTTAACCACAATTGTGGCTGGTCCCTTGAATCATGGTGGCTGAAAGACGGTTGATCACAATGCAATATTAAACAGTCAACTGAGCACTGAAGTCTTTCTGTATCCAGAGAACTCACACAGGGCATTTGTCACAAAACGTACCACCACATGATCAATAAAACATGGGCTGTGCATGAGATAGTGGCAGACTTACTCTGGAGGCTGCAATACCTTTGTCCGATGCTTTCGAAAATACTAAATTAATTGTTTTTGTTAAAGCTGAGATCAGGTGTACTTTGGAATACTCTTTTATTTAAGACAAAATTAAATAAAATTGAAAAATACTTGACTCTTTTTCAAGGCCCCCTGCCACTGAAACAATATTTAACTTCCAACAACAAAACGACCAAAGAACTTTTTCTTTTGTCATTTGCAACCTTCAGACAGACTGCCATATGTATGTTCTTTTTTTTAACCTGTTCACAGAACAATGAAGGCCTGATTGACGAATTTCTGCATTGATGCTTGTTTTTGTTAAAGTCTTTTTTCATCTCTGCAGAGAAACAAGGCTCTTAGTTCTTGGTCACCTCTCTCACAAGACCCGTGTTGCCTGGTTACAGAGTTTGACCAGACAGACAACTTTGAAAGTCTTGCTGTCTCTTAACATCAAACATTTCACAAAAAATGTGCCTTGCTCAGTCCTATAAAACCTATCAGGTAAACAAAAGTACATTAGATTTATGCTGTTTTCTTACTTCTCTGTCTGTGAAGAGTTCATGTATATGATGTCTAAGCTATTTCATTTACATGAACTTAGTGAAACAGTTTTGATAACCTTTCTATTTACACTTGGCCTCCATTCCAGTTATGGAAAGCAACCTTGTGCCATAAAGTATATATGGCTTACATAAGAACATTATGTTTTGTTTAGATGGGAGGGTGGAGTTTTCAGCACAGACAGTATAAAACATGGATGTGATTTCTTAATCTGAAAAGTGAAGCTGGCACCTAAAGGGCCTTAAAGTTATTTTTAATTGCAACCATGGATGATAGTTATAGAATAGAATAGAATAGAATAGAATAGAATAGAATAGCCCTTTATGGTCATTGCACATGTACAACGAAATTCTAGGAGCTCCGCACCAGCTGTGCCAGAATAAAATATAAATAGTAGACAGTAGGAATAAATAGCAAACATGAGAAATATATACAAAAATAAGACAAAGTCTTTTTCTATGTCTGCAAAAAGACTGGTCCGATAGACATCTGTGAAAAATGTCTCTCCGACTTGACCCTTGACTTGACTTAAACACTTTCCTGGTGAGTTTAAAGACCCAGTCACTCATTTTTGGTCATATTCAATAAAAGATGAGCAAGATTTTGTCGATGTGGCACACTATGCTCCTGGGCTTATGGACACCAAATGACCTGTGGTTGCCAAGTTGTTAGCCAATGAGTGTATGTATCACAGTTAGCTCAGTCAAAAGAACTATTACTTAATAAAAAACATCTGATCAATGTATAATTATATAAAGGCTGATTAATAAAAGAAATGATAAAGGAAGAAATGGCTTTAGAGAGCAAAAATTGAAAATTAAATGTGTTCTGTTAACAAGTTTGTTTCTGTTGTAAAGTTGGACATTTTAACATGGTATATCTTCTCCCTCTCACATCTACTTGAGTTAACTCAAATCAATAAAGCTCAATTTTAAGAATAACAACAATTCAGGCATTTGAATGGCCTCAGACAAACATCCTCCACAAAGCTGTCTATATTTGGAAGGATAAATAGAATAGCAGTGCTACAAACGTCACTTTTCTGACTCTCGCTCTTTTTATCCGTTGCCCATCGTTTGTACGGCTATTTTGCAAGTTGCACGTGATGCGATACTACACGTGTAAGTAAAAATGTCATTGGAGAGTCTGTTCTTCACCTCTCAGTTTACCAGCCAGCTGTCTTTAGGACAGTACACAAGAAAGCTATGGCAGATATGGGGGGGGGGGGGGGGAGCTCGGGAATGGAAGATTGAGTTTGCTTTCCTCCCCAGTTACCCTTTTGTTTGCCTTCCATTCCTCAAAAGTCAGCGTAATATCCATCTGGCTCTCCCACCTCTGCTGCACCTTCTTCCATCTCACAGCTTAAAAGACAGAACAAGAAATGATTATCTTTGCCCAGAGATATCAGGCCCTGACTTCAGTGTAAACTCATTTGGAAAGCAGATGCTCATACATCATATTTCACTCACCAGAATAGAAAACTGATTACCATGACACTAGCTGAACCGTGAGTGGCAAACTTAGTTTGAGGACTTCCTACTTTGTTGATGAACCATCAGCCTGTAGTGTCTTCAGCTTAAAGTATTGTGCAATCTCAGCCCATCTGTGAGGGCAGTAGATTACTCTGGCATTCATAAATTCAACAGAAATATGAGTTTCTCAATTCAGAAAGTGTCTTTTTGGAGCTGCTGTTCCCACACACTGATGCCCTTCAAATAGTTCCCAAATATTGTATGCAAAACTGCCAACTATTATAATAATTATGTAGTAAAAAAATAAACAAATATTTCCATATTATTCTCTCTCTCTCTCTCTCTCTCTCTCACACACACACACAAACACACACACACACACACACACAATTCATTCTATATCTAAAATAACTGGAGTTAAATTTGTTTTCATCTGAGACTTTAATTTAGTTTGATTCCATTACTACCTGTGGACATGGCCACATGAACACTATCACACTGTTGTAGTAAGGGCATTGCTGATTGACTATGAAAGCACTCGTATCCTTAGGAAATATCTGCATCTACAAAGGGGACTTATTCAAAAGGCCAAACACAGACATGCTGACAAATACATACATATTTTACTCTTGTGAAATGCAATAGAATGTCACTCATGAAGGCCGTAGGGTACACACATGCTGTAGATAGCAGCACAGTGTCACTAGACTGTGTGAAAATTCAAGGCTACAGTCCAGCCTTAGGCCGGAGTCCAACTTGATGGGAAGACCATGTCCAAAGTCTACATGAAACATAATTCATAAAGGTCAAACTATATGGGAAAATGACTGCTAAATTATATATATTCTTAAACACCAACACAAGTGAACATGAAAAAGAGGTCTGTGCAACAGCTAATCCATGAATAGGTACACTGACGACATGGCAGAGAAAAATTATGAACATTACATATGCAAATTTCCACAGGGCAAATCGTTTTTTTTTTTTTTTTTTACAAAGATAGCTAAACTGAATTGAGATTCACCTCACTTTTCACGTGCCGAAATCTAAAAGAATATAATAATAAAGGTCATGTGCATATTCATTTTTTTTGCAGTAGTTTTCTTTTATGTGGAGCTTCACAAAAGGACACACTGTTCTGTGGCTCATTAGCCGAATTACTGAATGGTAAAGTCAGAGAATTATAAGCATGTTTCCCTCCTTTCATCAACATGCAGAACATGGCTATTGTTTGCAGCAGCGCAGGCTCCACTAATGTAACCGTATAGTAGTTTGGTGCCAAGCACAGCATGCAGACAGTGTGATGCATTTGAGTGTCTCTATTCTTGCATATGTTATCAGCATCACCAAATAGTTTTTATTGAAAATGTTGACATCTATTAGAGGCCCAAACAAAAGATACAAGCCATTGAGCCAGTGGCCTTTGCTCAGAGTTTGAGATATGGACAAGCACTAAACACTGTAGTAGCTTTCTATTTGTTCCATAAAAACAAACATTAAAAACTCAATAACTAACTGTGACAGGAGGAAAAGAGAAACAGCATAGCAAATGCGAATGATTTATGGTAATTAATTGAGTCAGTATGTTATTGCCACAAATGTGGCATGGGACTATGCACTTCCTCTTTAGTATGCTGGTATAATTCTGATCATCATTATCATGATGTTTCTGAGTTACCACTTTCTTCCCATGACACATTTCTCCACTAATTGCAATGTCTTCCTGGATGACAACACTTTTATCTACAAGGCGTAAGTGCAGTGAACTAAACAGCATAATAATGATGTTGAAAAATAAAATTTCCAATTTATCGTCTATAACCAGGATTCCACACTGAGCAATAGCAGATATATTTCATCAGGGTTTAAAGGAGTTACTATGAGATTTTTTTTCTTTTTACTAAGACGACTAATTTCTTAATTCTGTCAGCTGTGATAGGCAGTAAAGAGGCAACATGGTTTAAGGCAGGTAAACAGTGTCTTGTTAGACACCTTGAAACGCTGCTGAAAATATCTTTTGAACTTAAAAAAAGAGCAAATAATCGTCAATCATCAACAGCTAGCCTCTTTTTAGTGAAAAATATAATGTTATTATTAAAACACTGATTAACTGATAATGATAACATTATGTTAGCACATACATACATCAAAGCCAGAAGTAATTTGACTGTGTTCCCAACATTTTTCGCTCTCTCCACCAGATTTTTACATTTTTTGCACAAGAATGACTGGACGTCTCCGCTGCACGCTGACATGGGGGAAAATTGAAAAGATTGATTGCAAAACTAGCATCATTTGAAGTGATGGATGGGCTCAAGGTGGATGTAGGAGGTGGTGCCAATGTAGTAGGCTTGAACAGGAGGGAAGCAGCTCATAATGAGTGAGCTGTGAGTGAATGAATCAGAAGATGTTGAAGAATGAGCAAGCAGATACTTGGAATGATGTGTGGCTGAACATGTTGGTTTGTGGTGAACGAAGCAAGCTGGCTATCGCATGACGCAGAAAGAAAACAAAACAATAACACAAGCAGGTTCAGACCAAGTTAATATGAAGATTGTCCTGAAAGCTGCTAGCCACCACTTTAGGTGAGTGAATGATGTGGAGAAGACTGGTGGAAGCCCTGGTGTTGTTTTACCGCAAGAGATGTCGAGATAATAACCAACAGGTATGCCAGCTGCCGGTCGTGTGGGATCACAAGCAGAGGCTGCATCCAGGGAGAAGATCACGTACAGGAAAAAAACCAAACGTGTTTTTATCCGAGGGTGTCAATTTTTTTAGTTCTGTCCAATACAGCTCGCGTCTCAGCGAAGCGACCAAGGTGTCACTGCTTTGACACCTGTGCTACTGCAATATTGGACATGGAAGATAACAGCCCTCTTTTATGAAAACAAAAGTGTGGGGATCCAGTAGACTGTGGTTTGCTTTTGTGTCAGGAGCAGTAGAAGGAAAATTATGGTTTGGTTAAATTAAAAAAGAAAATTGTGTCTTTTAATGTGAAGGGTCAACCTCTTAAGCACCCACGCACCCAAACATGGGCACAAAAGGGAGGAAATCATGTTTAAATATAACACGGGGTCAGAAATACAAATCCTGACGTGTAGTATCCAGAGAAACCTCTGAATCTCAGCTAAAATCTCATATAAACCATTTCTACAACCACCAAACAAAACGGACACACCAAACAGTTAAAAGAGCAGTTACATGGTTTTCTGGAGTTAAATGTGTGTATTTACATAGGCTTTATATGCTATAAAATACTTTTAAAAATTAGACGAAGAAAATAAAAAATTAATTTTTTCTATGTTTGAGTCACAGTAACTTTGACATAGTAACATTTAAAGTACTATTTACACCTCTGATGAAATCTCACAAGTGTTAGCTTTATCTTAATACCAAGATTTATACACAGAGTTTGTAATTGCAGAGAAATACTCAAGAAATACTCCATTTATTTTGGACATTACATTTTCGAGCAGGAATTTCAGAAACCGCTGGGGGCTTAAAAGGTTAAGTAACTCTTCACATTATAAAATTGATGCTTGTTACAGCTTGCAGGACAGAACTCGTATGACAATGAAGCAATAATAAAACTGAAGCAATGAAGCAAAAACATTTTTTTTTATTTAAAAAAGTCTTTTTTGCAATAAAGTTTGCACAAGGTTAAAAATATCAGCATTCAGAAAGATGCAAACAGAAGTTTAGACTCTAAATATGTCAAAAATATAAAGAGACCACAAGGATCAGGGGAAATACCAATGAGAAATTAGTGCATGATGTGAAGCAAACCAGTTAGTTAATTTTAGTTTACTGACCAGTAATGTGAAGTTGGTTCTTCATTTTTTGGAAATAACTAACTTGTCCTTTACTGCTAAAATATTAATACCTAAGAAACCAGTAATAGAAACAAATGTGAGAATCAGCTGTTATTGAACACTTCTTTTTCTGAGATAGAGACAGAGAGAGATAAGTAATTTCCTAGTGAGTACCAAAGCACCAAAGAACGTGACCAAGCAGTGTATCTGCATCTGTTAGCGATCTAAAACTGCCAGTAATGTTTTATGTAGTTAAGAATAGGTGTAAGTTTGTATAGACTGTTTAAGGTATGATTCACTATACTAAGTATGCTGGTCTTACATCATAAATGCAGCAGAATATGACCTCCCCTCTCACCATACTCTATCTTGGAGAGCTAGCAGCGCAACAGTTACGAAGGTTGGGAGTGTTGTGGGTTCAAGACCCAAGGCTAAACTATGTTTCTTCTGCTACCAACCTTGCTACCTTGTTGCTAGGCATTGAAATGAAAACTTAAGCAGCAAGCACGCTGCAAGCTGAAAGGTCTTTGCTTGACCAAAGTAGTAAGTCGTGATTCCCAGACTGATAAAGATGCCATAGTAAGCTCAAAGGTGTCATATGGTAAGTGTCAGAGGTTGCCTAATTCTGAGCTGTCACCTGTTGAACATCTTCCTGGTCGTCCTAATGACCTGTAATGTGTTGGACTATATGCATTCAGAGGCACCTGAAGAGTGCTTCAGTAATGCCTGCTGGCAGTCTCCAGTGTGCTCCATATGTGTTGGCTCAGAAAGCTCCTGAATAGTGACTCTATTTTGATGGAACTGGGTTTCTTTCAGTGTTTTGGACCCACTGAGAAGGTGTTGGCAAATTCCACGGGCTATACCTAATCATTACTTGGGTGTGTGGTGAGTAGCATATTTAAAATATTTGATTAAAGCAAAGCAGTATTGCTCCCAGCAGCACCCATATGAAAATGTATTCCTAAACATTCCTGAAATTCAGCCCTGGTTTCCCCCAAGAACTGAAGAGATCTTCAGGGATATAACCCTAATTTCTCACATTAGTGCCAGACCTTTTGGATGGAGTTTATGTCCCACAAAGCTTAAGTATGTGAAACCACACAAGGACTTACTACCACCTACTACTGCACAGAGCACAAACAAAGTGCACACTTACTCATTAGAACTTTAGCATATATATCTCAAAAAACATACTGTCAAAAATCATAAATGAGCTTTTAAGATGTTCAGTTCCATGAAATACTATTTATGAATTAAAAGAAAAATATACCCTGCAGGTTGCAGTTTATATGTAACACCATGTGATCGTTTACAAGTGTGTCAACTTGAAAAGCCATTATTGCCATGACACATCATAGTGTTACAACACTGAAATCAAATGATGCCATATGCCAGAAGCTTTAACAGAATGAACACACTGGAATGAGAGAGGTCTGGAGAAAGCCTGGGAGCATGCCAAAAATAACCACGACAAAAGACAGACAACCGTTTGAGTTCTTTTCCAATCATTTCTAAACATTAAGAAGAGTTTCTTTTGGGATGTGTATTTAGTGTCTTTGTGTCTGCAGTTAATGACAGGGACAATTTGACCACTACACCTCTGAAGAACGAATCTCTTCAGTGATTCGACGAGTGTATTTCTGTCACATGCACGAGTGAACTGCCCTGAGCAGCGAAATTGCAGTTAAGTGTCAGGAGTTGCTGCAAGGATGTTGTATTGCATCACATTGTTTACTCTCATTATACAGGGAGATGCTTGACACAGTGGCAACGTCTAGGGTACAGACAATGGCAGTCTCCTCTGTTGTCCTTTCTCTGGTTTGTAACATTTAAAAACACAGATCTTTTGACCTGTTAGAAGTTTGGGGGAGACCTCTATCCATCTTTGGCTTTGGATAGATTAAGACCAATTTGATGTAATTACAGTAATTTAACTAGGTCTCGACAATGTCAGTAGTGCTCACTTTGCCTTTCTCTTTTTAGCTCTGCTCTGTGTGTGCACCAGAGATGGGCAGTAACGCGTTACTGTAATCCAATTACTTTTTTTCAAGTAACGAGTAAAGTAAGGGATTACTATTGCAAAAACAGTAATTAGATTACCGTTACTTTCCCGTAGGAACACTGCGTTACTGCGTTACTAAAACCGTGATTTTTTTGCGAGAATGTCTCATGACAGTGACGTAAGCGAGTGCGACGTTCGTGGCAGCAGCTGTGTGCAGATCAACAGTGGATAATATATCGAGTGCTGGAGAGAGTATGAGCGTGCAGCGTTTAAAGCGTGGAAGTACTGACCTTACTTTGAGTTTGATTCCATAAAAAGTGACAAAAACATTAGTGTCCATTGTGCGTGGGAAGAAAACTTCTTTTTACAGCAAAAAAAAAACCCCATTAACTTCCAAGCAAGCTCCGAGTGCGCTACCACGTAATGGGAAACTCACAGAGAAACTTGCAGATTCTTCAACTGACCGCTGTGGCACACCTGCACCAGGGTAAACCTACGCCTACGCCACTCCTGCTTTACAGGTGAAAATAGAGCAACAGGACCGCTAGTCTTTGATGTTATTTATTTTCTGCTGTGTTTTACTTGCATCTATTTGAAAGAGTGAGTGTAAACACAAAAACAATATTTTATTTTATGTGCTGGAATGTGCAGAAAATAGGTTTAAATGTTAAACAAATTTCTTCCAGTCAGAGAATGTTGCATATAATTAAATTTTTGCTTGATGCATAAAGTTAAAAGATTAAAACTGATAAAACAAGTTTTAAAAAGAGACTTTTTCATTTGATTACATTTTGTATGATGGATTATGCAGAAAAAGTAGAATTGGGCTGAAAGATCTATCGCTTTATCACCTATTCAGGTTGTAAATCGTGTTTTTAAAAAGTAACTAAGTAATTAATTACTTTTGAAAATAAGTAACCAGTAATTAGTTACTGATTACTTTTTTCAAGTAACTTGACCAGCACTGGTGTGCACACAGTGGGATTTCTGGAATAGACGTACAATAGAGGAATTGGTGAAACAGGGAGCTGAGGAGGCGAGGACAGTGCAACTGTAAATGACAACTACATTACACTGAGTCTTACTGAGCTGAGTGATGTATTTTATTTTTAAGTACAGAAGAAACTACTGCTTAGAAGAAGTGAATTACTGCAAGTCAAAAGCATCGTGCATGCCCTGCTGGCACGTAAACCAACATCAACAATTAGAAAATGACCAGAGTTACAACTTGAAAGTTTACTTAATTGAGTTCACAGTTTATTTAGACATATAACACAGGTCTTCATCATATTACACTGTCACTGTCTCTTTTTTTCATACTGCTCTCTTTAATAATACATGTGTTTTATATATATTAGTAAAAGTTCTTTGAAAAGGACAGTACTTTAGAAAACTTTGTCTTGCTCTAGTCTGTGCTCAGCTGGCTTTGTCACTTTTTGTCTCTCAGACTCTATTAAAGGGAATAAGAGGAATTAGGTCCCTTTGTAGTCATAGACCAACTTCTCAGAACCAAAGGTCAAGTTCGCCCCTGCCTGGTTTATGATTTCAGCAGCTGAAATAGGGCTCAAAACTCTGAAGAACAAAATAACAATAAGATAGCACTGTTTATAATGTTTATTTTATCTTCCTATTTAGAATGTGGAACTGACCTGTATGGCCAGAAACGTGAACCTAAAATCAGGTTAACAATTTAGCGTGGTTCATGATTCTTGATGAGCCGGTGCCATGTGTGGCATAAATTCCTCCTGCAGAGCTGAGGGATTTGAAATTTTCACATAGATAATGAAAGACTGGGTAGCAAAGAGAGAGTGAGAATAAGTGAAAGGCCCACGCAGGGTGCAGCTCTGAATGTGGCAGTGCTTCACTCAGACGTTTTCAAAGGAGGAATTTAAAGCATTTGTTTGCATTCTGAAAAACACTGGTGAAGAAATATTTAGTGTTCGGTGACAGTCACGTGTGCCTTTGTGATCACGCTGGATATGTTTGGCCCCTACTGTCTTTTGCTAGAGGCTTGACTTCGAGGCGTCGCACAAGCAAGGAATCAATTTAACTGGGTGAAAGAGAGCTGTTTTTTTTAAGTTAAAACTAAATAAAATAAAAAGGAATAAGCCATTGACTCAAAGGGCAGAGAGTCTTGCAAACCTAAAATCAGCCCAGTCTCATAACAATTTGTGAAATAGTCATGAAAAACTTTTTTGTGTGTTTTTTTCTTCACATGTTTAAGGACACAGCAAAATTACTTTGTTTCATTAGGTTCAAATCTGCAAGTAATGTATTTAGTATATTGTGGCAAGCTAAAAAACCTTAACAACAAAGAACCCACACAGAGGTTGAGCTTGCTGTTCCACCCCAAGCAGAAAGGGGGAACTCTTCATTGAACACTTCAGCTGTACTATGCTGTGCTTATGTGCACGTTAGCATATGCTACTTCCGGTGCGGAAACTCCTGTGTGGAGCTTTGTTTCCGGTGTCCTATTCGCGCCTGGTTTACGGTCCAAAACAAGTTAAGCAAATGAATGAATCAAGTGGCGATTTACATTTCTATAGATGTTTTGGGCATTTACCCAATATATCTGTAAATGATGTTCTTCAACTTGTCGATATTTTTTCCCCGCGCCTCAGAGCAAAAGAGAAAATGGATTCAAATGTTATTTCTCAGCTGTCCCTCGTTTATCGCGGGTGTTATGTTCTAAAAATAACCAGCGATAGGTGAAATCAAGTAGCCAATTTTATTTTTTGACGGTGCAAAACGTTTCGTGGACATCGTGGACATACAGTAATGCACTTCAGAGTCACACTGCTATCGATGCAGCGATTCTGCATATTCCCAAGGCATGATGGGAGATAACTAGCTGCTCCCAACACGCCACAATATGTTTTGTGTCAGGAGCACAAAACGAAGACAGCAGGGGGATGTCAACCAGCAACAAAAATTAAATGTTAAAACTTGTGATGACCCAACCGTGCTATTAAACCAAAACCATATTTTCCTCATGCTAACCTATTAGTTTTTAACAGGTAACGTTTTTTTAATGCTACAAAATAATCTTTAATTAATAACGTTTTTTTAAAATGATGTGTGATATGTAGGAGTTGATAATGTTTCCAGCGCAAAACTGAATACAACTTGTTCCTTTATGTAAATACTGTCGGGGGATTCATGTTGAAGAACTAGAAGAAGTTGAACATTTCTGTATCCAGCTGCATGAATCAATAGATTAAATCACAAACTGCCATGACACCAGGTGAATAGGCTGTTACACTCTGTCGCTTGAATGTTATGATCTAGCAGTTTCTACTACTTTTTCTTAATGGAAGGCTAGCGTGGCGTGTTGTAGGAAAATCCAGTCAACAGCACCGGTGAGTAAGCTCTGCACTTTCAAACTTTACCTCCGTCCACAAGGTCACACACCAAGGACCTCTCGCGTCAGTTGCAGATCCGTTAAAAAAACGGTAGGTAGAGAGTTGTTATGAATAAGACATGATAAATTCATGAAAGATTTAGCCCTGTCTATACTGAGATTTTAAGTTCTGACTTTGTGTCACTTGCGATGTACCGGTGCGCCAGTGATGACTTCAAGTTGGTGGCTGAGCACTTCCGACTTCTTTCTTTTTTGCGCTGTAAGCAAATGTCTTGTTACACCAGTGGGCGAGCACGACAACATGACAAGGTGAAGGTATGTCTGTCACTCACAGCTGCATTGTCTTTGTAAGCCCATTTCTTAAAAAGTCTGTAACTCATTTCTGGATTCTGACAGCTGTGTACCGTCTCATAATTAATATTTTGGGATCTTAAGTTGTAACTGAGGTATGATTAATTTTCTTAAATCAGTCTAAAAGAAAACTAGTCCTCTCATCAAACAATCAGCATTGCCAGAGGGTTGACCTAAGATAATGACTGGACATCAAATTAAGGTTAATTTATTTGCTCTTTTTTAACATTAAGTATTGTTTTACTTGTGTTTTACTAGTGAAACTTAAAACAAAGCATCAAAATAAATCCTATTTTGGAGCTTTTTTTGATCACTAAAGCTGCTTGATGAAAAAATGTCCTCCTCATACTTAACGTTAAAAGAAAAAATAACCTCTCAGAGCACTATTGCGAAAATTATCTCACGGTTTGGCCTGAAAACATAATCCACTGACATGTTTTCATGAATATGTGTTATGTGAGTGTGTGGGTGCCTGTGTGTGCATTCACATGAACAACTCCCGTTACCCAGTTTGACAGTAGTTTGTGAAATTGTAACAATATTCTATCTATTGACTTGTGTTGTTTTTACAGTGCTTCCAGTTTAATGGAGCAATAAAGTTCTCATTAGGAGGGAAGAAGATTGGCAGTGGTATAAATACCTGACTGTTTAATCCAGGTAGAGACTAAACTTCAAATCCTACAAAAGACTATCTTATTTGGCTACTTTTATCTTGGAGTTGTATTTTCATTACCTTTTACTTAAAAAGAGAATGGACTGGGTTAAGATAAACTTATTTCACAGGTGACACATTCCCTCAAAGAAGCATTTTTGTTGTTATTTTGTTGTTGACCTCTAATTCTATGATTTTTGATCATGAATAAAAAAAATATACTGTATTGGACTTATTTCAGTGTCTAGATCTTATTGATTTACAATTAAATTTTTCACAACCTGTACTACAGAATACATAAAATGCATATACTAGAGCTACAATCATGTAAATCCGGACTGTTTTACACTCTTACTGTTTATGAGGAATTAGGATTGGAAGTACCAGCCAGGTTCTGCAGTTTTAGAGTATTTGGGTGTGTGTTAGCACAATACACCGTTCTTCCCAGAAATGGATGTCCGAACAAATTCGTCTTCCGAACAAAGCAGCCGTGCCATGCTTAGCATGTTAAATGTTAAAAGTTCATGACAGGGCAATTACACAAAATACTGAACAAATATGGCTTGTGTGGAAAGTTTGTCAGGAGAAGGCCTCTTCTCTATAAAAAGAACATGACAGCTTGGTTTAGTTTTGTGAAATTGCATCTTGCAACAAACCACAAGACTTCTGCAACCATGTCCTTTGTGCAGACAAGACCAAAACAGAGATGTTTGTCCAATAGCTTGATGTCATCACTGGAAACAGCACCAGGTTTGGCAAAAAAACAAACTGCATATCAACACAAACCTCAAATGGTTTCCAGCACATTCAGTTAATGAGTGATTAAATCTGATACGCAGGTTATTTCTTTTGAATAGGCAAATTTTTTCATATGTTGCAGCCTGGTGCTGTTTCCAGTGATGGCACAGAGTTATTTGCTCAGTAATAAGGAAATAATGACATCCCACAGCCACCTAAACAATTTCTTTCTCATCCCTGTGATGTGTTCATGGTGCAGACAGAAAGTTGTGGTTGCATTACTGCAGCACCTAGCTACCTGTCGAAGAAGAGCAAACATATTTATACATACATTTTTTAAGTGGTAAGTCATTTCAAATGAACCTTTTCAAAAAAGCTGAACAAAAGCAAACTAAACTAGTTAGTTTTGAATTCTGTCTTTTGTACTAGGGGGGTTGGAAATTAGCTATTTGTGTCTAAATCCACAAAAAGCAGTAACAATTGTATTTTACTGTATCCCGTAAACATCTCCTACCAACTGTCATGCACTTTGGTGGCGCAGTGATGATTTTGGTCAACTTACCAGTCAACCAATTCCATCTCCCTGACAGTTAAAACTTGGTTTAATTTGGATCATGCATCAGGCCAATGGTTCCAAAGGTGTAGCAATGTTCCAGATCTTTGGCAGGACATTAAGAGATAATGTCCTGCAAAAAGCATAAAAATGATTTTATTGTTGAATATCCATATTAAGACATGTGCTTATGAAACCAGAGCACTTCCCAGGATACAGTATTGAAATGACTAAACATACTTTTGTGATTAAGATGCGGCTTTTCACTGTATATCCACATAATGGCTCCATAAGTATACCTTTACATTTACCACAGTTGATACACTAGTGCACACCTACATGGGGTTGCACTAATGACGGCACATTTCTGAGCCTTTACCTTCTAAGCAGGTGTTTATTTTCTTTAATTATAATCATGCGGATATGAAGTGAATAGAATTGAATAAACAAAGCCTTGAGCCAAAGCGTGGATTCTATTTACAGTGGATAATTGGTATGGGTATGTCTAGACTCTAGCCTATTAGACACAGCTTAGCCGACCACGCCACTGCTGATACCATTGCTCGTATTAATCTGAGCAAATAATGAAATGGAGAATGAAAAATGCACCTGAGGCAAATCTGCGGATTCTCTCCGAGAATAATAAGCGAAAAACAAAGATGACAAGCACACTGCAGTGATGTATCAAGGAAGGAGCGTGGGTCATGCACTGATATTCATCACATCTGTTAAAAGATAGATGGATCTCTCATCTTCTCCTTTCAGCTCTCTCTGTGTTTGTGAGAAGGACATGCAGAGCGTGGCATACATACACAAGTGTACGGGTGCTGTTATGTAAGGCAAGCTTTGCGACTGGGCGTATCTGTTCTGTTTACACCTGCATCTGCCCATAATCTTCCCATATGTTCTCAAGATTATTTTTGCCTTGTTCTGTACCAAGCCAGAACAGAAATGGGTGCAGCAGTAAAAACTTTCAGCTGGAAAACTTAGATACACTGTAACCCCTTCTGCCATTAGTAACCCCTCCCCCCCTGGGATGGAAAAAAGAAGCACCCTTGGTTTTATGAAACTCTTATAGACTCATTTGCATAAACGCAAAGATACAAAGTGTTCAAGCTGAAAGTCCAGGTTCTAAAGCTTCTGACGAGCTAAAATACTTCTAAGCTTTTCCTGTGAAAAATAAATATCAAGAGTTCAATCCAAGGTGATGACTAAAGAACAAATAAACATTATATAGATTATAAATAATTTATTTAGTATTTGAGAAAACACTGAAACAGTAATTTATTTATTTTTGTATATTTGTCACACATGTTTCAGGTCATCAAATAAAAACAAGGATGATGCAATAATTACCAAGCAGTCTTTCATATTGCTGTGGAAGAAATTTTGGCTCACTTTTCTTCATAGAGTTATTTTAACTCAGCCATACTGGAAGGTTTTCGAGACTGAATGACCTGTTTAAGGTCATATCAAATCCAGACTATCTTTTATTTTTAGCCATCCAGAGATGGACTTGCTGGTGTGCTTTGGATCATGTTCCTGTTTCATAACCAAAGTGTGCTCAAGCTTCAGGGCACCAGCTGATGGACAGACATTGTCCTTTAGGATTTTCTGGCACAGTGCAAAGTTCAAGGTTCTATTGATTATGGCAAGTTGTCCAGGTCCTTGCTGTAGACCCAGATCATTACACTACCACCACCATGTTTAACTGTTGCATGGAATGCTGTGTTAGCTTCATGGCAGGTTTATTGGGACTTAAACCTTCCCAAAAGTTATTTAGATGTTGTTTTGGATTCTTTTGTGACCTCCTGGATGAGTTATCAGTGCTAATTGTCATTAGAGTCAGATAGGTTTGGATTGCTTTTTTCTTTTAAAAAACAAAATCCCCATTAAAAACTGCATTTTCTATTTTCTGTGGATCTCTTTGTCCAATATCAAAATTAATTTGTTGATCTAAAACGCGTAAGTGTGACAAATATGTAAAAAAAAAAAAAAAAAAAAACGAGATCAAGGCGGGCCAATATTTTTTCACAGAAGTCCATGTGATGTTCCCTGTTTAAATAGTACAGCTCACACATTACTTTAGTACTGAGTTCTTTCTTCTTCTTCTTTTTTCCCTAGCTGGCGGTTGGCAGGGGAGGTCGTCCACGAAGCCAATACGTCGCTGTGGGTGCCGTGGGGTTTCCATCTTGGTGAGCAAGAGAATAAGTGCATTTCCAGGCCTTGCGATCTTTTGCCTTGACCTTTGCTTGCTCAAGGGTTAGATATCGTTGTTTAAGATCACCTTCAATTTGGTTGATCCAAGTCTTCTTGGGTGCTGCTGCAGCAGAAGGCGATATGGCAGGCGATGGTTGCTCATACGGCAGATGTCGCCAAACCATTGCAGCTTCTGAATCAGCTCTTCCATCGAGGGCTGCTGGTGACATTGACTAGGTATCACACTGTTGCTGAGACAGTCACAGAGGGACACTTGGACAATCTGAAACAAAAAGCGCATTTGGAAGACCTCGAGCTTGTTGAGGTGGTGCTTGAGGATGACCCAGGTCTCAGATCCTTAGAGAAGAATGGGCAATACCAGTGTGTAGTACAGGTGGATTTTGGTGACGAGGGTGACGTTTGTCTTCTTCCAGATGCACCATAGTACTGAGTTAACCCTCAGAACTAACAAGAAGTAAGATGTTCTTATTGGAGAATTATTATTATTATATACAGAATTATTATCAATTTAATTTTAAGCACCTTATAAAGCTGGTGTTAGCGAAACTGGCAAATGATAAAATTTGCCAACAACAGTCTTTTAGTTAAATTTTTAAAACCAGCAAGCTTCTGTGCTGCACAAAAAATGTCACCATGAAAAGCTTGATATTAGCAACTGAAGGATTGTCAATGAGATATTTCAGAATATTTATCAGTGACATCTCAATATGAGTTTTCCGCTCATTAAAGTTTAATTGGTCTTATATTTACCTTCCTGCATGTCATCAAAAGGGCTTGATGAGAAGAGTTTACTGATGACACATCATATATATATATTTTTTTCTTTTTTTGTCTCATGTCAGACCCTTTCCAGCAGTTTCTCTCTTGAAGGTGAGATGTATGTAAAAACTTGAAGGCTGGCACAGCCTCCGCCTGGACCTCCCAAAGGGCAAACCGTGGTGCTGGGTGACGGGGCTTCACTGCCGCTGCAGTAAGTGCAGGAGTCCGCTTATTGACCCTGTATATCTCAGAGGGCTTTAACATGTTGATTTTGAACGGAGAGGCTTAAAGTCTCTCTGCCAGCAGACTGACTAAGTAAACACAAGCTTCTTCACATGTAGGAACGGTTTATGATGACTCATTTTTTAAAGAGCCATAGTTGCAGATGGATTATAACTTATCTATTTAATTTGAGGAATATTTGGATAAAAAAACCTTACAACAAATATCTGCTTTTCTATGAAATATCAATGAATTCACCACATTTTATACGGCCTCAAGCATTTATAGATATTTAAAAACAGCACTTTGATACACCATACACTCCATTTCCCTCAAACTGGATAGCAGTGGTGACTGGTTTTGCTATTTCTCCAAGCGTCCAGTAACATAAGCAGTCACTTGGAGGGGATGAGGAAGCTCTTTTTAATGATCCCCAAAGACAGGCAGTATATTTACCATAATCCCAAGCCTGAGGGAGCATCAACTTCTAATCACCTTCATCTTCCCTCCCCACTGCAGATCGAGATCAGTGCCCATTATAAAGCTCATAAAGTACCAGGCTTTAAGAAGATTGTCTCCCTGTACAGAATGGTTTATACATATTGTAGAAAACACTGCTTTGTGACATGGGACCAGATTTCCTGACTGTCTGCGCCAGCACTAAAGCATCTTTAGGGGTTAAAAAACTACTGTTGGTATTTACTAAAGATGCAAAATGTGAGTTTAATAACTGAAAGGTATGGACACAGTTATGTTTACTGGCCTTACTGTAATGGTAGCAACACTGCAAAACTGACGTGAATCATGTAATCTTGGCTCACTATGGTTTGCACATGCAGTTTTATTGTCTTATTTTTTTGGCTAATGTGGTTGTGATAGTTGCAGATAGGATTGCTGATTTATGTGGGTTGCCAGGAGAATATGTCATCAGAATGAGTAGAAGAGGCTGGATGGCACAAAACCACTGAGAAGATCAGCAGCACAATGGCCTACACAGAGAAGCTAAACAATGAGGTGTTATTAGGAGGGCGTGATCCATATGAACACAAACAACTGTCACTTTACTCTCACCGGCATTGATGCTCCCTGAAGTTCCCTGACATTTTCTAAAAATATGATGGTGAGTATAAACGACTTGAAGTGTGCATTCAGGCCTTCTGACTGGGACTCAGTCAGGCATTCTGAGCCACTGAGCCATGGCTCTGTGATACATGCAAATAAATAGTTTTGGCATCTCATCTTCTGCAAACAAACTTATAAAGCATGAAGTTTTGGTTAGTATTGAATATTGCACTGCAATAATATCCTTACATGTTCTATCTTGTAGTTGCACTAAACTCTGCATCTTAAAAATAAGTAATTTAGTCATTTCTGACTTGTTATCTAAGATTGATTGCCAATTTTGCCAATTTAATAATTCATCACGACATTAGCTGCCATATCTGATCAGTAGTAAGCGATCTACCTGTCTCACTTACATCTTTTCAGTCCCAGTCTAATGGCAGTTCATAATGTAGTTTATTTCCTGTTTATCAACATGAATTGAAAGTAATGCACCCATTGATTTTTAATTTGCACATTTAACCAAGCGACATATTTATAATGAATAACATATATGTGAAAAACTGTGACATACATAACTCACACTTGGGTTTGTGTCAATAAAGTACTACTCGCTACCTCTCCAATCCCCTTATGCCGACTTCTATGCTTTTTAATCTGCTAAAGATTGCTAAATCTGCTAAATCTAAAAGATTGAAGTTTGGGACTATATCACAAATTGCTGAGAAACAGGGCTGTGCTGGCAGGAGCATGAATATAAGCCAGTCAGGTTGTTATTGTTGTAGCGGCCTTTGTTGCCATTCATATTCTTCTCTGACGTTCTCGTCCCATGAATGGCACTATTATTAGTTGTAATTATTCCCAAAGATATTGCTCTGCTCTCCGGGAGATCTGCTGTAAGCTTGAGAGGCACTTCAACCAGAACCTGCCGCAGGAGGATAACTGGTTCATGTTCTGCTAAATTCACAGAAACCTCACGAAAGCTGCAGAGGAGAAGAAAGATGCCATAAAATCTGCATGTGATGACAGCTTTGGTCCAAGAGAGGCCTGCAGGTAGAGAAACACATGACAAGACCAGCTGTGCCTAGCTGATTAGATAAAAATTTATGTTCAAAATGAGATAATTACATGTGGCTCTACACACAGCTTACTTATGATCTTGCATTCAGGTTTTCTGCCGTTATGGTAAAAATCCCATATCACTAACTGCTGTGATGGATCACTGGGTTGTACTTACACATAATTACATATCCACATAAATAGTGTGTCACTCAGCTCACTGATTAATACTAACTTACTGTACTTGTGTTTTGTAAACTGTTCTGTATCACGTGACCACAGTATATCTTATGTGAATATTGTATTGGAATATTACCAGGTCACGAGGTCCAGTTATGAAAATCTGATGTGTCCAAATTAAGTTTCTTCAGAGAATAGTAACTGGGTTACACTTAGGTTTGTACAAGGAGGAGAACATATCACTTCCTGGGGCGGGATCGGGGGGGAATTGTTGGTCCACCATATTGGCAGATCAAGCGAATTAATCCCTTCTTTATTCTTAATCCCTTTCCTTATCATAAGATTATGAAAATCCAGATCCCTCCCTCCTCTCAGATATTAAATTGCACCCATAATATTACTCCTTTAATAATACTCCCATAATATTACTTTAATAATATTAAAGAGAAAGAGGACAAAAAAAAAAGCAAGGGCCTTCAGCTCTTGTAGATCGTGGCTGAAGTGCTCTTTGTATAGAATTTCTTTCAGTATTTTCTAATTCCTGCAGTCTGTGAGTCTGGTCCACTGCTCTATGAATAATGTCAGGGGCAGCCAGGCTTTGGTATTCAGCAGTTGACAATCTGCTTAAACAGAAGCAAATTGGGAAAAAATAGCTTTCAACTACACTTTCATTCCTGTGTGTGAGGAGAGGTTCAAGCAGGGTTATTTTCTCAGCAGAGGGCATTTTGCTCTGACAACACATCAGCCTCTCTCACTTTTGCCAAAATGTATATGTGTGCTCTGTGCATCAGACTCAAAGAGAAGCACTTCTAATGATTACAACGGCACACGGTGAAAATATTAATTTTTGGCACAAAAAAAATCCATTTTTTGTTTTTTATTTATAATTAAATATACTGTCGTTGTTCATCACACTCAGACTGATTCTGTCTTGTATTAATGTCATAAAAGGGCTGCAATTGCTTGCTTTTTTAAAAATTTTGTAACAAGCTGTGATGGCCGAGTGGTTAAGGTGTTGGACTTGAAATCCAATGGGGTTTCCCTGCGCAAAAAGCTTCACCTGCTCGCAGCGCATGTGAAGCTTTTTTTCTTTACAGAATTTCCCGGAGGAACCTGCCCGAGGGATTAATAAAGTTTTATCTAATCTAAATACAAGGCCTCCAAAAAGGAGTAAAAGTTAAGTTAACATACATTTAATTCAAGTTGATATAAAACACAAAATCCATCAGAAGGAAAGCAAATCAAATACACTGAGTTTGTAGAAACAGGCTGGAAACATACAAGATAAGCTAACAAAGCTAACAGGCCTAACAGGGGCTATAAATACCGCCCCCCCACACACACACACACACACACCACACACACACACACACACACACACACAAAATAATGAAGAGAAGTGGACACAGCTGGGGGACATGAAGCACAGCTGAAATAAATAAAGACAAATGAGTACCAAAGCGAAACAGGAAGTGAGGAACAATGACTGAAAAACATAAAGGCATGAGCTTTACACAGAGAGAACAAACAGATGGATACTCCATCACTTTGGCATATGTTGCTTAACGGTAACATGCACAGTGGCCTTGTTGTTGAGTGTTGATTTCTGTATAACGTTCTTTTGAGGCCTTGTACACCACCATGAACTATAGTGTATGTGCCACAGAATTATAGCCTTTCTTGTAGTGAACTCCGACAGTGGACAGGTTGTACTGTCTAGTCTTAAATAGTTGCGTGATTGCTCTATAAACCAGCAGCTGGTGCTTTGACTCCAGTGTGGTTTTCAGTATTTGCTCACGTGTTCCTTCATTTGCCTTTTAACTGTCTGTAATTTGAAGATACATACTCTTCTGAGAATCTAAATATAAAACATATAGGGTAAACATTTTCAGTAGGCTAACTCAAAACCCATGCATGAATGATAATCATTATCTTTCACTGGCAATGAAGTCAGGATTTCTCAGTAAAATGGATGTACCATTTAGTTGCTTCTTCAGCCAGTCGTTTGGCACCATAGTGACAAGAGGAACGCGCTGTATATCAAATCAAATGAGCACATCCTCTGTCACCTTTTGTCTCAGGTTAAATTAGACATTAATTAAGTGTTTGACTCTTTCAGAGGGCAAACAAGAGAAAGCTGCAGTACCTGGTGACATGGGGCAGCTCTGTGAAAATACTGCATCATTAGCACATTATTAGTGTTTCTAAATGTCACACAGCCACGAAGGGGACACTGAACTATAGGGGGAAAAGCTTTCATGTACAAGCCAAACTCTTATTTTGTGTCAGAGTCCATTGTGACCTCTCAGAAAGTCACACAGGAGATCATTATTAACCTTCTGCAAAAGGATGGCAGGCTGTGGAGTGTGCATTTTTCCCTGTTTGCATGTGTACTCTCATATTTCTGATTTTGTGTTGCTCATGTGTATGCACAATGAGATGGGAAGCGAGTGAAGGGGAACACCCAGAAAGAGAGAGAGATGGAGAGACAGAAATAAAAAGAAATAGAGTACGCTCATAAATCAAGTCAAGGTCCAGCCAGTTGCTGGTGCCGCCGCAATTTTTTTTTCCACTACCATGTTTCCCGACATTTGAAGCTTCCATCTTCTCCCCTTTTAATCTCATCAACCTCAACAAGTGCAGGAGGAGGGGGCAGGGAGGGTTGCTGTCCGCTGTGTCAGATGAGGTCTGTCGATATCTCTCATCAAACAGGAGCTGATCAAAGGCCTGCCTGTGCCCATGCAGGCAGAAGGATTAAGCCACATCATGCACAACCTCCTTGACAAAAAAAAGCCTCTCCACACGAATAAAGAGATTAAGTCAAGAGTGAAATCTAATTCAAGGGGAATTGTTAAAATGAGGCCTCTACATTGTGCTCTATACCTGACAAGATCTGTGAGTGTGCAGCGTTTGTAAGCTTTGTTGCACATTAATAGTAGCAAGCTGATGTTTTCTCAGTGAATGAACCAACTCACTACATACAGCTGGATAAGACTGATTTATTTTCAGCTGCTGTAGTGATTTAACAATATCGTCATGAGGCTTGTTACCGACTGCACTGCACCAACTCTGATGTGTGGCTGTCAACTCTGTTTTTCTTTGTCCAATTTCACATGCAATATGAATATAGGTAAAAATAGCATGGTAGTATTACAGTCAGTGTTACAAATATGACTATGTTATTTGAAAATAGAATTTTTAAGATTATAACAAAAAATTCTTCACTCTTATTCACAGATGTTTTTAAACAAACAACAAGAAACCACAGTAATACTGTAAAAAAAATCCCACGAAGAGCTGACTGACTGAGTGAGGAGGAAAGCGGGCAGATGAGCTCTTCACACCAACAGTAGATTGTTTTTTTTTTCTTGATAAGAGCCAGTGTATATTTAAGGTGCATCAGGACTTACCCATCCAATAAGGGCAGATAATTTGTCACTGAGGGCCATTCAAATTATTACCATTAGCAGTCCAATCTGCGGGTGGGATTAGTGTGCCTCTGATCTGATGGTTGGGCTTTGCTTCTTCTGATCCACTCCTCGTAAATCACTTACAGGCACTGAAATGTTCCTGTACAATGTTACGCCGATGTTGTTCTACAGCCTTTCATGGTGTAACTGCAACATGTGAGTGTTTCAGTACCACACCAATATGCTAGACACGCCTCACTGATTTGATATCTCCAGATATAAAATCTATGTAACCGTTAAACTGAATTGTTGTTCATTCATATAGCTCAGGCTATAGTTAGGAATCCAGTAAGGAAAGCAAATAAGCAAAGTAAGTAAATATTACTCTGGGCCAGGGGTGTCCAACTCCAGGCCTCGAGGGCCGGTGTCCTGCACGTTTTAGATGTGTCCATGATCCAACACAGCTGATTTAAATGGCTAGATTACCTCCTCAGTATGGCTGTATCCCAATTCAGGGTCTGCAGCCTTAAAGTACGCAGCCTTAACGGTCCACAAGGGCGTATTCAAAGACCGCTAAGGCCGGAAGTGCGAGGCTTGTGAAATGGGACGGTCTAGCCTCCGTCCCGCTGCCCAGGTTGCCTAGCAACCATGATACTAACAGCTGGAAACGTTTCATACAGCTTTGTTTGACAGAAATGAAGGAGAAACTCTTTTGTTCATTTGTTTGTTTGTTTCTACATGAGCTTTGATCATTCTCTGTAAGATTAAGGTCAGCTATTGAACGGCGTATATTTTAAAGTAAAGGCTTTAAAACCAAGTTAGTACAAAAGTCACTAATGTCACATACAGTGTTGGGTAAGTTACTTTAAAATAGTAACTTAGTTACATTACTAGTTACTTCTATCAAAAGTAACTCAGTTACTTCAAGTTACTCGTTACTTTCAAAGTAACTAGTTACTAGGGAAAGTAACTTTGGTTTTACTCAGAATTCTCTTGTTAATGTGTTGCTTCCATAACTTTGCCAGTCTTCTAGCTTGCTTACTTGCCACAAGTGCACTGTGCCACCTACCAATAGAAAGGAAAAAATAATCTGCATATTTCCACAAGAGAAATCCCACAACCGGACCATCATTGACTGCTGCCATGATTCTAGCCTACGTCACAGCGTCTTGTGCGCCTTTTACATCCAACACAAAAACTGCAGTCGTGGTGCTTTGATTGTACTCAGAACTCGGAAATTCTGCCTTCTGAATAGGAAGATGTAGGTAACACCAGACTGCAGATGAGCTGCATACAGGGCTGGACTGGGACAAAAAATCGGCCTGGGCTTTTTGACTGACCGGCCCACCATTATAGGAAAAATCATAAAGCCTTTGAATGAAAACAAACGCTGTTGTGACAGTGATGTACACTGTTTTGATGGTATATATGCATCAATCTATCAATCCTTTGTTGTAAGATTCAGATAATTATTTTTTAAAAGCTAGACATTTTAAATGAGAATAAGAAAGAAAAGTATTTCTTTGTGCCCACCTCTCCCTGTTAATGCCCTACCTGGCCCCCCTGGCAAAACTTTGCTAGATCCGCACCTGCACAATTACCAGCTGTCAACTACCTAAAAAGGATCCTGGTGTTATTTGTCTCTCAGAAACAGTTCATAACTTCCCTTCAACTCATTCATGTCACCTAAAAGGTAAACCTGTTTCTCCATCACCTGTTCAGCTCTGATGATTCAGTAAGGACATCTCCTGGTTTCATCTTCATGTTTCCCTCTCACCAGATAACCAAACCGACATCATGACCAGCAGCTTTTTTGCAGCTGTGGCTCCAGCAAACATCAGCTGATACTAGAAATTAATATTAAATAAATTCTAACAACAGCTGATCAAGCTTAAACGTGCTGCTGTTGTTTAGCGCGACATCGGCTGGTTTCCTCTTTCTGGTTTATTTGAAGAGTTTCAGTCAGGTTTCAGAGTTCATCACAGCACAGAAACAGCTTTATTGAAGGTTACAAATGATCTTCTTATGGCCTCTGACAGTGGACTCATCTCTGTGCTTGTCCTTCTTGACCTTAGTGCAGCATTCGATACTGTTGACCATAATATTCTATTAGAGCGATTAGAACATGCTGTAGGTATTACAGGTATTGCACTGCAGTGGTTTGTATCATATCTATCTAATAGACTCCAATTTGTGCATGTAAATGGAGAGTCCTCTTCACACACTGAGGTTAATTATGGAGTTCCACAGGGTTCGGTGCTAGGACCAATTCTGTTTACATTATACATGCTTCCCCTAGGCAGCATCATTAGAAGACATAGCATACATTTTCACTGCTATGCAGATGACACCCAGCTCTATCTGTCCATGAAGCCAGATAACACACACCAATTAGTTAAACTGCAGGAATGTCTTAAAGACATAAAGACTTGGATGGCCACTAACTTTCTGCTTCTTAACTCAGATAAAACTGAGGTCATTGTACTCGGCGCTGAAAAGCTTAGAAATATGGTATCTAACCAGATTCTTACTCTGGATGGCATTACCTTGGCCTCCAGTAACACTGTGAGGAACCTTGGAGTCATTTTTGACCAGGATATGTCCTTCAACGCACATATTAAACAAATATGTAAGACTGCGTTCTTCCATTTGCGCAACATCTCTAAAATTAGAAATATCCTGTCTCAGAGTGATGCTGAAAAACTAGTTCATGCATTTATTACTTCCAGGCTAGACTACTGCAATTCATTATTATCAGGATGTCCAAAAAACTCACTGAAAAGCCTTCAGTTAATCCAAAATGCTGCAGCAAGAGTACTGACAGGGACTAGAAGGAGAGAGCATATTTCTCCTGTTTTGGCTTCCCTTCATTGGCTTCCTGTTAAATCCAGAATTGAATTCAAAATCCTGCTCCTCACATACAAGGTCTTAAATAATCAGGCCCCATCTTATCTTAATGACCTTGTAGTACCATATCACCCTATTAGAGCACTTCGCTCCCGCTCTGCAGGCCTACTTGTTGTTCCTAGAGTATTTAAAAGTAGAATGGGAGGGAGAGCCTTCAGTTTTCAGGCCCCTCTTCTGTGGAACCAGCTTCCAGTTTGGATTCAGGAGACAGACACTATCTCTACTTTTAAGATTAGGCTTAAAACCTTCCTTTTTGCTAAAGCATATAGTTAGGGCTGGACCAGGTGACCCTGAATCCTCCCTTAGTTATGCTGCAATAGATGTAGGCTGCCGGGGGATTCCCATGATGCATTGAGTTTTTCCTTTCCAGTCACCTTTCTCACTCACTATGTATTAACAGACCTCTCTGTATTGAATCGTATCTGTTATTAATCTCTGTCTCTCTTCCACAGCATGTCTTTATCCTGTCTTCCTTCTCTCACCCCAACCGGTCGCAGCAGATGGCCGCCCCTCCCTGAGCCTGGTTCTGCCGGAGGTTTCTTCCTGTTAAAAGGGAGTTTTTCCTTCCCACTGTCGCCAAAGTGCTTGCTCATAGGGGGTCATATGATTGTTGGGCTTTTCTCTGTATCTATGAAGCGCCTTGAGGCGACATTTGTTGTGATTTGGCGCTATATAAATAAAATTGAATTGAATTGAATTGAATTGGCGCAAAGTGGGCGATAAACAAACAAGAGAGCCGATCAGCTGATCATTGATCAGTTTTCATGATTGAAGTAGAAACAGGAGAGGGAGGGGGGAGAATGAAAGAAGAAGAGGCAGCTGTGCAGCAAAGACACAGAATAACTCCAGCTTTGTGTCTTTTTTCATTGTAGCTGAATTACGGGACAAACGGTTCCTTTTCACCTCAATAAGAAACGCGTAATATTTTCTCTGAATACCAGACGGGAGGATTGGCAACTCTAATAACTTATGAACAAAATAAAGTTCAACAACATTAACTTCATAGCACCCACCCAGCTGTATAGAAACTCCGTCATGCTAGCTAGTACGCAGTACGGAAAAAGTCAGAATAACGAAAATAAACTCCACCTAAACTTGGTTTATATCTGACTCGGATAGCCTGCAGGTCATAACTTCTTACCTGAAGTTCAGTTCACACTTGGACCGGCGGCCGCCTTGGGTCTCTTTTCCTTCTACGTCCCCTTTCCCTCATCCACCTGCTGGCCTCCACCACTTGCTAATGTTACAGAATCTGTGGAAGCTCCGCGATAGCCACCACACGAAGTAACGAGTAACGACCCTATCTAAATCCCAGTAACGACTAACGCGTTCCTGGTTTTGGCATAATAACTAGTTACCGTGCTCGTTACCACAATAGTAACGTAGTTACTGTAACGCGTTACTTAATAACGCGTTAGTCCCAACACTGGTCACATAACATGTGGCCAACAGTAATGTTTTAATGTTTTTCGTTATTAAACATTTGCACATAAATAAGTGACATAATATTCAGTACTTACTTAAAGTTTACTCTTCGGCCGCCCCTCATCCGCCGTTTTTTTTTTTCGGCAAAATTATCCACACCCACCACCACGCTATGCATTCTGGGATATGTTGGGCCACAAAGTCTACACCGCCACATCCTTAAAATTCAGGGAAATTAAGGATGCATTGAGGGCCGCATTTCGAGCAACCTTTGAATTGGGACATCCTTCGCCGCGTCGCTGTGACGTAATCGGCCTTTAAGGCTGCAGACCCTGAATTGGGATACAGCCTATGTCTTGAAGTTCACCAGAGGCCTGATGATGAACTGATCATTTGATTCAGGTGTGTTGACCCAGGGTGAGATCTAAAACCTGGAGGACATTGGCCCTTGAGGCCTGGAGTTGGACACCCCTGCTCGGTTTTCATTGCATACATTCAAATTTACAGTGAAGGTGTACATTTCTGGAGAGAGAAACTAAATTATTAGAATTTTACTCTCTGTAGTTAGCAGTTGGCTGTTTTACACCAGTTAACCATTTGCATTTGACTAATCTAATTTAATTCTAACATCTGAAAGATAGCCAGCGTCACGATTTTTCTCAGACAATGACCATGCCCATTATGGAGGGGCGATGGCTTTGAAGCTGTCTCTCAAAGCCAGTCTCTTTGATGTCCACAAAATCCAAAGCAAACTACTTTAATTAGGTTAATGGAGAGCCAATAGACCTCATTTGCCTTTACTGACTGATATGATACATGTTACCATCTTTACTTAACAGGTCAACATAAACAGTGCAGCTTTATATTCTCCCTCCAACTCACTGCTGAAGGGAAACTATAACTATTTAACACTGGATACTGTTAAAAAGTAAGATTGTGTATTTTGATTGGCATTTAAAAAAAGTCTTCAAAATGTAAAACTCTGTTGCTTTTTACTGCATCAGCAAACGGGCTAAGGTCATTTATTTCTTTAACAGACAGATCCAAGAGAAAAGAAAGGAAGATATTTTGTTAAAATTACTTTTCACTACATGACAAAGTTAAATAACTGACAAGACTTGAGGAGAATCAGATTTTCTTAAACTGCCCTTTCTCACAAGTGCAGAGCAGGGGATGGTCCCCTTCAAAGGCGTCCTCGCTACTGGAAACGATCTGTCTGATTTTGGCACGCTGTCTAGGAGAGCGCGCAGGAGGCAGGACACAGGACAACCCATCACTCACTGTGAGTTCACACCTGCAGTATTCTGACATCAATGCAATCTGTTATCACACAAGCTTTGTGGTAGGGAGCTGGCAGATGATGATGTTTAATATTCAGTCCCACTGGGTCAGTGTGCTGTTGCTAACAACTAGGAAACACAGTTAGCATACCCATAGTGCCCAAAACAAAACAAACAAACCAAAAATGTTCATAAAAACAAAAACATTTCATCTTCTTACAGCAGATAATGAAACGTCAGGGTATAGTCACCAGTCAGTATGGTTTTACTCTCTTTGTCATGAACTTATGAGTAAAAATGCACAATTATGGTGTAGCGTAGCTTACTGCCTCGTTGTATTCTGAAGCTATTGGATCTTCACACACAACTGAAGGATTTGCAAGTTTGTGATCAGACTTTGGTTATCAAACCCGTAAATTACCAATCAGTGTACATAACACTTCTGGGGCTCATTGTCACCATAAAGACATTGGAGCAAGTGATGGCAAAATCGCAGATGTGTAATCGAACAACAGCACAGAACTATTCTTCTCAAAATGCTGCTGTGGATAAATTGCCATGGATAGATTGCCAAGGCTGCAATTTATCCAACATTTTGTGCTGAAATGTATTCAGGTTCTCCTTGAGTATCTTTTACAGCAGCACTTTACTTTTTTTCTGATTTTATCTTTTTTCACTCAACTTTCTATTTTGGCCTTGCTGTGCAATTACAGCACCCATTAATGTCTCCATTCTCTCCTGTGCTCTTGGAAAAACGCCCCAGATCAGTGTCAAATGGGGAGGACTAAAATAACCTCTGTGACATGCGTGTAATATACCAGTATTGAAAGATGATTCAATATTTATTTACTAATGTTGGAAAGCAAATGGCTTTTAGACAAACAATGTTTCGAATGTGTTCTTTGGTTACCTGCAGGCCAAGCTTACTTGCACTGTAACTACACTTTATATGATACCGGTAATAGATATTCAGATAGTCATACAGAAATTTTTGGCACACAGGTCAAATATTTTATCAATGTGGATACAATTCTCCAGCATTAATTGCACAAGGACAAAGTATGTCAAACATAGCCACGAGCTTGATTTTGAACTACCCTTTACATCTTTATTCTGTGCTAGTCTAGTACAAAATATTGTGTGGCAGTCCTTTCACTCTCAATATCATGCTTTATTTTGTGACCTTCAAAGGTGTTTTGGCATAAAGAATGTGTACATGAAGGCGTGTTTACTGGAGATGACAGAACATGCTGAGCTGTTTGCACAGTATTGCCATGGAGGTGATCATGCTGTTGTGATGTGTGGGCGCCGAAACACCGGCGGGCAGTTGCCAAAGGAACTGAGTCTGTGATAGTGATGCATCACACCAATACTAGACATGGGATATAAAAAGGACTCTGCACTGCTGGCAATACATCAAACTTGCACCACTAGACACAATCTGGGGTTTTGATCCATTCAGACCACAGTACAGACTTGGCTCTCAGCTGAATGGATTTTGCAAATGCTGTCGCATAAGGCTATGATAATGGTCTTTCATGTCAGCCCAAGGGAGAATAGTGTGAAAATCAAATCCTAAAGGGGAGACATACTAACTAACATGAAAAATGGAAACAACAGACTGTTATTTCCTGTTTACAGTACAGAGTATGATAAAATCTGATTACTCAATAGTCTTTCCATGGAATACTTACATGAATACCAAACAAGCTTGCCTGATTTAAGACTGGAAGGATAAAAACATCACAAATCAGCTGTAACGACCTCAGAAGCCACAGGATTAGAAATTACAGCTATATCAATTAAGATACATAGAGCACAACCTCACCTACTTGCATACAGTCATATGTGAAAGTTTGGGAACCCCTGAGCAAATGACATGACAGGAGAAACACATTCAACTAGTTTATAAATGCTTTAGATAAGACCATCAACTAAGATCCAGAAATATAATGTTCAGCCTGTCAGAAAGCTTCTTCTGCATGTAAAAGACTCATCGTGTCAGCCCAACCTTTCAGAGGGTGGCTGACACTAATGAGCAGTCATTCATCACTGTAAGAAAGCCAGCAGGATGATTATTCCTGCAAGTTGGCTTGCTGCTGGTGGATGACCGGTGATCAGCATGAGCTATGGATGAATCTCAGGTGTTCACGAGGTCCAGCGATTTGGTCTTTAACTTCAGGGAAGTTATTTGTTTTTTTTTAATCATTTAGAAGTATCCTTCTAAGATAAGATAATATGTGCCTTTTATTTAGACCTCAGTATAGCACTTGTTATTGTTGACCGCAATATTCCACTACAGAGATTAGAACATACATGTAGGTAACAAAGAAACTGTGCTTTGAATCACATCTCTCTAACAGACTTTAATTTGTTCATGAAAACAGAACTACAGTTCTAAGCCAGGTGACACAAATCTACTACTTAAACTACAGGCATGTCTTAAAGACACAAAGGCCTGGATGACCTCTAATTTCAGCCTTCTAAATTTAGACGAATTGAGGTTATTGTTCCTGGCCTTAAAAATTTTAGAAACATGGTGTCATGGTACTTCAAGTAAAGGGTTTGTGAAGACGGTTAGTTCAGTTTGGCTACCACAGGTTTGTAGAGCTTGTAAGAGTAGAATGGGAAGCAGAGCCTTCAGTCCCATCTTCTGTGGAACCAGCTCCCAGTTTGGCTTTTGGAAACAGAAACCCTCTCTACTTTTAAGATTACACAGCAAATTCAAAAGTGTTAAATGTTTTGGTGTTAGTAGTCTTAGAGTTAATTTTACTCTAAGTAGAGTCACATTCTTTTAATGTAACTCTGAGGTGTAAAATGATAGTAGTTAAAATCGAGTGTTAAAAATGAGTGTTTCTATTTCAAATCTGGAGGTGTTACAATGGAAACATTAACTCTTGACCTCTTAACTCTGAACTCCTAGAGGGGCTACGACACCAATAGAGTAAATTTCAGAACATTTTGCTCTACATATTTGAGTTGTTTGCCATGCTTGGTAAGTCATTTTTTTCAAAGATTGTTTCAATTATTATTATTAGCTTTTACTTCTGTGGCTTTTTGGAGTTGAGACAAAGCTGTGTGAAAGGCATTAGCCATGTTGCTCGGTGATAGCATAATATTCTGTTTTAGCTAGCTGAAAGGTATTGTTTGCGGGCAAATACCACAGCCTTGAAAAAAAGCTTGCATGTGAATTTTCAGTTAAATTTTTTGGTCAAATACACCTAAAACAATGTCTAGAATGTGAAATGTTGGTATAATGGTGGTACTTGAAGCTTGAAAACGATCTCCCATAAAAAACGAGCAAACAGCAGTAGCAGACGTCCTGACTGGGTTCTACGTTAGCACTTAGATCCCTCCAGAGTTTTGTGCACACGGTTTAGGTAAAAATGAAAGAGGTTGAGGTTTTACATTTAGTTCAGTATTACCTGTTGCCTGTGTCCTTGTCTTTTGGGAAAATACTTTACACAAGTAATGTCTCAAAAAGGATTCCTTTTTTTTTTTTTACTGTGCTGCAATTGATTTGTGCCATTAATTAGTGTCAACTAATTTTTATTCAATCTCCACATAGGATATGCTTGTGAAGACGGAATATGGGGGAGAGCAGAAGTGCGTTGAAGTTCCACAAAGTGATGAATGAAGGACATGCATATTGTATTTTGTATTTATTGAAATAAGTGATGAGAATGCTGTTATTTGCATTTACCAGCTCACCTATGTCAGACCTTTTGATAAACAAAATTGAAAGTGAGAACATGTACACTGTTACATCTTTCAGAAAATGTTTTGAAATTGTGGTGCACAGTTCAGAATAAATGTTTTTCAAAAACCATTGCATCTTTTTAGTAAATGTTTATTTCCAAAAGAAATTTCTAGAAGTTCAGAACAGTAAAATTCCCACTTTTTAGAATTAATTAGAAGATAACTCTTACGTAGTTAAACTAAAATACTCTTTGAGAGTTAATATATAAACTCTTAACTGTCATGGTCCCCGCACCTCGCCAGCTGACAGCAGTCAGGCGCTATGTTTTGTGTTGTTTGTTCTCCTCTCTTGCCTCTGCTCTCTTTCTCTCTCGTCCTCTCCCACTCTCTTTCTCCTGCCGGGGCGGAGCTCAGTATGGGCTCCCGCCCCTGGCCCACGCACCTGGGGATGATCAGCACACCTGCTGCTGATTACGAATCAGAGTACTACTTAAGATGGCGAGTCTGCTCTACTCGTCGCTGGATCGTTGAGCCATCAGCATCTCCCCTGGACCCTGAGCAACTGTGACTGAGTGTGTGCAAGACGAGTGGTGGTGAAGAGAGGAGCTGTCGTCTGTGTATGGAAAGCCCCCACCCTGGACTCCTTCCCCTGTCACTCCTGGACCCCGAACCCCGACCCTTTTCCCGCACACCTTTGTATATATATTGCACCTGTGGGAATCACTGTAAATAAATTCACTTTTGTTTGAAGGAACTAGTGGTCTGCGCCTGAGTCCGCTTCACAAGCCGTGACAGAACGATCCAGCCACAACATGGACTCAGCAGACCAGAATACCGTCGGACAGGCACTGGCTGCCCAAGAAGCAGCGCTGACCCGCCACGAACAAATGTTACACCAGCTGCGAGGTGAGATCGCCGCACTAACCCAAGCTGTTTCCCGTTTGACTACACCAGGGGGCGTACAGCCGGGGAATCCCCAGCCAGCTCACCCTCACACTTTCTGGCAATCATTCGGAGGAGATTAGCTTTTTTGTTTTTCACGCCACCCAGACGCCGTTAGTTCTCGGGCATCCCTGGCTCCAGCAACACAACCCCACTATTAATTGGCGGAAAGGAGGCATCACTGGCTGGGGGGAGGAGTGTCATATGACCTGCCTTAAGGCTGCCTTACCTCCGAACACATCAGTCACCGGCCCAGAGCCACCACGGTCTTCCGACTTAGCGAATGTGCCGTCTGTTTACCATGATCTCGCTGAGGTGTTTCGGAGGGACCGAGCCCAGTCGCTGCCACCCCATCGGCCCTACGACTGCGCCATAGACATGCTGCCGGGAGCTCCCTTACCGACCAGCCGCCTTTATAGCCTCTCGCTGCCGGAACGGGAGGCTATGGAGAAATATATAACTGAATCCCTCGCTGCCGGCATCATCCGTGCCTCTTCCTCACCCGTCGCAGCGGGTTTTTTCTTTGTGGAAAAGAAGGATAAGACCCTCCGACCCTGTATTGACTATCGGGGACTCAATAACATTACGGTCAGGAATAAATATCCACTGCCTCTGCTCACCTCTGCTTTCGAACTTCTCCAGGGCACCACCATATTCAGCAAGCTGGACTTAAGAAACGCTTACCACCTGGTTCGGATTCGAGATGGCGATGAATGGAAGACAGCGTTCAATACCCACCTTGGACATTTTGAGTATCTGGTCATGCCGTTCGGCCTCACTAACGCACCTGCAGTATTCCAGGCTCTGGTCAACGATGTTCTAAGGGACTTTATTAACAGATTTGTGTTTGTCTACCTAGACGACATTCTGATCTTCTCCTCCTCCCAGGCTGAACATGAGACCCAGGTCCGGCTGGTACTGCAACGCCTTCTGGAGAACCGGCTGTTCGTCAAAAGCGAGAAATGCGAGTTTCATGTGCCCACTGTTGCCTTCCTAGGGTACATAATCGAGCGTGGAGATCTCCGACCCGACCCTGTGAAAGTCAAGGCTGTTGTGAACTGGCCCGAGCCAAACAACCGTCGCCAGTTGCAACGCTTTCTTGGCTTCGCTAACTTCTACAGGAGATTCATACGGGACTTCAGCAGGATTGCCTTACCGTTAACCCAGTTAACCTCTCCCAAGCTTGCTTTTCAGTGGAGTGACGCCGCCCAATCAGCCTTTCAGGAGCTCAAGAAACGGTTTGCCTCAGCGCCCATCCTGGTCCAGCCTGACACCACTCTTCAGTTCGTGGTAGAGGTTGACGCATCCGACTCAGGAGTGGGGGCCGTCCTTTCCCAACAGAAGGAGGGTAAGCTGCACCCCTGTGCTTTTTTTTCCCGTCGTCTCACCCCTGCAGAACGTAACTACGATGTGGGCGACCGGGAGCTGCTGGCGATTAAGCTCGCCCTGGAAGAATGGCGACATTGGCTGGAGGGTACCACTCAACCCTTCGTGGTCTGGACCGATCACAAAAACCTGGCCTACCTTCAAACGGCGAAACGTCTCAACGCTCGACAGGCCAGATGGGCCCTGTTTTTCACCCGTTTCCACTTCTCAATCACCTACAGACCCGGTTCCCGGAACGTCAAACCGGACGCTCTCTCCCGTCAGTTCTCCGCGGCTGAAGAAAAGGCGGATCTGGATTCCATCCTGCCGGCAACCTGTACTATCGGGGCAATCACCTGGGAGATCGAGGCAGCCATCCGGGCGGCTCAGGAAGCCGAACCGGACCCGGGAGGGGGACCCACCCACAGACTCTATGTTCCGCGCTCTGTCAGATCCCAGGTCCTGCAATGGGCTCACACAGCCCGGTTCTCATGCCATCCAGGGATACATCGCACCATCAAGTTTCTCCAGCGGTACTTCTGGTGGCCCTCACTCACCCAAGATACTCGGGAATACATCACCGATTGTACGGTCTGTGCCCGAAACAAACCATCAAACCAACCCCCGGCGGGTCAGCTCCATCCATTATCCACTCCTTCCAGGCCATGGTCTCACATAGCACTGGACTTCATCACTGGGCTACCTCCTTCAGCAGGTAACACCGTCATACTCACCATAATCGATCGTTTCTCTAAAGCGGCTCATTTCATTGCTCTGCCTAAGCTTCCCACAGCTCTAGAGACCGCACGCCTACTCGCCACGCACGTCTTCCGCCTGCATGGGATCCCGGAAGACATCGTGTCCGACAGAGGGCCTCAATTCACTTCTCGGGTCTGGAAGGAGTTCTGCAACTCTCTGGGAGCAAAGGTCAGTCTATCCTCAGGCTATCACCCTCAGAGCAACGGCCAGTCCGAGCGGGCCAACCAGGAACTGGAGACCGCCCTGCGCTGCGTTGCCTCCACCAATCAAACCATCTGGAGTGAGGAGTTGCCGTGGATCGAGTACGCCCGTAACAGCTTGACCGCCTCTGCCACCGGCCGGTCTCCATTCGAAGCTTCCTTGGGATATCAGCCTCCTCTTTTTCCTGCTGTGGAAGGTGAGCACTCTGTACCCTCCATCCAGGCTCATCTGCGCAGGTGCCGACGAGTTTGGCGGGCAACTCAGGCGGCCCTACTACGCACAAAGGAGAACAACAAACGCATCGCAGACCGGCACCGAACCCCAGCACCCGAATATTCTGTCGGCCAGAAGGTGTGGCTCTCTACCCGCTTTGTTCCTGTCAGGACCGAATCCAAAAAACTTACACCTAACTTCATCGGCCCTTTTGAAATCTCTGCCTTGGTCAACCCTGTCTCTGTGAAGTTAAAACTCCCTCGCAATATGAAAATCCATAATGTTTTCCATGTTTCACAAATCAAACCCGTCCGGTCCAGTCCTCTGTGCCCTCCTTCCAGGCCCCCTCCTCCCGCCCGGCTCGTGGACGGGTTGCCAGCTTACTCCATCACTTGCATTATGGACTCACGGCGCCGGGGGCGTGGCTGTCAGTACCTGGTCGACTGGGAGGGCTATGGCGTGGAGGAACGCTCCTGGGTCCCGCGAGCGGCCGTTCTGGACAAGCCCATGCTCCGGGAGTTCCACCGCCTGCATCCGGACAAGCCTGGTGGGTCGCCGGGAGGCTCCCGTTGAGGGGGGGGTACTGTCATGGTCCCCGCACCTCGCCAGCTGACAGCAGTCAGGCGCTATGTTTTGTGTTGTTTGTTCTCCTCTCTTGCCTCTGCTCTCTTTCTCTCTCGTCCTCTCCCACTCTCTTTCTCCTGCCGGGGCGGAGCTCAGTATGGGCTCCCGCCCCTGGCCCACGCACCTGGGGATGATCAGCACACCTGCTGCTGATTACGAATCAGAGTACTACTTAAGATGGCGAGTCTGCTCTACTCGTCGCTGGATCGTTGAGCCATCAGCATCTCCCCTGGACCCTGAGCAACTGTGACTGAGTGTGTGCAAGACGAGTGGTGGTGAAGAGAGGAGCTGTCGTCTGTGTATGGAAAGCCCCCACCCTGGACTCCTTCCCCTGTCACTCCTGGACCCCGAACCCCGACCCTTTTCCCGCACACCTTTGTATATATATTGCACCTGTGGGAATCACTGTAAATAAATTCACTTTTGTTTGAAGGAACTAGTGGTCTGCGCCTGAGTCCGCTTCACAAGCCGTGACAGAAACACCAAGTGTTAAATTATCAACTCCAGACAGATTTGGTGTTTAACACTAAATCAGAGTTAACATACCAACTCTCCAAAAAGAGTTAAATTAACACTCTCTGGTGTGGACCCATATAGACACTTTAATAGTGTTGAAATCAAATCTGACAGTGTTAATTTGGACATGCTGGATTTGCTGTGTAGGCTTACAACTTCCCCAGGCAGGGATGGATCAGGTGACCCTGAAACAATGCTTAGTTCAATTCAGCCCTAGACTGGTGGGAGCTTCCCATGATACACACTCAGTGCTTTTTCTTCGGTCATAAACTCTTTAAACTGTGTCTTTTGTCCAGTCTCTCTCTGCTCCCTTCTCTTTCCCCTTCAGAGCTTGGTTCAGAGGTTTCTTCCTGTTCCTGTTTTTCTTCACACTTTTACCAAGTGCTTGATCATAAGGGTTCATCTAATTATTGATGTTTTCTCTTTATTATTATAGGGGTCTTTGTTGTAGCACCTTGAGGCGACAGTTGTTGTAATAATAACTGACATCATTTCCACGTCAAGCTATTCTTCAGTTTCCAAACTCAGTGTGTGTGGCTGCTCTCCCAGGTGTTACAATAAAGTTTAACATCTATTCATTCATGAAAAAGAGGATTTATGAAGTCTAACAGAGTTAGAAGTTAGCTTTCTAGTTTCCATGTAGAGATGATACACCATGTTCTGACTGAGGGAATTCTAAAAAGCTGAAACAGTTCTACTATCACTTTGGGCATAAATAAAGACAGAAAACTAAACAGCATCAGTGTTTGTAAGGTTAGTGAAGTTGGGCTAGATGGCATATAATGGTGTGGTACCTGGTGGCTAGCTACAGAGCTATGGCTAGGATAATACAAAACACTGGCAGAGCAGGATGGAGGATGAGTATTACATTTTTTTCCCCTCAAAAAAATCTTAGTTAACCTCAGAGTGGTTTATTTCTGATGCGTCCTAAAGCTTAACAATGTCCTGCACATTAACAATGCTAATAAAAAGCTACAAAGGCTGACAATAACCACAGATTATTTTGAGAGCTGTTTATATTAAATAAAACCCAATACAGCACATTAAAAAGTCCACAGCCTTAATTAACACGGTAGGAGCTTGGATCGCGAGGCAGGGTTTATACGTAATCACCTAACAAGGACTGAACTGAACTGAATTACAAAAGGGTGTTAAGATTTTTATTGTTTCTGTAAACAAAATTAGTTATATCTATATAGCTTGTCCCAAACAAGAAGTGGCCAAAATTGTAGTTCCAATCACTGCTTGCATATGACATGGCTTTTTGAGTATTTTTAATTATATGGTCAGTATTATGGCAGAACACCCCAGAAGTTTTTGCTTAAGTTTTGGGGAGTTATAGTCTAGTTTACTGTTAGTTTCTTAGCATTAATTAGCCGATACATATAGCTCTACATTGCAGCTGTACAGTTAGCGCTCCACCCATATAAGGTGATTAATGACTTCAAAAAAGCAACATGGTGGCAACCAAATCTTTGATATTGCACTTTCTATCTCCATCTTTGCTATTGTCAGTTCAGGATTCTTTATTTGCCATTTCTGTTCTTCATCCAGATAATGTCTCTGTGTCCTCCTACATATAGAGTGTCTGTTATAACCTATTTATTACCACAGTTAATCAGTATTATTATTTGAAAAAGCTGAAAGACAAATCAGGGGTTGATCATACAAAACAACTTTTATTCTGAAAAGGGGAAAACTAAAAGGAGATTAAGATAAGATAAGATAAGATAAAACTTTATTAATCCCTCGGGTAGGTTCCTCTGGGAAATTTGTTTTCCAAAAAGCACAGCACCGACAGAAGTTACAGAGTCAAGAATATTATATATACACACACACACACATATATAAATACAAAGACATATATAGATAAAATATACAAAGGGGATAAATAGAATAAATAGGAATAAAAATAAAAATAAAAATACAAGTGAATAAAAATACAAGTGAATTGCACATTTCAAGTATGATTATTAACAAAAAGTATTGCACAAAGGTATTACACAGTGAAGTGGAGAGGCACTACAGCTTAGTTGTTCCCCCCTCCTTTGTCCTCCTGTTTCCCCTCCCTCTCCCCTCCAGAGAGGAGTGAAACAGTTTGATGGCGTGTGGGACAAAGGAGTTTTTAAGTCTGTTGGTTCTTGTCTTTGGGAGAAGCAACCTGTCACTGAACAGACTCTTCTGGTTGTTTATGGCCGTGTGCAGAGGATGCCCAGCATTGTCCATAATATCCAGCAGCTTCTTTAGTGTCCTTTTCTCTGCCACTGTCACCAGAGTGTCCAGCTTCATGCCGACCACAGAGCCAGCCTTCCTGATCAGTTTTTCCAGCCTGGATGAGTCCTTCTTTGCTGTGCTGCTCCCCCAGCACACCACAGCATAGAACAGTACTCCAGCAACCACCGACTGGTAAAACATCCTCAGGAGCTTCCTGCAGATGTTAAAAGACCTCAGCCACCTGAGGAAGTACAGTCGGCTTTGGGCTTTTTTGTACAGGTGCTCTGTGTTGCATGACCAGTCCAGTTTGTTGTCCACCCACAGCCCGAGGTATTTGTACTTGTTGACCACCTCCACCTCCTCCCCCTCTATCTGAACCGGCAGTGGACCTGCTCTGGACCTCCCAAAGTCCACAACCAGTTCCTTAGTCTTTGAGGTGTTGAGTTGCAGGTGGTTTGTGTGACTCCATGTGACAAAGTTCCTCACCAGACTTCTGTACTCCTCTTCCTGATCATCCCAGATACACCCCATGATGGCCGTGTCGTCTGCAAACTTCTGAATGTGGCATAATTCAGAGTTGTAGCAGAAGTCAGAGGTGTACAGGGTGAAGAGAAGAGGGGACAGCACAGTTCCCTGTGGTGCTCCTGTGCTGCTGACCACAGTGTCAGACGTGATGTCCTTCAGCCTGACGTACTGTGGCCTGTCGGTGAGGTAGTCGGAGATCCAAGCCACCAGGCAGGGGTCCACCTCCATCCTGTTCAGTTTCTCCTGGAGCAGACAGGGCCGGATGGTATTAAAGGCACTGGAAAAGTCAAGAAACAGGATCCTGACCGTGCCTTTTCCCCCATCGAGGTGTGAGTGGGCTCTATGCAGGAGGTACAAGATGGCATCCTCCACTCCCACACCCGACTTGTAGGCGAACTGTAGTGGGTCCTGGGCATGTTGTACCTGTGGTCGGAGGAGGTTGAGGAAGAGCCGCTCTAGAGTCTTCATAAGATGTGATGTCAGTGCCACCGGTCGGAAGTCATTCAGCTCATTGGGCCGGTTCCTTTTGGGGACCGGGACGATGCAGGATGTCTTCCATAGGGCGGGCACTCTCCCCAGTCGCAGACTGAGATTGAAGACTCGTTGTAGCGGCTCCCCAAGTTCAGCAGCACACGCCTTTAGCATCCTCGGACACACCTTGTCTGGACCTGCTGCCTTTCTGGGGCGAAGCTTCCTCAGTTGTCTCCTGACCTGATCCACTGTGACACTGGGAGATGATTGGAAGGAGGGGGGGGAAGATGTCCTGCTGCTGAGAGAGGGATTGGAGGAGGGGGGTGTCATCATAGTGTCAGGAAGGGGGGGAAGCAAGGGAGGTAGGAGAGTGGGGAGAGGGCTCTGTAGTGAAGGTGAGGGTGAGGGTGGGGGGGTTGTGGGCTGGTCAAACCTGTTGAAGAAGTTGTTGAGTTCGTTTGCCTTCTCCACAGTCCCCCCCACTGTGCTGTTCTTGGTGTTGTAGCCTGTGATGGTTTTCACACCATTCCAGACCTCCCTCATATTGTTCCTCTCCAACTTCTGCTCCACCTTCCTCCTGTAGGTGTCCTTTGCTTCCCTCAGGCAGCGTTTCACCTCCCACTGTGCTGCTTTCATCTCCTCCTTCACTTTGCTCCTGAAAGCCTTCTTCTTCATGTTGAGGACAGCTTTGACTTCCTGTGTTACCCACGGTTTGTTATTAGGGTAACACCGTACCGTCTTAGCAGGGGCGACCATGTCCACACAAAAGTTGAGGTAGTCTGTAAGACAGTGTGTCGCCCCCTCTATGTCCTCACCATGTGGGCTCAGAAGCACGTCCCAGTCTGTGGTGTCATAACAGTCTCTCAGAGCATCCTCTTTTTCTGGGGTCCATCTCCTGATGGAGCGTGTTGTGACAGGCTGCCTTTGGACGAGGGGTGTGTATTGTGGCTGTAGGTAAACCAGGTTGTGGTCTGACTTCCCTAGTGGGGGGAGGGGGGTGGCTCTGTATGCATCTCTCACATTAGCATACAGTAGGTCAATTGTCCTGTTGCTCCTTGTGGGACAATTCACAAACTGGTGAAAAGCAGCCAGAGTAGAATCCAGTGTGGCATGATTAAAGTCTCCAGATATAATAATGAAAGCTTCGGGGTTTTGTGTCTGGAGTCTTGCTGTGACTGTGTGTATTTTCTCACAGACAGCTGTTGCGTCGGCCCTCGGAGGGCCGACGCAAGAGATTACTTTCTATTTCATATTAAGGTTGTGAAAACTGGGCAAATATAATGTTCCAGTATTCATTCAAAAAGACCCAGGCAGAATCCAACCATTGGAAATTGGAATATAAACGAATATTTCCTCTATGTTTGCCTTTAGTTGCTGAGCTGATACTTGATGACATGTTCTTCAGTTATGGTCGACTAAATCGTAAACTTCTCTTTCTTTCTCCTTGCACTGCCAGCAGTATATATAAAGTCTGAAGCAGAGAGCACTGCACCTAGTCCTATGTCAAACAGCTGTTCTGATTTTGACACAAGATGGTGCTTTGAGACTTCTAGCGGGTGGTGCTCCATTAACCCCTCTAGCAGCTTTTCTCTAGTGTCTAACAACTTCTTGTGCATTCTGTCCCACTTGGTAGACAACAGACATGCTTTTTTTCTCTAGAATTAATGATTAATTTCTGCACTTGGTAACAATTTCATTATATGTTTCATTTTATAATCAGCATTAGTAACATTGGTTGACAGATCCATTTTAAATGGAATTGTAAAGTTTACCTGGGCCCTGATATATAAAACTGAATCATAAGATCATCGCAAATGATTCCAAAATGGTCTGATGATAATGGCTCATTCATAAAGGATGCTGAGCTTTCATTAGCAGAATGCAGGTATCCTATTTGTTACACAAAGCTCAAATCAAATCAGCTTAAGCTGATTACACCTGTCTTGTGACTTTCCTTCATGTCGCACAAATGCAGATTTACTGAGCACTAGTCATGGACCAAACATTTTTTTGAGTCAGTTAAATGGGGGCTTGACAAGCCAAGCCAGAGAGGAAGCTCAGGAGTGTGTCACTACTCCAGTAAACAGAGCAGCTGCTCTGCAATTATCTATTTGTTCTTTTTAAGTACCAACCAGTTACAACACACACGTGTCATTATCACAGTATATGAAGGTTCACAGTACATGAATGGAAGTGAAAGGATTTCATCAGCATTCCCACGCACTCCTATTCAAACATCAGAAAACGAAGCAGATGGTTAGAATTCACGACAGAACCAATCTTTCAATGACAGCCTGTTTAGAAATGTGCATCCTAAGACGACATATTCTATGTGCATGCACACAAACATTCAATTGTGATTCTACTGCCTCTGAGCACCCACCTAGACAAGAAAGCATTTCTCATCAAAGTCACTCCTCGCTACACTTCTTTAAAGGTAACCTATTGGGATCCTGGGTAAAAGTAACGGCAGGGCTCTCAAATGAAAGTTTGTGTTGCTGCCTGGCTGTAAAAACAAAACATCTGGACAGTGGCTTTCTCACTGTTTTATTTAAATTCCATTTTGTTTTAAGGTCTTTGTCTTGAATAAACAGAAAGGGACTTAGATGGAAATGAGAGTTTAAGATAAATGGTGGGAGTTATTCACTGTGCCTCAGGGAGTTTTTTCAATAGCAAACCTGGTGAAATAAATGCAGTTTTTACCACCTTATTTGAAGAACAAACCGTTCCCTGATGAGCCCATTAAAACATGTGTTTTCTCATGTAAAGCTGATCCTAAAGGCTTATTGTTGTCAATAACTTTTTGTTCTGTTGTTCCTGTTGCCTTCCTTTTGAAGTTCAGAAGCTGCTGAGAAATGGAAACAATTTCTTCAAATAGTTCCTGTAATAAAACCACTGTGTGGAGGAAGTGCTTTTTTTTTCTTTCATCAATCTGCTTTCTGATCTTTTTGCATCTGGGCCAGTGAATCCAATCAGAATACAAGCCTTAAGCCCCTTGATTCCACCATCTAAAGTTGATGGTCTCCCACCTTGTAAGCTGCCTATCAGATAATAAGCAGGACTTGAATACCAGCCGGTATGCTGCAATGAGGGTGGTCCTGGTGTTTTCACCTGACGTCCAACGTGTCTTTGCTGGCCCTGTCTCACTGTTCTCCCCCGGGGAAATCTCCCAAGAACAGCTGTCCTTATCAATGTGCCGGCTTCCCGCTCACTGCCTGCCTGGGCCGCATTCTCCATGACAGCAGCACCGAGGTAGCGGTAATCTGCCAAGACTTCAACAAAATTAAACCGCCAACCAGGCCACCAGGGGAGAGGCAATAGGGAAAGATTTCCTGCTCACTGCGATATGGCAACAGAGGCCAAAGACATTAATACGGAATTGCATCTGCGAGAAATAAGCATTGCTAAGCATACAAATCTGGAGTTCCTAGTGCTTCTGTTATTGCTTTCCTCTTAAAGGGTAAATGTGATTTAAGAAAAAACAATATTTTTCACACATCTGTTATTTGTCCCTCCACACGATTTGGCTGGCTTTGTCAGATGTCACGTCCATAATAGATGCAGTTTTGTTTTGTTGTGTTTAACCTCCTAGGACCTGCCGTCCACATATGTGGACATCACATTTTGGGTTATTTAGACCAAAATACTCAATTTTGCTCTACAAGGGCCTGATATCCACTTACAAGGACATTATACTGCTACTGTTCTATCAAAATATTAAACAAATATCCTCATATGTGGCTCTGATTTTTCATAAAAACTAAAATAATGTAAAAAAAAAAAAAATCTGGTAATTCTTTGTTTTTACATTCATCGGGCCCCCGAATATCAAAGAGAAATAAAAAATGCATGCCGTGGAAGAGTTCGGATCTTAGGAGGTTAAACTGACAAAACTCACAAAAACTTGTGACTTCACGCACTCAGAGTAGGGCTGTTCGATATAACGATATATATCGGATGACGATATAAAAACATCTATCGTCTCATTTTACGCTATCGTTTGTTTTGTGGTGTCGCAAAATAAACTGTTTACGGCAATATTTGTTCATCGTTTTGATGGTCACTGTAGTGGCTATATTAATTTCTTAAATTTCCCTCTTTCTCTTATATTTTTATATAACTACGGAGCCCCACAGGGGACATGGGAGAAAAAAAAAATTAAGACGGACTTTTGCGAGATCTCGCAAAAACTTTTGCGAGATCTCGCAAAACAAACTTGGGAGCTAGTGGGTGTCAGATCTCCGAAAACGTCGGAGCACTTTTGCAAATATGTGATGTCTTGTAAACCGAGCAGGTATCTGACGTTTACACAACTACATTCCCAGAAAGAGTAATATTACAACTAAGTAGCTGCCGCCATTGTTGGAATTCAACTTTTGCGAGATCTCGAGTTTGTTTTGCGAGATCTCGCAAAACTTTTGCAAGATCCCGAGTTAGTTAAAAAATTAAGACGGACTTTTGCGAGATCTCGCAAAAGATCTCGCAAAAGTCCGTCTTAATTTTTTTTTCTCCCATGTCCCCTGCGGGGCTCTGTATATAACCACACTACAGACGGACAAGCGCCTGTTTTTATGCGTTGTTGTTAGCAACAACGACGGTAACAGCATCGCGTGTCCGCTTGTTTATGTTCCACATAAACCTTTCACAATAAAGCTCAAGATCCTATTGAGACTTTTCAAAATAAACTGAATCACGTGAAAGAGCAGATTATTTATGGATGAGAAGTAAAAAAGACCTTAGACTCAAACGTTAGAACAGGCTTTTCCCTGCAGCACGCCGTGTAATAAATACTCACAAAGAAAACGGCGGCCTTTACAACTTATGTCTAAAAATGTATAGTTTCATGCATCGGTTAAAACACTCGACTCCAGCTACACGACGCGCAGCTGGAAACACTTCACGCAAGACGAGCTGCCCGAGATTCACAGAATTTACAGAAAATGTTACATTTTTGTGATTAATATCGTTATCAGGACGATAGAATTATTATATCGGGATATGAGATTTTGGTCATATCGCACAGCCCTAACTCAGATCATCAACAGGACTGACAGTTACCAAAGGCAAATCTTGAGCATAGCTACAATATAAAATAATAACTTAAGAATCAATAAAGCAATTTTAATCCCTTCACTTTTTTATTGCCCATGAATTTACTAGGCACAGTATTTAACATCCATCACATCAAAGATTCCTCTGGTGTATTGAAACTTCCACAACTTTGAACATACACAACCTTGAGAGCATTATTCTTATTTTCTTAATATTGTCGCTTGAAAACATAATACTTACATTTCTTTTTCTGTTTGATTTTGCTTCAATTTGCTATTTCTCTACCTCTTGTCAAGTTAAATAGTCTGGAGAAAGTACAGGAGAAGCTGTTGTCAGCAGATGAAGGACATTTGAGAAAAAAAATTCAGATTATGATTTCTGAGTTGCTATATGAATCATATTGAGTCACATGACTTCATGTTATCGTTGCAGTCTCTGTCAGTTTTTCTGATTTTTGTTTATCAAGCTTGTAACTTGACTTTTAATAAAGTAGATTGTATTTCCACGTGGTACATCAAAACAATATTTACTGGAGACTTGAAACATTTAAGACAAATCCACTCCGAGCTCCCTGACCTGCACTCAATCTACAGCAGGCGGTGCTGGACCAAGGCCAGGAAGATTGTGAAGGACCTCAGCCACCCCAACAACGGACTGTTCTCTCTGTTGAGGTCAGGAAAGCGATTCCGCTCCCTGAAGACCAACACAGAGAGACTGAGGAGGAGCTTCTTCCCGCAGGCGATACGGTCTCTCAATCACACCACCACACAGTACTGACTCACACATATAGTTCGTACACACACACTGGACATTCTGGACAGTTTTCACTTCATCACTTAAACCACTTTAAGCATATTTGCACTGCACAAGACACTATATAATGTGGATTGCACAACACTGGACATTATATTCCTCATTTCCAGTTAATATTTGTACAGCTGCTGTTATTGTGTGTATATATATATTTATATTTATATTTATATTTCTTCATACATTCTTATATATTTCTATACTGTGTATTTTGCTGTACAGTTATTTTATTTTCAACTTTAATTTATATATTTTATCTTATTCTTCCCAGTTAAATTTACCCTTTACCCTTCATTCTAATTTGTGTTGTACAGTTATCTCATTCTTAACTTAATTTTTATATTTTATTTTATTTTATTCCTTTCTGGTTAAATTTACCCTTTTTTATTTTCATATTTATTCCCTATCTTATTCATAGCCTTCTCTTTTTTTCTTTAGATCACGATCAGTTGTCCAAGCATTTCACTGCATATCGTACTGTGTATGACTGTGTATGTGACAAATAAAAATTTGAATTTGAATTTGAATTTGAAATATTCTTCTAATATTCGGAATTTTACAAGAATACCTACCAAACAGTGGTTTAATAACATTCACACGACTATAAAAGTTCCTGAAAGCAGAAAATTGGCAACCAGCAGGGTACTAATTTGCCATCACACACAGTACAGCACCGGTCTTTGATATCTTTTATTACTTCATTGCAATAGCTGATAAATTTGCTGGCAAGAATTGCTTCACCTAATCAGGAAACTGGCAAAGCAATTAGCCCACCAATATTGAGAGGTGATTAAGGAGTTTTTTCTGTCCATTGTCACTTCATATTTTTAAGAATAAAAGTAATCACGAGAAGCAGGATTATGGATCGACTCCATCATAACAGTGTGGAGAAATTCCTCAACTCATGGATACAAAACACATAGTGTTTCTGGACAGCGACGATACCGTCTGATAATACTTGCCTGCAACATGATGGATCTTTTCTAAAACATTCTCTTGGACTCTTACCCTGTTAAACCCCCACAAAATGGCGTAAACCGTGGTGTGGTTCAGGGTAAAATACACTCAGTTATTGCATATAAAACCAACTTCTCTTCCTCCATATTTGAGGTGTCATGAGAAAACAGCACCGCTCATTGAGGGCTAAAACAAGGAAAGAGAAGAGAGGCATGAGGATTAGATAAAGTCTGGCACATACTGAGATGATAATAAGCAAGGCTGGAAAGTGAGGGGAGAGAGCGAGAATGGAGAGAGAAAAAGAGAGAGACAAAAACAGATGAAAACAGAGAGGGGGCGGTTATAAAATGATTAGGGGACATGCTATATAGAATTTCCTGATTTGAAAAACACAATCAGGTCTGTCAGATGGCTCTGCCTCACCATCTGTTCTCTCCTGACAAAATGTACAAGCGATGCTTCACCTTTTTGAACATAAATAGATTTCTGATCCGGAAATATTATTGGCCTTAGAAAGTTTGATGGTAGCTGCACAACAAACATGAACATGGAAACAAACATGTCCGGGCACATCAAGTAAAATCAATTGTGTGAAAAAAAAAATATATATATATATATATTTGAACAATATTTTTCTGTGTAACCCTTTTTGATGCCATGTAGTTAGGAAACTGTATGATGCAGTGTTTATGTTCTTAAAATGAGTACATAACCCTACAATCTGAACATCACTAGATAGATTCAGTATTTGGTAATGCTTTTAGATATAAGTCAGTCTGGTACACAAACACTAACTAAATCAATAAATATAAAGTAGAATTTTCCAGTTTTGACAATGCCAAAAAAAGAAAAGAAAGGAAATAGAGATATTCTTTAAAAGTGGAATTAATAGCATAGCAGACTGCCAACACATGGAAAACTGCTTGGAAGTCTAATTTGCTTTGGAAAATTTGGTGTTAAAGATAATTACACTCCAAAAATGATTTCCCTTCTTTGGACTTTGAGACTGTTGGCTCTTCCACAGCAAAGATTGCTGTTTGGTTTCTGGGTTATAGTTGTTGACCCAGCTGTGACTACGACTGAAACCTCCAGATGATGGTTGGGTCATCCCAGGTTTGCACACTTCATTACAGACTTGCTTTTCATCTATGAGATCACAACTGAGCAAGATTTAGACGCGTTGAAGTTACAGTGATCACCTGTTGCAATGATAATTGTCACACAGCAGAAAGAGTGTCTGAACGTATAAATAGCACATGTTAGCATCAGAAGCTATGGTGTCTGTGTCATGTTATTCCCCCTTTAAAACAGTCTTACAACTACTTGTCCTGTTCTCCAGTTTGAATCAATTTCTACGGCTTCGTTTTAATAATCCCTCACTGTTCCTGAACCTTTCTTACATATTAAAGACCATACCTTAAAATGCATTGCTTTGTTTCCCAATGTCTACTTTGGGCTAGTCTCTGTGCTGCGGACCTAGCCACTAGCAAAACCAGCCCTTAAGCAGTTAGCATCACCTTAGAAACAGTCAAAAATAGCTTAATAACTGTTTTGTGGTGATAGCCTGTGCTGCTTTTTTTTGCAGGTCTGCTATCTAAAGCTGTTACAGATTATTAAAGCATGTCATAGATGATGTAGACAGCAAGCTTTAAGTGTATGTCACTGTAATAACTTGCATTCTTCATACATCCTTAGTATAATAGGGACACTGGCTATGGATGTCTATAGAGAGAGAAAATAGATGACTGTGATGTTTATTGAAACGTTAACTGCATTGGCTCCTAGCGACTTTATCCTAAGAGTTAAATCAGGGAATACATAGGCTGTATTTTTTATTTAAACCTTGACAGCTCTGTGTTTCACCTGCTGTATTATTACCATTGAGTAAAGGGTTAACAGTGCATGCTCTCTAAATACTTTGCTGGTATTTTTGCATCATACACCCTCTGGCCCCTTCTTGTCCGGAGCCTGTGAGTCTGGACACAGAGACTGAAGCCCAAAGTGCTACTGGCTGGCTAATGCTGCTTGGACACACATGTGTGCACACCTACACACACACATACACACCTTCTCTCTCTAAAAGAGACATTTCTTTCGCAAAACCCTGTGGCACGTAAAGTGCACTCGGACTTGGTCACATACACTGTGTAGAGTACAGTGGGAGAACCCGATATCTCTCACAGTATCATTCAAAAACTATTGATTTTTAACGTTTCATAAAAGGAAGGTGCATTATAGTAATATGATGCCTGCTAATCTGAGCACTATAATAAATGGTTGCAGATAACTCTGTAATCATTTAAGTTTCTGCTTACTCTGAGCGTACAACTTCAAAGGTAATTATTTCAAGGGTTTTATTTAAGGTTCTACATGTAGCTTTGGAAGTATGAATGAATAACAGCAAATGCATATTTTTTGGCATTTTAATTTGTTCGCATGCACGAGGAGAAGCAACAGGTTTCAGTACGTCTGCCAGAAGTAACACCCCTTTCTGGTTTAAATCCAAATGCAGATATTTTAGTGAAATCAACAAGTGCGTGCAGTTTTTGAAATACTAAAATCCCCACGACTTCTAAGGCAGAAAATGCACTTGACACTTTTATTAAGCCTCAAGGGGAAAATACATTGCAGTTCATTGAAAAGCACTAACATAACTTTTGTTTGCCAGAAAAGCTTTGCCAAAAGATGAAACTTCATTCATGTGTCAGAGTGGGTCAGAATTTCTGCAGTTCTGCTTAAAAGAAAAAAAGCAGAACAGCATTTTATCATCCATATAATTCCACTTCAATGCCACATTTTTAATTAAGGATACTGTATGGTTCCCCAGTAAAGATAAATTAAACATTGTACACATTTACAAATCTGCAATCACAGCAGTGCTAAGCATTTACACAATCACACACAATGCTCTTACTAAGCAGTATTAATTTATAAGATATTACAATGGCTGACATAAAACTAGAAGGGAAATGAGTGTCCTCATCATATAACAAGAGCTATTCCGATGGTGTTTTACCTCTGTAGTCCTCCTGGATGATTACAATAGTGCCACAGTGGGAGGTGAAATAAAGCTGTACAGCTGGATATAGCTAGCATCAGATGACTTAATCAGGCCATAAAGAAAGCCTCACTTACAGATGCTGTGTTGCCCCTGTGCTCCGCATTTCATCAGCCCCAGGGAAGGGTGAAATATGCTTCCTCTGAAGGTAATGTGCCCTATCTCTGTCCAAGCGGTGACAAATTTATCGCCCCCTCGACTATTTACAATCCGTCTGAGCCGTGATGATTTGGCTTGTGTTATTTAAGCTGCAGAAGTAAAGCCATGTTACTGCTGTTCTGAGGTGCCAACAAAGGGGAACAGCAAGAAAAGGGGGAAAGTAAAAAAAAAAAAATTTTCATAAGATGTGATCATGTCCTCATAAGCTACTGCTGCTGGTTTACCATATCATCATTAAATAAATAAATAAATAAATTTTATATATATATATATATCACACAACCATTGCAGCTTGAATCACAAAAAAATATATATATTCATTCTAGTGTATTCAAGTACTCAAGGTGGAACATTCAGTGTTTATGCCACTTCACAGAGACAAATTCTTCCATGGCAACACTGGAAAAACAAACCTTCAATAATACTGACAGTATTTCAAGGGCTAACTTGTGACTACATCATGGTCAGGTAGCCCAAGTTTTCAAAAAGCAATTAAACCAAAAGGAAGTGATATTTCTCTCAAACCCACCCTGAACTTCTCTCAGAAAGCTAATTAGCTAGTCACATTTAATGAACCTAATTAGCCACATTTTAAACTACTATCCACAACAGTATTAAGATATTGATTAACTAATACGCCGACATGTATACAGCCATAATCAATAAAAGTTCATTTGCACTCTCTAAATTATGAATGATCTGTGCCTGCCTCAATAATTATCCAGTAATATTTTTGTATAATTAAATACACCTCATAAGCTTGAGTTACACCACACATCTTACATTCTGAACTGCTCAGTCGGCTTAATTTTAGCTCTATTTATTTATAAACATTTGTAGAAAAAAGAAACTTAAAGCACTAAGATATGAATAATTGAAATTAGTTTTGCATGCTACTAATAAAAGAACATTTCAAAAGGACCATCTTTCAGATATATATACAGTTCTACATATACACACAAAAAGCCTCCATTCCAATTATTCACCTCAGCTACTCTGTAGATTCATTGCTAACTGTGCTTATTATGCTGAGCGGCCACAGTTTGCATGCTACTGTATGAGCCAAGACCAACTTCAGGTGCTCAAATAGCCGTTTGACCAGCTCTGCTTTACATTTATCATGAGCTCAGTGTCTAAATGTGACATAGTCACAAACTCTATTGAACCTATTTAGGATTTATTGGCCTGAGATATTTAAGATTGTATTCCATTTTTTCTACTTTATTAAGCATATTATAGAAGAAATGTAGTTCTGCAAAGTTTCAAATTTTTTCTATTAAATGACAGCATTCATAGCTGCTATGCTCTGGCATATTTCTTCCTATGTTTAATGTTTAATGCCTATATAAGATAGCATTTTACAATAATAATTCTAAATAAAAGCCAGCACTGACAAAATATTTACCACGACCCTAATAATTTCTTTTTAGCATTAAATAAAAAGTACACAGTAATTATAGATTGGAATACTGAGATTACTTTTTGTTATAATCTATCCAACAAATGTTGAAATACTTCAGTTTGATGGTGTAATTAACTGACTGGCATTGCCCTACCTTTAACCACATTATATATACTATGCCAATAGCACTAGAAAATCATTAAATATTTACTAAGTTACTTTTAATAGTAATGACCAGATGCAGTTTTTAAAATAAACTACAAAATATCTGATACCACAAATCCTGGTAATATGAGGAAAGATGCTATGGTGAATGTGAAGTCTGAAAAAATGAACCTCTTGTACAACAGCAGTCTTAAAGAATACTGGAATCTGTTGACAGCTGCTTCATAAATGTATCATCAGCTCTGTATATTCTAAAATGTATTCTCGGGAAATTTAAAGCTGACTTATCTGTAAACCCTCATTTTTTATGTAACATGATGCAGGTAGATTCTGACGATGGGGTAATAATGTTGCTCTTGAATGTCAGAACACTGCGGTGTTAGCACAATTAGAAGCAATAATGTTACAGTTCTAAAGGGCAATATAGTAGCAGAGGAGACCTCATGCCTTCATAACAGCTGAGATGTGATAGTGTGTGTTTCTCCAGATATGTTTATGGCACATTTAGAAAGTATTTTAAGTATTTTAAAAAAGCATTATATTTGGATTCTCTTGAGGCCAACAATGACTGATTAGTGTGATTAGAAAAGGTCATTAAATAGGATGACAAATTTAGCTAACTTAAAGAATCTTAAAATATAACACATACACACCTGTAAGACTGAAGAGCTGACTCCTTAGGGTGTTATTCTGGACAAACACTTTTAACAAGACAAAAGAACCAAAGCTATTTAAAGTTATTTAATTTATATTAAAAAACTGAAGTCTTAAAATAATTTGAATTAAAAAAACCTGTAGTTTCCATAAATAACTGTAGAAATAGCTGTTGTTACATAAAGGAACTCAAAGTTGTTTTTTTATGTGACTATATTGAGACAAAATTAGAAATGTATCTGCCTAATCATGAATGTGTTTATCATTCAAGGGAGGTGTCGTTGTCATTTGTCTTCTTTGGATATACATGGCTATGAAGAGTTTGTAGGTTATTTACAAAAAATTGGCTTTGGGGCTGATTTTGAATACAACTGTAAAGAGGTTAAACCTTGGTTCAAACAACCTCAATCATACTCAGTTTGGATGCTTCATCACAAGGATTCTTATGATGACAGGAATCACCACGTTTATATTTTGGAGGTATCACGGTAAAACTAAATGACTGTAACATATATTATGAAACTCAATTACAAAAAATCTATACTTCTGTTTGCATACTAAATATACCAATTTATTAATTCTGGGTTACATTCAGTGTCCCGCCAGGACATTTCAGATTTGAAATTATAGATTTGAAGATACCACACGACGGCCATTTAACTGCAAATTAAAGGCATTAACCAGCCTTGGGTTTATATAGGAATATAGCTGAGTTAAGTCTCCGACAGTGATGCATCACAGATGAGTTGCACTAATCATCGCAAAGTTCTAATAATCTCTCTTGTTTTATAAATTAGATGGTACATCTTCGCCAATGTGTCTGAGAGTATTTGCAGTCAGTCAGCACATGACCCTTTGGGTGTGCTGCCTCCCACCAGGCTACCTTGCCATCAAAACAAGTTATTGCAACCACTTGCAATTAGTCCCCAAATTGGAAATCTTTTGAAGTTGCAAGGAGTCGGCGCCCCCTGAAAACACTACATCCAGATGAACAGAATCAACTTTTTTGGATTTCCGGAGGTGGATGATTGAGCATGAATCAAGACAGTGGTGGTCAATGGTGTATCTAGTCCCAAAGTAACTATTGACTATGTTTGGGGCCTTTATAGTTTGCTGGTGTTTTTAACATCCTTTCTTGAGTTTGCAGCCTCTCTCGGCACATATGTTCCCAACATCCTTTGCCTCATCCCTGTGTCAATAAGATTTCCTTCCACTTGTCCTGCTCTCCAGCTTCTCTCACTAGTGGCTTAGAAATTATGATTGCCTGTTGTACTATGACTTTGCCAGCCACTGCCTTTCAGTCACCTACACACACTTCTATTTTAGCATCAGGTCCCTTGCCTCCTTTGCTTTGTCTGTCTATACCCCACACTTTTCTGCTTCCTCTTGCTCTTCCCCTCGTTCCTCCACTCACTTCAGTGCTCTTTACAATATGTCGGTGCAGATCTGCCTCACCTTTGATATTTCAATATAATGTCGATGAAGGGTGGTGGACCCAGCGGATAGAATGACAGAAGTCTCTTCTGACTTTCTCTCCATTTCTGGGTCTCCATTTTCAGGCAAGACAAGAGGCCGAACAAATAACCACAACTAGTAATTTTTGCAGACAACATAGAAGATTACAAAAGTTACAGTGTGCCACTTGAGTAGTAGTAGTAGAAGAAACTAAAAAATAACAAATGCATAAAAATGTATTTTGCAAATTCAGTAAAGTCATATCCACAGTGATTAGAATGCTAAATTGATGTATAACAAAAACATTGTACTCACTATCACATCTTTTGCAACAATATAATGGAATTGGTCAGTGGCTCTAGCACTTGCAGAGCTCAGCAATTTTAATATTTACAATTGTATGTGTGTAACATTTATGACCCTATGAATAAATAAACCCTAATGACTTTCCTGTTTTCAAAATAATACTGACCATGTGGAATGTTTATCATGAGGTATATTAACACAAAGACATTTGTGGTTCCCAGATGACAAATTTTTATAACTGAGTAGATGCCCCAACTAAAGCTGCACAAGCTCGAGCTGGTTGACTGATTGGTTCAGAATAAAATGTCGAGATGTAATGGAAGGTGATTAAATATGGTGCAAACATACATATTTTAGAAGGTAATTTCTAATGACTGCTAATGCCCTTGGTAGAAATTCTCCATCGCTTTGGTTTATGACAAAAATCAAAATATAATGACATTCCCTTTCACCTCAGTGATCTTGTGCATACCCCTATTTAATAAGTCTAGCCTGCTAATATGCTAACCTAAATACAAGTTAACAGAGAAAACAATATACCTTATAAACATCAGCGTGTTAAGCTGGTTTTAAAATCCTGCAATTGTGTCTTTCCACGTACAGAATTCCGTTCGTTAAGAGGACGGAGAGGGGTATTCACCCACTCCAGACACACCGATGCACAGTCAGAAGCTTGGACTGTGGACCTGTGTGTCTGGGGTGGAAGTGGATGATCTAAGCAACTGTCAAATGACAGTTGGAGTTTACCAGAACAGAAGAACCACAAAAAAAAACTTCAGAGATAAAAAAAAAAAACACCGCATGAAGACCACAGAGAGTCGTTGCAGTGAACATTTTTCATTGTTTTTAGCACTCGGCTTGACTTCAGCTCTTTGTGTGTTAGAATGTCACTTTTCTCTGCAGCTGGCTGACAGACCAACAACAGTACAAGCAACAGTGGTCCACAGACTGAGTGTACTGCAGTGGCCATCCCTGGATTGGAGCGGACAGTAAACGTGCTATCGCTGCTTGGCCACAACACCAGCTTTAGCCTTATCATTGCTAGCATGTTAGCTTGCTAATGTGACATTCATTAAATTCAGAGTTGCTAACATAGTTGAAAACATAATTTACCATTGACCAGGAGTGAAGAACTGTTCACATCACACAAACATGACAAAACTCACAACAATTATTGAACCTTATAGATTTTCAAAATATCCCCAATGGAACAGAAAAGCATCAGAAAAGCATTAGGCATTAGGGCAGCATTCTCCATTTTCCTCTCAATGACCTACATATTTTACCTATCTATGAATAAATGCCAATTATGAAGCAAAACTGATATTTGTCAGACTTATCTGAGACATCTTTGAGCTAAACGTGGTTAAATCTTATTGAAGACCCTTCTGATAATACAGGATATCTACAATAGATGACTAAGCACCATGACTAAAGAGCATATTTTTCTTTTCCATCATTATCGTCTATCAACTTGTCTCTTTAACAGGTTAGTGTAAAAATCATATAATATCAGGGTTTAAACTTATTTTTATAGTAGATTTGCTAGCAGTACAGTATAGTATTATAACTAGATTTCCAGAATACTGCTATAAGATTTTCTGAGTTAGTTTGCAGTTATGATTAGGTCTCAATATCCTTACAGAGATGCAGTAGATGTATGCATATGTCTATGTACAAGAGATAAAGGGAAATAGAGAGAAAGGGAATATATTTGAGTGAAACAATTTTTCAGTGTCCAATATTAGAACATGGCCCGGGGATAATGGTTAGCGCTACAGCCTTTGGATTCCGAATCCAGAAGACAAGGGGTGCAGATTAATCATGGAGGGAATCTATCTTAGCGACAGGTCACTTATGTTTGGTAAGCATTAGCAGGGTGTAGAGGGTTAATACACAAGGCCAAAGAAACTGTGATCACTTCAGCAGATGTCCTTCTGTAGGTTTGGAGTATTAAAGGCAAACAAACATTATTATTCACGAGAAATGTAGCTGTGTTTTTCAGCCTTAGTGTTTACTGTTTACAATTCTTAATGCCAAAGAGCTGCATAAAGTCACTGCATCAGCATTTCCTGATACTATTAAAGTATACAGTAGAGTTCAGCTGCTGAAGCATGTGGTGTTTGGTGTTTTCATGCAGCAGATGAAGGGAACTCTGCTGGGTAGGATCTTTACCATTAGCCAGCCCACATGCTGTTAGGACCTTGCAGCTACAGACAGCAACGAGTCTAGAGTTTATGTCTAACTCTGGAGAAGAAAGGCGATACCTCTGTCGCCTTCCCTTCCCTTCATTCAGACATGAGCTTGATCAATGCCTTGGCTCTGTATAGACTGGAAGTGGTGTACTTAGGCGTCACTGCACTCGTTTGTGTAGTCTATCCTGCCAGCTCTCCTAACCCGCACCAGTCCAATCACACTTCTGAGGCTTTTAAATGAAGAGTTAAACGACTCACTTGTTAGTTATTCGAAGTGGATGCTCTATCCTTTGTCTTGATTTTTTCCCCCACAAGCCATTCAAACAGTGTTGCACTTTCTGTTCCATTGCATGTGACCTCAATGAAAAGATAAACAGCAACTACTTGTTAAGTGATCAACAATGGGGATGACATCATTATGGGCTGAAATATTAGCCGAGTCTTCGCTATCTGCCCATCCTACATTCCTGTCGCTTTTCCCTGGACCCTGTTTGCATATTCATTGATGGTGTAATCTCCTTGACGTGTACCCAAGGGAATCAGGAGGATAACCTGGAGAGTTCATCTGTGCCTGTGTTTATCTCGGCCGCTGCATGGGGGGTTGGTGTTAGGGTGCAGTGCAGGTGAGCCAGGGCTCAACTGGGTGTGTGCATACATGATTTATGTGGCTTATACACAGAAAGGGGAGATAGAGACGACCTTCTTTGCAGTCAGAGCCAAAGCTCTTTCCTTACATGTTGGAATGCACTTGATTACTTGCAGGTATGAAAATACTACAGAAAAAAAATGTCACTTTACAGCTTACAGCTTTAGTTGTTGAGTGTGTTGCCTTTAAAAATGCAGCGTTTCTTTTTTATAGTCTTGCATTTTTAGCCTGTACTTGAAAGGTCTGCATTTTTTATCTTCAGAAATGTTCATTTTTCTGCCACTTGTTGTTGACTGACACAACAGGAAGTCAGTTCACAACCGGTTCATGATCAGTTTTACTTTTGCTTGTAAACCTCAGCTGCCAAGGATGCTAGACTTTTTTTTTTTCATTTGAGGATGTAACATCATCAAGTCAGGAACTATGAAAGCATGAGGTGACACTGAAGACCGCATTAATAGAATATGAAGTGCCAGTGCTGAAGTGCAAAGCAAAGTAACAAAGCTTCAAACATTTGCAATGAATTTGCTTCAGAAAAGAAAGGTTCATAAATCACATGGTTTAAATGGAAAGTGTTTTATGAGGTTTGTTGGAGGACATCTGCAAGAGCAGAACACTAATTATGTGTCTTCTTAGAATACCTATAGCTTTAGAATACCCTCAAACCAGATTTAATATACTTCACATGAGCTTGTAATGGGGCTGCTGGTGCCCACAGCGCTCACATGTGGTTTTACAAAATGAACATGTTTCCCGTTGCTCCCTTTGCCCTTTGGTTCACTTTGACAATTCAGCCTAAAATGAATCGGGTGCTTAACCCTTTAAAGCCCGTAGGAGCAGGCACGCTCTGTTTTGCATAACTATTTTTAAATCCCGGTAGCACTGCAACCACGTAAGCTAGCGCAATCATTTTTTTTGCATATGAAACCGGAGGAGTTGTACTTACATCTTATGCCATCAGCTTGTCCTAAGTCACAGTTTCCTTCCACATATAGCTTTGCAAAAACTGCATAAAAAGCGCTTGCAGCAACAAAGACATAATATTCCAGAAACACGCTTTGCCGATCCGATCAACTGTTTGTAACACTTTTTTTTTAAACTTTATTTACAAACAACAGTATAACATACAAGGCACCATCATTAATCCGATTATGTAACATCCCCCGTTGAGCATTATAGCAAAAAAACAAAACAAACAACCAAAACAAACAAAAACAAACAATAAACACAAAGCTAAAAGAGGTAGTACAAAAAGAAAGAACAGTCATTGAAGGATTTGAACCAAAGGCAAAAAGATAACATGAGCAAAAAAGGGCAGTCATGATTATAAAATAGGGAGGTTTCTTTTTTAACATAGATTAAACTCTTTAAATAAAACAAGTTTATGGGCTTTCTTGTTATTCACAAGTTTCAGCGACTTAGCCCAGAGCTTTTTGTAACTCTTCCTATGTCCATCAGTGTGAACTATCGCATGTCCTCCATGTCCTGCCCAAAACCAGAAGTGACGTCATTGTGCGGAAATGTAGTTTTTTACCATCAGGGCTTCATGAGCCTATACTGGTGTTTTTAAAAGTTATGTTTGACTTTATGACTTTCTGTGTCGTTTCTGGGATGCTTAGGACTCATATTGCACTGCTGGAAATAGTTTATTTTGATGCATATGCTGTTTTTTAGCAAATTTGCATTAGAATATTTATTTTCGTTTTTCCTGCAGTATATAAAAATTGGTGTATTTTAAAAATAAAACTATGAAGACACTTAAAATAAATTTCCTGTGGTGGGAAACTATTTTGTGCAAATTTTTCTGTATTTACAGTTTTGAGGGATAAGCCTCTTAAATTTCTCCAACTAGAAATATATGTTAAAAAAACAAAAACAATTTTACATTTTTTTTGTATGTAATTACTATGCACTTAATGCATACATATTAAAATTTGGGCTATAATGGTTGTATTGATGTATAGCAACTTGAAATGCTCCCCAAAATGGCACTACAGCATGTAAAAATATGGCAGACTTGGTTCTATGGTAGATCTTAAAGGGTTAACTGTGAGCGCTTTCTAATCCGTGGAAAAACAAGACAATGTGTAGCAAAGGTTGCATTCGGCTGTTTTGTTCGAAACCTTGCTCATAAGTTCAGTTGTTATGATTGAGTCTGTGTTTTCAGTGGCATACAGGTGACTGCAAAACATTCTGAACCTGTCGCCTTACAGCTTTAATACTCCTCTGTGTCTCTGAGCAGATGCGTTGTAAAGTATGTACTAGAGACACATGAAGAGGTTGGGGTATTGCAACTGGTCACTTTATGCCTTTAAATGTGTTCAAATCAATGTTCAATTCACTCTGCTAGGATCATAGTTCCTTTATATTTCACTCACCTTTAGGTTGAATCTTATTAAGTACATTAAGCCCTACAATGACGTGTTGAGATGAATGACAGCTAATTAGTGCAGATTAAAGCCCTCCTGCTTCTTGACTGCACATTCTATGAGAAATGAAAAGAAGAAATAATTTACCTGTCCTTAATAAGACTGAAGTAATCACCCATTGGCTATAAAACACATTGGTTCCGCTATATCATATACAGTTGTTTATATGACAGGTCTGTCACAGCTGTCAAATATAGGCCGTGGAAAGCCTCGAAAACATGACTACAGAAGCAGCATGTTTCCTTAGACGAGATTGCTCTGTGGAGGTGGCGAGTGACATGTTTATCCTTAATTTATTGGCAAATGTGTCTGTGTATATTCATTTACATGCCCTGCTGGGAAACAGCTGCTGTTAGTAGTGGTATACTATAAATGGACAGTCTGTGATCTTATTTCTTCAAAGGATTGGCATAGTAGTAATTCACCACATGTTTTTAAGGTCCAAAGATTACAAACTGTGCATAAATGATACAAACATAAACCGACACAGCTTCACTCTGTCAGTCTGTTGTGATTGCAGACTAATCAAGAAGGACAGTTCAACCACCTCAAACACCTAAACATTATTTGCCAATCAGGTGTCAGTAAAATGAGCTACTCTGCTGTCAAGTTTATTTTCTTTAGTCACGGTGCTGATGAAGTGGAGTGATGTTTGCGGCACGTTAATCTAGTTTATTGATGACCCTGCACCCAGAACTGTAGTGACCACACACGAGAGGTGAGCAAATACAAAGCAGGAATGATCAGAGCTGAAGAAGTGGTTTCTGGAAAGAACAGCATGTAGTGACAGTTTTATGTTGTATTGTTAGGATGCCATGTTGCCCACTGCATTCGACAATAGAGAGTTGTCAGAGCAGGCGATCGTGGCTCAAGAGTTGGCAGTTCGTCTTATGATTGAAGGGTTGCCGGTTTGAGCCCCGGCTCGGACAGTCTTGGTCGTGTCCTTGGGCGAGACACTTCACCTACCACCTACTGGTGTTGGCCAGAGGGGCCGATGGCGCGATATGGCAGCCTCGCTTCTGTCTGCCCCAGGGCAACTGTAGCTTGCCTCCACCAGTGTGAGGGTGAATGAATTGTAAAGTGCTTTGAGGGTCTCGAAAAGCGCTATATAAATGCAATCCATTATTATTGTTGTCAGAGCAGGTGACAGTGACACTCCTGAGGACGTAAACTTTATAATGCTCAAAAACAATGTGCAGATTCAATACCCAGGCAAAATTTAAAATGCATAACTTCACAAGAATTTCTGAAATTTGATGAAAAGTATCCAAACACCCTCAAACTCTGTGCTCTGTTTGGGTCTAGCTTTTTCTGACATTAACATCATATGAATGAACATGAGTTGAACCAGTAAATTAGATTCTGAATTTTCTTTTCTTTTTCTTTTTGATAGAATATGTAAAGACTGGGTTGCTCTTACTGACATTTATTTTGTAAAACTACTTGTCAGTGGAAAAGGTCTAAAACTCCTGCCCTAGTATGTCAGTGATTATGTTAACATACACACTTGTTGCCTTGTTATAGTCTTATCTTGGTTATATCCAGGCGATATGCTGGGATTTGTAATGTAGGGGGTCCTCTGAGGAATCGGGGTTGCCATGATCAGGAACAGTGACAGTTTCTACATTTGAAACAATTTATTTATAGATATTAAAGATCAGGCTTATGATTGATATCATTTGACAAACTGTACAGGAGCAGATTTGTGCTGACAACCCTCTGCTCTGAATATAAAGTGTGAAAAACAAGCGCCTGATGAAAATAAAACCTTTCTGTAATTTCTCTTCCCGAGTCATCCATATCAGATATATAGAAAATAGGAGTGAATTAACAGCACAAACCAGACTTTATAGTAATTCAAAAGGGATTAGTTTCGCTTTTTGCACTATCAACACAAATACAAGGAAAAAACAATGAGGAAATGATTAAACTAGTAATTCAACTTATATTCTTTTCAGGCCAAGGTAGGTGGATTGACACCTTTAACATATTGTAACATTTTGTAAATAGTGTTTTTACTTAAAAAAATGAACCATAGGGTGTTTAAGCAGAATATCGGCCCTATTTAGGTTCAGTTATAAAACAAAAATGTGTAGGTTTCTGGCCTTTTTCTCCTTGTGTCTTGCCATCTCTCTGTTCACCCCGTCTGCATCTGACTGATAAAGGGTCTGCTTTTAGGAAAACCCATTATCGTTTGAAGGGAAAGACAGCGAAACATCCGGTACTGGCAAGTTCCTGAATTTTTACTCCTCTGCTGCAATTAGTCTAAAGATGTATTTTAGACAGCGTTTTAATTATTAAGACTGCAAGTTGTACATACACTGTATATATACATGGGTAAAGAAGGATGGAGTGAGGCTGGTCATGCTGATTTTAAAGAGTCCCACTATCTTTAAAGTGGTATATCTAACTTTTTTTTTACTGGGGTGCGAGTAGAATTGTATCTGATATTGTGTTATTTGAGAATGTCCATGTTTTATATATTTTTTTAATATAATTAAAATCAAGGAAGCAGTTTGCTATTAGAAGTACTGGCAATATTGTCTGTAATATACATGCCTTTACAAAATCAGTTGCAAAACAAGTGGAAAAAGTAATGATGATGTTAGGAGGAGTGAAACGAGACGAATAAGTATTCAGACAAACCCACTTCAATATACTTCTGGTTTGCAATGTATTATTAGATGGAGATTCCTAACAGGAGAATTTAATGTGATGCCAAGTCATGTTCCTGAAACCTTTTTGCCATTCTGAATGACTTCTCTTCCCTATTTATACACGCTCGTCCCGCTGCTAGCACCTGCCTATGTCCACACACCATGTCAATTTAATAAGGGACGCATAAACAGCCTGCTACTATTCAGCGGCATGAGACTGACTTCATGTAAGCATGTTCTTGATTTATATTCACAGTCACACTCAGGCCCACGGGCTTTTTTTTTTATAATTTCAGTCAAATGGGTTGGCAAAGTGAACTTGCATTTACCGAAGCTGTCATTTAGCCACGAGGTCAGAGCTTTGATCACTGCAAGTGTTTCTGTTGACAATTCACTATAAGTCACTTTGTTTGAAGGCGTCGGCTAAACCCATGGGATTTCAATATTTGAAGTGTGCTCATGTTAAGCTACACCTCGGCTTAAATTCCACATCATTCTCTAATGTTCGTAGAATTTCCTGTTCAATCACAAATCTGTGCACATGGTTACAGCTTTATGAGGGAAACTGGAGTTCAAACACTAGAAACTCTTTAAACTGAAGCTTTTGTAAAACAGTTAGTTGTTATTTGTTAGCCAAAAAACTGGCAGTTGCTTTCAAGGACTCTCCTTCCCTGATTTCTATTCTTGGCATTCTTAAAAAGCCTCTAAGACAGCATGTAGACCAAGATGTGACAGTCAAATTCTCCACTGAAACTAATTAAATTCTTCTTTGGTTGTTCCTTAATGGACAGTTCTGCCCATTTTCAGTACTAAAATCTATCTTCTTCTGCCCCTTAAGGGAAAACTCTGATCATAGGCCAGAAGTCTGACTGAGTCCCAGAGCCCGCCGGCTTGCTGGACCCAGCAGAATCAGATCATAATAGCAGCTTTAAGTGCCTCGGACGCTGATTCTTCATGTTCCCCGTCTGAGGCACTTGGCTTCCAAGATTTAAACTTTTTTTTTAAACAAAATCATTACTTTTCTTGACTGTTCCCAAGTACATTCTGCAAGTGTGAAGATGCTTTAGCTCTTTGTGGCGATTTCATTTCTACACTGCAATGTACAATAAATGCAGAAGAAGAAAAAAACCCACACTTTAAAAATGCCAGAGGTGAAGGAATTTTATTGTATCATATTATACATAATTAAAAGTCCTTGTTGAGGATGAAAGGTGCCTGCAATTATCTGTCTCCTCACAGCATAGCATTGAAATCTTGAAGTCTTGAAGCAGAGAGTATTGTTCCAGACCTTGCTGAGGAAATCACAACACATACTGCAGCTATCAGGTCATGAGCATGAATATGCTGTCTCATTTTAGAGATGTACGTTTTTTGAACTGTGATGGAGAGCATCGGAGAGGTCATATGTGACCCAACCCAGTGGGATGCTGCAGTTCATGCTGTGGCTGAAATCTTTGGCCTGTTATCTCAGCAATCCCCAAGGGAACAGACAGGGACATGTTTACTATTGACAACCCTGGAGCTGCTGAGGAAAATCAGAAACTCACCTTCGTCATATTTGATGATCACCGACTGATATCCAGTATTTATTTTATGTTTATTTTTTCCCCTGTAAAGCACTAAGCCATCACATACACATCCTTCCATTTAAAGTGTTTTGAGTGTATTCGCTTCTCAAGAACCACTGATGAAATAAATATATTAGCTTCAACGCCTCACTGATAGGAGAACAAATCCATACTAAAGCCCCTTTTTCTGTTGCCACTAGACTGACTCTTCCAACAGAAGTCCACCCCTCTAACAGCTGAGCGAATGAAGGCTAAGAGCATAAAAAAAATACAGAGAAGCTACTGATGCATGTGAGCGAGGGAGGATTATCCATAAACACTCACTTTCTTCAGGTCTTATTAAATCACCTGGCGTTCTGTGGCAACTGGGTTAAGCCATTCACAGGGCCATGGGCAACTCATAATGGTATGAGCTCTCTGGCTGAAACCTCCAGTCTGACAGTGCTTTAATAAGCTGCCGACTGACACTCCCAGGGATCGAGCGCAACTCTTTGGGAAGAACCTCACTCACCTTGACAAGTAGGTGTGCTAGGTGGTTCTGAAAAAAGGCAGCAGAAACAGCGCAGCTAAAGTGAAATCACAAGATTTTAAATTAGATGTCAAAGTTCCTGCAGATGACAGCTGAGTTAAGAGAGCCAGTGTTCTGTGGAATGTAATATGCAGCTACAAACAATAAATGCGGGCTTTCGATTAACAGCGCTGTTACGCTTTAAATTATCAGGCTGTGTGGTAAATCTTAAACTAGTTTATTTGAGTGAAGGATAGCCTCGACGTTTTATATCGGTGTTCACGCACAGTGATAATAGCCTCAAGCAAAACCAATCTCGTGATGGGGGGGCGATAAATAAAATAGTAAATCTACATTTAAGTCAGCTGAAAGTATCAGAAAGCCCTTTATTACTTGAGTCAGGGCAATAAGAGTGCAGCGACACTGTTAAAGGCGCTGCAACTAACATTAAGGGAGATGGAAGAAATCAAGCGGTAGCTCACCTAATTGCATGCAGAGATAGGCTGGATGTGTAGAAGCAAGGACTGCACATCCTGCAAGGAAATTACCTGGTGCTATGCATCTCATGAGTGGGACACATTAGATACATTAGATATCTCCTTGTGGAGAGAGTATTTGAAGTATTCAGGTTTATCAGCAACTGTGCTTCTATTCACTCGACTTTTACGGCCCATTTCCATTTCGTGTTGTTGGGAAACTTTTTACTGTTGCTAAAGGCCATCCCCCAGAACGCTGGAGGTATTCTTCTGTACATCAATGAAACACGCAACTGCATCAGATTTTTAAATATGCTGGTAAGCAGTCTGATATGTTGAGTCTCCAGGCAAGTAGTGTCCTGAGACTTGCTGGTCCTTTCATGCACAGTGACCTAATGGTCTGCAGACCTGTATAACAGCAGCAAAGATATTGTTTTCAGTTTGCCTTTCCTAACCCGTGTCGACCCTCTAAAATTGGTTCACCGCCCCTTGCTGCTGCCTCTTTATCACTATCCAGATGAACAACTGTTGCAGCTGTGGCCAGTGGAGCTTGGAAATAAATGCCCCCATTAAAGATTATGGCTATCAGCGCATCCCTGTATTGACTCAGCTCCTCGCCATGTAAAAGTATGCCACTGCCTGTCCCCGATTAGAGCCCTATCGCTCCCTGTTTCCACTGCCCGGTCATAAAATATAATGTACTTAGCTGTCACTCACACTCAGGTTTTGTCCTGCTAAGAGAATATACTACTGGCAGTTTAAAGGCAGATAGATACACAAGCTTTAATATTATAGGTGCAGCTGTAACACTGGCCTGTGTGGTAAACCTCTCCCTTGTAAAGGATTAATGCATTTAGTGTGGCAACAAATCTTGCTAGAACTTTCCACTTAGGACTACGGATAAAGCCGTGCAATCAAGAAGTCCAATGTCCATGCATGACTAGACACTTGGATGTCACACGTGTCCCTGTGGTAGGTAGTCCGGGTGCTCAGTTTTCATTCTAACACCTTCACTGATGTTTCCTAATTTCTCTAAACATTTAGATCGAAGTAATTGAGTTAACTCATCATTGGGTGGAGTTATGCTCAGAGTTACATAATGCCACTCAGAATTAGAGTATTTCCATTTTGCATTTATAGTTAACTAAGCTGCAAAAGTCCAGAGAGTTGACAGTGTAAGAAAAAAAAAACTGATCAAAACTGAACAAGACAAATAAAAGTTATTTAAATTCCTACAGCTTTTTGCAGGTACAGTAAAAAAGCAAATCTTCTGTTCTTTGCATTTTCACATAAATTTTCACACGATTCAAGTTTAAAGTTTCAATCTTTATGGAGACTAAATTCCCGTCAGCAGATAACTGTTACACCTACAATTAAAGCCTACAGGGATGGAGTACCTGATCTGAAAAAGAATACGACACAGGAAGAAAATATTAGGAGACAGTGCATATTACAATAATGAGACATCCAACATTTTACCATGAGACATAACTGTCTCATCCGGCATGGATGACCAAGTCATATTCCAGACAGTAAACAATGGCTTTCCCCCAATTAAATAGCTTGACAGCTCAACCGAGCTGGTTGTGAATAACTGCAATTAGTTACATTTGTGTAGATTAAAAAAAATGCAAACAGTTTTAAAACTTACCTGTCCTCTGCACAAATCATACACAAAATAACTGGCCCAAATAATTATCCAAATAAACTATACTGTCAAAACAAATGGCCCATTAGCTGTAATACTTTTGACATGCATAGAAGTACCATTTAAAACTCTGCAATCATACTTCCAGAGGATTTGCTGGATTTGCAATTTAATACTAGTGTTTCCATTATGTCAACAGTCTTTACTTAAATTTCCATTTTAGTTAACTCTTAAAGTAATGTTGGTTCACTTGGAGCAGATTGTATTATTCTGTCTTAAATCCTTAAAGACGTCAATGACAACGTACCATTACAATATATGGGACATACTACGTTTACAGACTCATGAACACCACGGCGCCAGCTGCAGGCCCAAGGCTGAAGCCGGACAAACACTCCCTGATAACGACTGTGTGATGACTATTCTCCCATCCCATGCAAGGCCACCTGGATTGGCTGAGTCTCCTCTACTCCTCACCCCCCACCCAACCCCGTGGCTTGTTATGTCTTCACAATGTTGTACTGTGGACATTTGTGTGCTTTTTTTGTGCAGAGGAGTTTTTTTGTTTCCTGTTCTCGTGCTGTCCTACCATGGAAGCACAGCATGAGTAGAGGTCTCTTTTTTTCCTCTCGTACTTTCCCGATGTTGTGTACATTCAGTGTTTTCTTTCTGTAACGCTACCGGTCTCCGACTTGTATCCCGATGTAATGTCTGTGTTATGTGTGTAAGGTCGGGGGGGTCCCATAAAGCTTTGATTGATTGATTGATTGATTGATGATGCTATGCAGCGCATGAGGGAAAATATAAAACTGAAGCAACGTGGCACCAATGAGCTAAAGCCCAGCAAATAGTAACATCTGTTACTATTATCTGTTGTGGATTCAGATCAGTAAAAAAAGGCAGATAAAAGTACATATGGATATAGTTTAGAGTTTTATATGAAGGCTGTCAGACATTAAAATCCCAATCCTTTCCGAATGCAAAAAAAATAAGCTTGCTTGCCATGCAGACCATTGTCACAAACAGACCTTTTGTTAAAGACCCCCTTCCCTTGGGTAGTACACTTAAACAAGGCCCGAAGGAATCTTACTGAATGCAAAGGAAAGTGCAACAAAGAACCGCAAGCTGCCATTTTTCTTTGTTAATAAGCCTCTTTTGCATTCGCAAGATTCCTGTGAAAAATAAATAAATAACAGCTTTCAGGAATTTAATATTGCCTTTGTGAGTGACTGCTCACTTACTCCAGTACCAAGTTACAGAAGTGTCATCGTATGCTTTATATAATTATGAGGTTACACAAAATGGGAACAAAGGGTTTGAAATGGCCTAGTACTTAGTGAGATCACATAACCCCTGGTTGATTCAATAGCCAACTGATTAGGGAGCATACCACGAGGGTATGTATCAAATAAAGGCTCAAAATACCAAAAAAGCTGATCTTCAAATAGCAACTGTGGAATGGCTGCAATGTAATCCCACGAGGAAATTATCTTCATAAAAGTGCTTGTTTTTGCCTCTCGTGGGCTCAGATTATTATAAGTGTCTGATAGCTTCATGAAAAGGATCCCTGCAGAGATAGAGTTGTCTAACATGTAACAGAAGTCTCCCTCAAAGAGAGGTTTGGCTCTGAAATCATGCTGGGAGTGAGTTTACTGCAGGAAAACATCGGTGTAAACATGAATGAAAAGTTGAATAAAGATGTCTGGGGAGGAGTGGAGTCGATGGAGTACAGGAAGTTTACCTGAAAGATCAAAAAACCAGCGGTTTGTTGTCGTGCGTTTCTGAATTGTGGCAACACAATGGCACGCTTCACTTCACAAAGTGAAGGAGCAGGGACACAATAAAGTCGTGGCTAATTGTGCTCTGAATGGATGGAAGCACTCCTGTCCATGTGCAGTGTCCAGTAGCCCATTGTGTTTGCAATGACCATGCTGACTGCATGCCATAGCAGCTATTTATGGCTGTCAAAAGTGGGAAGAAATCTGATAGCACAGAGCTTTTTTTTCTAGAAAATAGAAGAAGTACTTCAAATATGGCTGCAGACAGAATGGAGTTCCTCTTTGGCTAAAATTATTTGTCGACCTGATGTCAGTGCACCCAGAAGCTGAGTATGATAACATTAAAAAAAGACCCCAAGAAATTATCAAAAGAAAAATTGTCTTAGCTTGTATGTGGCAAAAACTTTGACCCCAACATTTGCCCCATGGGACTACTTTGCAGCCACTTCTTGGTTACTGGTTATAGCTTTCTGACTCCGTAACTCCTTTTCATTAACAATCTATGGCATGTAAGGGTGGTGCTGGTTATCTGTATACTGCTTAGATTCAACAGTACTGACAGACTGTATAGGTAAGATGAGGTTAGATGAAGTGCACAATGCATGCAGGACATCGGTCTAATTTTTATTTCAGTGTGTAATTGCTTGACTTCTCATTTTGTAGCCACACACTGAAGAATTTCGATATCCATAATTCTTAAATATACTTTAGTTGTGACTGACGCTGGTTTCTAATTTTTTCTGTCACACTTTTTTCAAACAAAATCAAGAATTACCCTTTTAATACATCTCTTAAAGTTTTTATTATCTCTGTAAAATTTCAAACAATTACCAAACCCATTGACACAAGCAATTTGCGGCAGTTTAATGTATTGTCTCAAAAGCTATTTAGCTTCACTTGTTTCTGCATATTGACCCTCAGTCCCACACAAGGATCTCTTTACAGCTCACTTCACATTTAATCTGAGAGCCAGGAACATAAACCAGACTGTTACACTTGCTCTGTTTGCTGCAGCAACCGAAGCAAAGGGACAGGAAATCATTGCCATCAAAACAACTCTGGCAAAGGTCAGTCAAATCAGGGAAATTAAATTAGTCACCTTGAAGAAAAGCAGAGACCCTTGAACAGATGTGTTGTGTAGTACAGGAGGAGGAGACGCTTAATTGTTAATTAAGAAGTGTAATTAGGCCATGACAATAAAAAGGATTAAAATGATTAATACAGGCTTTGGTTTACATTTAGAAGTAGACAACAAAACAGCGGGGAACTTAAAGAAAATGTAACTACTCTTTTGTTCCATTTCACACATCACTGTCAAGCGCTGCAGGAAATTCTGCAGAGCCTGTGATCCTTCATACTTTCTACACAGTGAAGAGAATGCAAAGTATGAGTCTGGCACTTTTTAAGATTGAATCATTTTGAACATTTTTTAATAGCGATAGCATTCAATTTGCAGACAATCCTGTGCAATCTCATCTTACAGAAAGGTCTTGTCTATGGTATTGTAGAAAAAATATACAGAGGGAAAACCCTATATGTGAGGGGTTGAAAAGGTCACGTCTGGTATATTTGTTCCTATTGTAGGAGACGCAGAGGTGCCGCTGGGTCTTTTCAGTTTCAGGATTCATTAGATGAGCACTTCATTCGGTTTTTAGTGAGGTTTCATTATGTCAGGTAACAAGGGACGCTTTACTGATGAAGTCGCCCAGTGTGTTTGCACTTGTCGCACACTGCAGGGGGGTTGAAATAACACATAATAAATATAGCGCTGATCTAACATCTGCAAAAAAATCTTTATCTGCAACTTGTGGAAACAGAGTGTCTTTTTACGAATGGAAAAATTGTAATTTGAAATAAAATTTATTAACAATATTGAGTTGCTCAAAATTGTACATTGATTTTCTTTGAAAATGTAAAGTCTTTACAATAATGCAACTTACTAATGTGATATAAAGTATTTGTTGAGGTTTGGATGTAACATTGTTTGTATTTTCTGGTGTATTTGAGGTGAAAATTTGAGCTTTTCTCATTAAAAACTTAGAGGATTCCATCACAAAAATCTAAAGATATTATTATCATGAAATTTGCAGTTGATGACTTATATTATAAATATTATTTTTGTGCTACGAGTTTTAAATATGGAAATGAGTCATTATCTGTAATTTGAATACAGCTCTCAATATTGGATGACAACAGATTTAAAATTCTCGTTTCATTCAGTCGATATATTGGAGTGAAAGTTTTTGGCTGGTTTGGATGAATCAGGCTTTGAGTGATGTACAAACCTCTTTGTAAAATCTCCGAAAACAGACAAATAAAGTTTTTAACAAATAAATACGACCATGAAATGGCACATGTTTGTTATTAACATTAAGATAATTATTTTTTGTTGTAGGTTTTTTAAATGTGTAAATATTCAAATGATGTGACATCTCATTAAATGCCATAATAAATGTTATTTAATCAAATAAATAACACTTGAATGTGTACTGACAAGACATTTTCTTTCCACTAGTCTGAAAAAGATCTGTTGTGGAAGTAAAGCAGCCCCAAATCATGAAATTGATTTTCCTAAAAAGAATTCAAATGAAAACTTCCAATTGTTATTCCCTCCAGGATAATGATGAGCCACTATGCTTACCCTCTATGCTTTTTGTTTATGGTCTGAGCTCCATAGTCTTTAGCTTTAGGCCCTCCCTCCTCACTAATGCAGGCGATCACCCTCCAGCTTGTGATTTCTAAGGTCCCTGTTTCCCAGCTAATTAGCTGGGACCCATTATTCACTGGTGCTGCCTTTCCTTTTCCTGTTTTTCCTATATTATAATTGTATCTCTTGAACTCTTACCTCCTTCATATTTTTGTTTTTAGCCTTTACCATTTGTAGAGGGAAATGCCAAAATATATGATCATTGCTAAATGCCGTCTGCATTTATCAGCTAGTTGTTGTTTTTTTTATTTGAATTCATACTGAAGTCATCCTGCACAGTGTGAGCAAATGAAACCATCACATTGGTGACTGTAAAGTTAACCCGGTGCTAAAGGAAGCCCAAAATGCTCTATATAGTGAAAGAAAACTGCAATTTTGGGGGAACTATTTTCTTCAACACAAAAAAATAGCATCTCTCGTTCTACTTGTGATACTTGTGACCACATAATCTTAGCGTCCACCCCAAAAATTCTAGATTGTTACTCACTTAAACCAAAGAGCATGGAGTCTTAGTCCCTACTGGACACTGTTTCCCTTAATGGTCTAGCAGCATTTATCTGACCATGTTTAAATGGATAGACATATTGACACATCATGTTCACCTATGAAAAACATAGTTAGGTTTTTGGCTGCATTACAGTATTAGGCTACTTTAATGTTATAGCATCACAATTAGTCAAACACAACCAGTGGTTCCAGTGTCCGGCAGAGCAAAGATAACAGGAAAATCAGGAGTCACATACCGATGTCAGTTGTAAACTTTGACAAAATCTGTTGTGGTAAGGAAGAAAAAGTACAATAAACAATTAAAAAACTGTTTTATTTCTAGATCTCTGCCTTTCTTTCAACCTGTGCATGCTAAAAAATCACCCAGTGAGAGCATGCAAACTGCAAAACAAAAGACAAATGAGACTGAAATCAAATAAGTGTTTATGAGAATTATTAACTTTTGCTATCCTTTTCACCTGTAAAGAGAATAACAGAAGAATTAATAGCACAAAGGTTACAGTGATACACTAGGGTAAGGCATTTTATGGTGAATATTCAAAGGAGAAGCCCAAAAAGAATCAACTTCTCAACAAAAGGAAAATAAATGTCCCATTTTTGACAGGGATAAAAGTCTTTCCTTTTCCGGAGCCACTGTGTGATGTCTGTATGTGACATTTCATTCCCAGAATAACTCCCATAAGATAAATGCAGATACACCTTCTGCAACTTACACAATCACATCTAGCGTGATCATCATGCAGCCTGTTTGTCCAGATCCATAACTGCTGAATATGAATATTAAAACTAGAAAGTTTTTTAGCCATGAGTCCCAAAAGGTTAGGGTTAAGTTACCAGCTACTAAACTGCTTTTAATGACCCAGGCTGGTAGATGTTTGCATATGGTGTGAGCATTTTAAATCAAACACCATTGGCTCCTATCTCCACTCTACAGTGCACAATAATTATCTTAAAAACATAGTGAAGGCAACAAAAGCTTTAGCCTGTTTTTAATTTAGGAAATCCTTCACATTTCTGTTTTCAACAAACACTTTGCACTTATAATAGGCTACAGTCCCTCTACCATACTAGTGAGACTGACAAAGAAGGCCATTATCACTGATTAACACTGTTTTTTCCTTTTAATTCTTAATATTTTTTGGTTTGGCTTTCCTTCCTAATTAGTGTACCCGTTTCAGGACAATAACATTGAAAACACAATGCGTTCCCTGTTATTAAAGCCTCTTCCCCCCCCCCACATATTGAATGAAATAATTGAGTGAAAATATTCTATATGGACTCGCATCACAGGCAAGGCAGGAAGAGGGGAAAAAAATCCAATTACAATGTTTTTGAAAAGAAAATGCCAGCATGAGTTCACATTGATGTCTTGCATAAAACAAAGGTTCATAGGGAGTGTGTTCGAGTCCTGTCTGTAAATTGCATCCATGTTATGCCAAGGTAATGCTGGAAAACAAGGGATACTCCAGAGGGAACCGTTTCCCAGTGCCTTTAAAAAAAGCCTGATCCAACTGAATGTGTTCTTGTTATATTAGAAAGAATACAGATTAAAAAAAAGAGCAGAGTGAGACTCAGATGGTTATTTACAGCTTATTAGCCAGATACAGTGGGGCATTACTTAGTTCCATGCTGTGTGGCCTGCCAGCTTGACTCCTATCTGGGGATCCCACAGCAGAAACCTGTCATCTACAGCACATTGTATGTCTTTGCACTTTTCTTCCAGGCAATGTGGCAAACTCTTTACTGGCTCTCAAGGGATGGAGAATGACCAACTTTAACTAAATGTCCTGTTCAGTGGCCCAGTGTAGCCATTTAGGAATGCAGTGGAACGCTCCCTCTGGCACATACTACCTCCCCAATTAGAGGTCAGAATAGAGAATAGAGGTACTTGTACAGAGCATTGCTTTAGATAGATGATGTCATTGTTTGGGGATGAGCACAGACCACAATGATGACGTATGGCTCAGTGGAAGTGCAAGGTAAAAACAAATACCTATATATATATATATATATATATATATATATATATATATATATATATATATATATATACAGATTAGCTTAAAAAGGACATCTACAGCACCTAAGGCAAGACTGTACATTTTACTGTGGGTCATCTTTGTCTAACGATAAAGCTTATGAGTGCCAATGTGCAGCAATGCAGCAATGCTGCTGGTGTAAATTCCAAAATTATTTGACTCTCATTTGATAATACTGTTTGATTCAGCAGAGTGAAAAATCCTGCTCCTCACATACAAGGTCTTAAATAATCAGGCCCCATCTTATCTTAATGACCTTGTAGTACCATATCACCCTATTAGAGCACTTCGCTCCCGCTCTGCAGGCCTACTTGTTGTTCCTAGAGTATTTAAAAGTAGAATGGGAGGGAGAGCCTTCAGTTTTCAGGCCCCTCTTCTGTGGAACCAGCTTCCAGTTTGGATTCAGGAGACAGACACTATCTCTACTTTTAAGATTAGGCTTAAAACCTTCCTTTTTGCTAAAGCATATAGTTAGGGCTGGACCAGGTGACCCTGAATCCTCCCTTAGTTATGCTGCAATAGATGTAGGCTGCCGGGGGATTCCCATGATGCATTGAGTTTTTCCTTTCCAGTCACCTTTCTCACTCACTATGTATTAACAGACCTCTCTGTATTGAATCGTATCTGTTATTAATCTCTGTCTCTCTTCCACAGCATGTCTTTATCCTGTCTTCCTTCTCTCACCCCAACCGGTCGCAGCAGATGGCCGCCCCTCCCTGAGCCTGGTTCTGCCGGAGGTTTCTTCCTGTTAAAAGGGAGTTTTTCCTTCCCACTGTCGCCAAAGTGTTTGCTCATAGGGGGTCATATGATTGTTGGGCTTTTCTCTGTATCTATGAAGCGCCTTGAGGCGACATTTGTTGTGATTTGGCGCTATATAAATAAAATTGAATTGAATTGAATTGAATTGAATTGATGCTGTGGTGGTTTTGCATTTTCTTTCATAAATTGTATTTCTTGTGTATTGTTCATTTTTGTTACGTTTTTATTCCTTTAAAGGGGTTTGTTTTTTAAATGTACGCTTTTACTTTCTATTTCAGCTTCATGCTTGAGGTTGAAATGTGTCCTGTAGTCAAACTAACTGCTAAAATCAAATATGATGACTGACTTCTCACATGCTGATTAGATTTGTAGTTTTGGTGTCACTGGACACACTCGCTGACGGGACATTCACCGAGCTGACTGGAGTTGTTTAGGCAGTGCAGTGATGTAGCAACATTTACCATACATTTCCAAACAGTTTGTGCTGAATTTGAAAAGCAAATGAAAAATGAGATCAGTCATGCTAATTAACTGATTTGTTCCAGGTTATTTTGGGTTTGTGGACAGTGGCTTCTACTTTATTTCAGCAAGGTTACAGAACAGGATGTTCAAAATACCACTTGCATATTGCATTACATGTTATGTTTGCTGTGCAGTGTTTTGTGCGGGCATAATAAAGTCTTAGAGGTGTCATTCTCAGGTAAAGAAGCCTGAACGCAGCTGCTCCAATCCACCACTGTACATGCACGAAACATACTCATAACAAACACTTTTATCCAAAATATCTGAATCATATGTCTGAATGTGGCGCACGGCGCTTTCTGTCCACTTAAGGTCTTTAATTTCACAATTCTATTTCAACTGAGGGAGGTTGCGAACAGATCAATGTGTGCAATTAGACACACGCAGCCCAGCAATTAGCAGTAGTGCTAATGTGCTTGAATGGATTTTCCGATTTGGTTGGAGGAAAGCAATACGGTACAGCTAAATCTTTGGCTATCTGTCCCCAGTCAGCATGCCCCTGACAGTATACAGTCAGAGAAGAGTGAAGCACCTCTACCTCATACCTCTCTCCAGAAATGATTGTATCTCTAAACTCAAAGGTGGATTTTACATTTTTCACAGCATTTCAATTGAAAAACTATTTTTGCAGTGAAGGCTGAATTCCTCAAATAGTGTTCCCGAGTCTTTTTTGTATCGTTCATGCGTCAGTCATCAAGCTGCATATAACACACTTGTGTCCACTAACAGTGCCACTTTGTGATTACCTCACAATACAAAAGGCACAATAGAGACAAATACACTGCTGGGATGGGAGTATAGTTTAACGCTTTGCTTCCTGAACGCATACAGATGGTCAACGGAATCATATTTGAGGTACCAGAGTGAGCGTACAGACGGTGTGTCGCGTCCTGATTTAGGACGGCTATAGCAGGTCAAGTGATGCACTTTTCTAGAACTTTTGAGAGGATCATGACAAACACAGAACATTTAGCATTTATCAGTTACTGGATTATTAATCACAACAAGAATAACAACACAACGAAAGTTCCCATTTAGAAGTATTTGTGTAGCTCTCCAGTGCGGTTGTTACAGCTCCTGCTGTCATGATACTGCATAAAAAAGAAAGATGAGAGCACATTTTTTTACTTCTGCTTGCAGAAAAATGTTTATCATTTAATTAAAATCATTAGACAATTTAATACCATGCATATTTGATCATATGATCATTAGTATTATAAGAATATAAATTTTAGCAGCTTTAAAAGTGTGCTATGAAAGGAATTTCATATGTGTGAGTGGCTTCTGGAGGCTGATTTGATATAATGTAAACCTAATACTCTGCTATTGGTGACTTATAGTCTTACCTTATCGCTTAATACCTATACCACCGTATGTGTGTGTGTGTGCATGCATGTGTGTGTGCATCTGTCTGTTTAAATAAACACTCCACACTCTTGCACTGACTAACAGGTTCTCTCGTCCACTGTTTGCTCTTGCATAGAAGATGCACAGTACCTTACCAGAAAGTGAATACTGCCTTCTGTCCTTCTGGAAAAAAAAAAGCATTGATTTTTACTTTGCGGCACCCAAGGTCAGCGTGAAGAACAAGCTGGGAGGATCTTATCACCTTAGAAGTACAGGCCTTCCTCTCGGTCTATTTATTGAAGGGGAAATGCACACAAATGAAGTGTCTGACTTACTTTGACCTTGCATGTACAAATACAGCAATGTTTCAACTTTGAGGTGTTTAAAGTTCAAAGTGTTGGGACATTTCAGATCTTGCTCTGTGTCTTTAGCATTTTCTTGGTCGTTTGGGATATCACACTTTAACTGCAAAAGACAAGACATGCGTAGCCTCGGAGGCAGAAAACATGTAATGGGACTAATCGTGGCAGATGACGGCGCTTTCAAATTAATTCTTTCCCAGTGAATGACTTAAACCTGGCTCAAAATGCATGAGAAGAACTAGACCTGACAGCACAACACAGCAGGTATGGCTCCATCAAAGACAAAATGAAGAAGGCACATCTTCCAAACACAAACACTCTCATTCCAGGGCTGGGTTGGGGTTTTTTTTGGAAATCCCCCATGACACATCCAAATGCGTCTTTATTACTATCAATCAGCTTTATTCTTTCATTTCCGTAAGTCAAGTTATTAATGTGCTCGTGGTGCGTGAGTAGAATCCCCAAAAATCCACACACAATGTAAATGATGGAGGAATTAAATAAATCTAAACTGGAGATACACTCTACAGTACTTTGTTGCAAAGTACATCTAGAGTAGGTCATAAAAGTAATAGTTGGTGTTTTGTAAAATATGCCTAGTTACTTTTTTGCAGATCCGTGATACCAGTATGGTGTGTGTACTGCAGGCAGCAGCCAGCTTAGTTTAGCATATAAACACAATAAAGGGGGAAAAGCTGGTCTGGATATACTTAAAAGTAATGTAATGTTCTTTTATCACTGCAACGACAATCCAAGATGTCACTGCAAAGAGCTCGGCTTTGCTGATATACCTCACTCTTTCAAATTGTTAACAGAGGCTTTGTGTTTTCTGTACTCACATTGTCTCATCAAAATCAGTGAGGCAGCTAAAAGAAGGCGTTCATAATTCGTCAAACTCTTTCTCCAATGGAGTTACTGGTAAAAATCTCTTAATAACCATAACTGTTAATCCCCTGGGAGTTTGACACTATTGGGTGTTTTCGTCTGCTCTCACCGCAGTTACAACAAAGGGCCTTTACAACTTGAAATGTTTCATATCATGTGTAATCATGTGAAAGCAGCTAGCATTATGCAGTATGTCATCTGCTTTTCCCAAGTGGGTTGATCCTATCATGGCAAACGCAGCATGCATTTGCATGTAGTTAACAGTATTCTCAACTCTTCCTCTACCCTTTGCCTCGCGTGCTTGTTTTGCATCACAAGTGAATTATAGGCTTCTTGGCAAAGGAGTGAAGGCTGAATTGATTTTTCGTGGTTTGTATATGGTTTGGGATCAGTGGTGATTTATAGTGCTGGTCCTGATGTTACTGTGGCAGTAACATCAAACTCCACGTCTCATGTGTAAGGCAAGGTTATCAGGTAACCCTGCTGTTCACAGAACACTAGTTGCAGTTTAGCGATGGGCCCACATTTAACCACAAACCTGTGTGAATGCATTAGTTTCATTTGTCTATTTTTGGCCTCATATCGGATTATAATTCACTTCAAATGAAAAAGTTGTAAAAGTGATGACTCAGGAGATTTGTATGAGGAGAGATTTTTGTTGTTACTACTGAATTTATAAACTTACTTCAGTTGATTATTGTCCTTAAAGGAGGCTTGGGCTTTTGGACTTTGTTAGCCATTCTAACAGTGTAGCTTTAGGGGCGTTAGCATTGCTCAGCCACAGATTCAGCAGCTTTGGTCCACAGTAAAACATAATTGCCACGACAGGCTTTCATGACTGAACCATACAGATTTTCCCTGATAATTCTCGTGTCACCATCAGGTGAAAATTTTTGTTGTAAATGCACGAGTTATCAAGAATCTTTACAATTACAACGAGTGACTGCAGCATTATGGTAGTTGCTGTTAGGGTTGCCAACCGTCCCTTAAAAAACGGAATCGTCCCGTATTTAGAAACAAAAGTACACGTCCCGTATTGAGCTAATAAGGGACGCACTTTGTCCCGTAATACAGTGAGAATCAAAAGTAGTCTATAAGTTTTAATGTAATTAACGCTTTGTTTGAAACCATAATTCCCAGCCCCGCCCCTGCTTTGTGACCAATGAGCTGACAGCACACTTATGACAATTCGAGTATGACAATTCAGATTACCGCTCATCTCATTGGTTGAGGAAAGGTCGCTTGCGGAGAAAATACCGGAAGACAACAGATGACCACAACAAAAAGCATGGCCAACAGGGAAATAAACGCCGACACTGCGGTGCAAGTCTCAGACGACAGTACACCTGAAGCTGGGCAAACACTGCGATTTTCAAACTGCACGATTGGCTCGCATGGGTTATAAGTTCGTAGGTCACGATGCAGGGTCTCACACTATACCGCCCGATGCTCTGATGCGACCTGAGTCACACTGTGCCTCCATAAAATGAAGGTCATAACAGAAAATCTGTCGCTCGCTCTCCCTCTCTGTCTTTCACTCACACAGACACACACCGCCATCAACATTGCTAAATTACTAATGACAAACATGATCAGGCAGCTGTGATTGAGCAGCAATGTAAATCCAACTATTTTCACGGTTGTTGTGGTCGTGATAATTTGGTGATGCCACATCGAAAAGGCTCGGATGAGCTTTCCAAAGTTCTACAAGTTGTGCCTCCATCGCTTGTGTCCAGATCACACGCTGCACAGCCGTGCTGCTCCGTCTTTTTCACCGACGTTTACGTGTTTGCGCGTGAGCAGTGTGAGCGGCTGCGGTGACACCCTCACGAGCGATTGATGATCGGGAGCTGGTCGTGAGGTGTTAATCGCTTCTCGTTACCCCACGTATACTACACTATGCACGATGAAGGCCAAAATCGGGCCGATCACGACTCAAAAATCGGCTCAAAATGGGCCAAAAATCGCACAGTGTGAGCCAGGCATTAGACCAGCAATGTTTGTGCCTCTCAGAGAAAGAAAAAAAGGCTGCAAAAGTGCAGGGAAGAATGGGAAAAGGAAAACACCTGGCTGGAAAAGTTCACGATAACACCTATAAAGCGCACTGCGCTGTGTGCCGGCGCACTTTTTCCATAGGCATGCTTCTAATGGTGGGCACATGAAGAACATGAGGGGCGTGAAAGCTCGGGGAACCCTTAACCAATTTTTGTCTACCAGGCCACGGCAGAACCAGATATGGTAAACACTGGTTTGTTTGTTTTTAAACCCTCTGGTTAAGGTTAAAATGGGCATGTGCAGTGAATATCAGCGCTATGTGGCCAGAAGTGTGATAATATAATTTATTTTGTGTAATAAACAACTGCAAGGATAGATGATTACAACAAATAGATGAGTAATACATAAAAGTAATACATAGATGAATAATGATGATGAGTTATGATGCGTAATCATGGGAACAAGTGGGTTTACAAACGGGAGCAAAAGCTGAAATAATGCCTCTGCTGAAGCCAATTGCACTAAATGCACTAAATGTGCACTGTTACAAGAATATTTTTCTTTCTATTATTTTCTATTAATTTATATAATTTTAAGTTAAGCAGGACAGAGTTCTTTTAAAGAAAGATTTACTTTTATTATCAAAAGTTAAGCATGACAGGCTTCTGTTTAAGAAAGAGACCTGTTTTATTGTGTTAATGTTGTCATTTTGAGCTAAAAATAAATGGCTAAATGATTTTTGTTTCCCATGTGTTGATATCACAAAGGATACGCATCTACTTAAATCAAATTCAAGTCAAATGGTTAAAAAAAATAATTTCACACACAAAAAAAGAGCTAAAAAATTCACCACACTGGGAAGGGTGAAGACAACTGGGTCGCCCGGCCCTGGCCACGAGGTGTCCCTTATTTATTTCTCAGGGAGTTGGCAACCCTAGTTGCTGTACTTGTCTTAACACCTGGAAAAAGGAGATAAATGATAAAAAAAATTCCACAATTGCTTCTAAGATATTGCTTTTCAAGCACTATTTATAGTACTACACCATAAAACTATAGATTACCTCCCAATCTACTCACAGATTGGGAAGTAATACTGTTAGCATACCATACCAGCTTAATGTGTAAAACACTTTAAAAACAACCACAATGGACCAATGAGCTGTACAGAAGAATAAATATGTAAAAACAAATATAAATGAAAAAATACATAAAATTAAAAAAAATAAATAGAAAAAGACACGATTAGAAATCTGAAAAGAAAAAGTGAAGGTGGTTATCAAATGATAGATTATTATGAAGACTGGAAGCAGCTGATATATCTAACTTGGCTGTTTCCATTGTTTTTACATTATTATCAGCCCCCTACATAACTCTGTGTATCCATGTAAGGAAATTAAGACTTTTAACTCTCTTACTGTAATTTATCCATGAAAGTATTCATTTTCTTGATTTATTGTCAAACATAACATTTAATTAGTTGATGTTTAGTTCTTTCTGTTATCTTGTCAGACACTGATATGTCAGTAAGTCTTATTGGTATATAAAAATGTAACATTTAGTCTAGGTTTTGTCTTTTTCCCCCATGTGTGTAGATTCAACACACATACATGTGATCTGTGTTATATTTCATATATTAATAGTCATAATACATCCAACACTTGACTAGAAAGTGTTTCAGTGTATTTTCTTAAATGTCAAACTCTTGAACTAATGACTATCAGCACAGTTTTTTTTAATGTAGACTATTGAAAAAAAATCATATTTTTAAGTGGTATAATCTCTGAATGTTTTGAAGAGTACTAACAGGACTAATGCACTGCCTCCTCATTTTCTTATCAAATAACCTCCATTAACAAACAGACAATATTTCCATTTTCCAAATTGCACAGAGGGTTTGTCATGGAGTCAGCATAATTTAGCCATAACAGCTGTCGCATGCAGATTGTGCTTAGTAATTCAATATAATTGCAGTGCAATGTAACTGATACCAGTGTGGCACAAAGGAAGTGAGTCTCCACAAAAAACGGACGGAATTAATGAGTTGATTACCAGTGTTATGTGTTGACAGGCCGAGGTCCTGCAAAGTGATTGGTTGGAGGTATAGAAAGGAGGCAAGCCGGGGAATCGTGTGTGTACGTGTGATGATTTGTGGACTGTACAAACACGAGGAATGAAAATGCCTGGGGTGGAAATTTTGCTCTAGCCACTGTTATAACTTTTCCACTGATAAGTACTGGCGCGCTGTGTCCGTATAGGGAGATGTCAAAGCATGGAACTAGATAACACACACTTGGAAAAGGCATCCAGAAGGATTCATGCGTGAAACAGTCTTTTGGGTGAGATGAATTATGTTTGCTGTAAGAAACGGGTGAATAAAGAGTTGAAGAAGAGATGGAAAGTGTGTTATGACACACCAGCATTTACAGATGGTGGGGCTCTTTCTCTGAGAGTGAGATATCAAAGTAGCTTGGTATTGATTCCTGGGAACAATCAATATGAAGCCATTGCACCTTAGTATTTGTTGCTCAGCAGTCTGCCTTCCTCTAAAATCTGTGATCATGACACCACAACTGATGGCTGTGTGTGGATGCTTGTATATATTCAGTGTTCATGTGTACAAGTTTACTGTGGGATAGTTTTAAAGCAGGTTTGTTATGCTTTCTGTGTATGAGTGTTTACATACCTGGATATGGCACGTTGTTTCATTGCATGTGTGTGTTTACTGCAGAAGCTGACAGGTCCTGTAATAGTGACAGGATGCAGGCAACTCCCACAAGGCCGTGCATGCTGACAGCAGCTGGTCGAGAAAAAGAACAGCTGCTGATGAGCTTCCAGTACAAAGAGCCCACACTGAGCCTCGCCTTTTATCTCTCCATCCTTCTTTATTTATATGTTCACTTACTCTTTTACTAATTGTTTATTTGAATTTCATTAAAAAGCAAAAAGCTTTTTCTTGATGTAAAAACATTCTGTCTTTAAACTGAAGTGACACACACTCATACACATGCAATGAATTCTATGATTCTCCACACACAACAACACACAGCTGAAGCCTGAGGGAGGAGAAGAACAGGGGAGACAGAAAGCCAGTTATTGATTTTTCCACGACACCCCTCATTGTCCAAAGTGATCTGCCATTGGCACCACCATGCTTGACCAACTCGGTCTTTCCCAGCATCTCCTCCCTGGATTCTCTGAAAATGTTTAAGTCACAAAGAGTGCACACAATATAAATGCTCTGCTTTTTCTTACACCTGGTACTCAGTCAGTTGTATGTGGGACTAGGTGTGCAAATAGGACTTGGCCAAGTTTAATTAAGAGGATAATGTTGCATCTCTCTGCAAATATGTGTGTCTTTAGGATCCTGCACTCATTTGAGAAAAGAGGTGAATGCTAGGCAGAATGGTTTTATAGTTAGAGTTTAAAACTGATCAATAGTATAAGGTTTACATGCATCTGTGAAAGTGTGTGTCCATATTTCAGTTGTTTTTCAAGTGTATAACTCATAAATGGTCAAATGCAAATGAACAGTGTATTACAGCTAGTGAAGCGATGCAACATTGGTGAGGTTTTGTTTTGAAGCATCAGGTTTTTGGAGCCAGACATTAAGATTTCTGAATGAAAAGCTAAATTGCTAATTCATCAGCTAATGCTAGCAAGCTTCGTTATCAAGCTGCATTCATGGACCGTTTGCCTGTATTGACGTCTTGACTGACTGCCAGTGTTAGACACAAATAGCCTTGGACTAAGATTTGATTTAGAAGATTTGACTTGGGTTTGAATTAAGGTAAGAGTGAAGGGTTTGCAGTACAGTGATCCAGCTTGCTAGCTAATATATAAATAGTAAAATGCACAGACTTTCTGAACAGTCTGCTGTTGTAATTATTTGGTTTCATTTATCAACCCAGACTGTTGCATCTTGGCTATTTAATTTGTAATTGCTTTACTGGGAACCAATATTTTTTTTAAAAGTGTCTAAAGTGGACATAATCCAAGGTTTGTAAAATCATGACTTTCATTCTACTGTCAAAATGTAAATCAGTGACATTACAAAGGATTTATTTTGCTGTTCTCATGTAATAATGCATTTTGCTGGACTTTTTCATTATAATATGAAAAAAATAAAAATAATACATAAACTGAATCTTATATAGCACATCTATTCTACCATTAAAAGCGCTTTATACACGTCTCATTCACCCATTTGCCCACAGATACTTTGTGATGCAGACTGGATCAGCCAGGGATCAAACCACCAACCTTCCAATCAACAGACCTGTTTTACTTCCTGAGCTGCTACCCCAGGTATTTTAGCCTTTGAAAAATTCAAATTTTGAAAAATTCTGAAATAAAGATCTACTGAAAATGCTTAACTCAGCATACCTTAATTGTGCTTCATAACTTTATCAGAAATTGTATCACATCAAACATTATTCAGAAACAGTCAGTTTCATCTTTATTCACTATGTTGCTCGTCTGCCTTCACACTCATATGAACTTGAGTGACGTCCCATACTTAATCCACTCGGTTCAATATGATGTCGGCCCAGCCTTTGCAGCTTTAACAGCTTCAGCTAGAGTACTTTAAACCACTGCCTCTGATGCTTTGCATTGTGCTTGGTGATGTAAGGCTCAGATGCAGCTGCTTGGCCATGGAAATCCATTCCATGAAGCTCTCGACACACCGTTCTTGGGCTAATCTCTAATATCTTTATCCTTCAAGAGAGGCCTGGGAGGGTGCTGCACAATATCTCTGTAGTTCCTAGGACTGTGCTCTTCTGGACAGAGATCTCAGATGATGTTCCTAGGCTGCAGCCACTCCCCCAGTGTGGGGGTCACTGCCTCCAGTGCTCTGATTAGCACTGGGAATACTGTTGCCTTCACCCTCCACTCCAGCTTCATCCAGCCACTGGTAGGACTGGCCTGTGTATGTCTATGTGTTTGCAAATTTGTATTTCTTAATATAGCCTATACATTGTCTGAACTCTTCATTCCTGTCAGTTCAGCATGAAAGTCAAAGGTTGTTGAATATTGATGTTTTTTACAGTAATACTAGTTTCTCTCCTCCTCTCAGTCTTAGTGGATCTCCTTTTATTGCTCCCCATACACAGTTGTATGTGGCGCTGAAGGCTCCATGATTATTAACATTTACTGTTTTGAAAGAAGATTTATTATAAATCTGAATTCTTCTGATTTTCATATTTCTCATCTTCCTGTGAATGCGATGTTACATTTTCCATTAGTATTTATTTCACTTGTCATGCTCATCCCACATTGTGCGTACATAACTTCACAGTCACCAAAATTTGTATCAGTGAAGGAATTTTTATCATATCGCCACTAAATACAGGATAAAGAAGCTGAAAAAGCACCACAGTCCTGGTGTTTGCTAGTATTAATAATAATGGAGGTGGCATTATATTACACATTGTCACCAAGCAACCAGGAGCTTGCTGGTCATTTCTTTGTACACTCACAAGGTCTTTGCACTGGGAATGTAAAGTTCAGACCGTCAGTTTTACAGTGTAATGCTCTGTGGCACCTGAGGGAGAACATTCAACAGAAATAGCCAAACTGCTGCTCATGCCAGTGTGCAAATGCATGCTTGCACACAGCACATTCAAAAGGCAGCAGGCATACCAACATAACTGTCACTCACCACCCACCCTACTTCCCAGATTTGTCTTTTCCAACTTGGTCTGCTTCCCCAACATTTACGTTCAATTTTCCCTGTTTTGACACAATGGAGGTGATCTAGCATGCATCAAGAAGGCACCAACACAAGGGGATGGAGTGGGACTTGCATGGAAGAATCTAAAAATCATCTCAGTGGAGAGGTCCAGAGATAACTTTAAAGGGTGAGAAAGAAGTTAAATCAGTTCATATACGTTAATTTAAATTAATAATAATAAATTAATACGTTTATTTTTAATTACTAAATCTTCCACTATGCAAAGAAGACATATTAATGTCGTTTCTCACAGTGTATGATCTTACAAGGTGGCTCTAACACAGTCACAGTACGACCTTACCATTTGTGACCCAAATACTGAGACGGCAACAAACTTCTGTGGGCCTGAATACATCCTGCACAATATACACACTTACTTTAAGGATAAAGGTAAACCACGGTAGCCATTTCCTTGGGCGCTAGGTGTTGGCTGTGTTTGGACCTGGCAGTGCTTCTACCTAAAGCTTGAGAGCAGAACACATCCAACAGCTGCTTGTCTGTCTGTTCTGTCTACCGGCGACAACGCATGCAAACTTGCCTGCCAAGTATGTAGAATCACAGTCTGAATGCTTCAGTCTGTATTTCACAGGCCAGTAATCTATCCTATTGTTTACTGCCATTCCTCCTTTGCGCCTCGTCCAACTTTGAATCTGACCAGTCAGATGTGGGAGGCCAGCCTCTATAGTTGGATTAGTTAAGGCTGACACTACAAGTAAATATTTAGTGTTAATTTTGTTTGTGATTTATCATAAAGGCACCCACGAAGACAAACTGCAGCTTTGAATATAAAATCAGTGTTTACTCCAAAGATGGGTCTTACTTCCCCTTGATATTAGCTGCAAACATATAATTTAATGTAGAATCCTTTCCTTGATTTATTCTTCATATACTTTTGAAAAGATTGAATAATTAAATGCACACATTTCCCCATGAGGATCTGTGCTTTAAAAGCAGCACTGGATATAAATTTAGAAGAAGCTTTTAAATGTGCCTGCACGCACAAACACCCACCAATCTACCCACACGCATGCACACACAAATTCCCATATAATGTATTTTTTTCTTATGTTGCGATGCTATTATTTCCCCATTCCTGCATTACAACGTGCTGTCTTGAAAACAACAAACTACCCGATATCTTGCTGTGCACAAACCACAGCTTCCTTCTCTTGCTTTTCATCTTTGTGAAATGGGATACAGCTCCTGCTCATTTGTCCAGCATCTTTTTGCCAAAGATCTCTGAAACAGAGTGGAGAGGGTCCCACAGGACTGTCTAGAAGAGAGAAGAGCTCAGCCAAAAGCAGGTATAATCTGCCTGCCATAACTTTGGGGAAAGCTCTGAAGTGGTAATGGCCACGCTGTATTCTGCATACACTGTAGATGTGCTATAGAAGATTAGGCTCTGTACTAATTATAAACAGTGAAATGCTGCCGGCAATTTATTGCTTTGATTGTAAAACCCTGCAAAGGCAATATGACGAGAAGAAGCTACCTAAAGAATGTTATCATGCTTCTTAGACGTCTTGCGGCGTACTGTGTTTATATGGTCTCTCTAACCTTAAAGCTACACAGCCTGATACACATAAAAATAATTTGTGTATCGGTAAGCCCAAATTATTAGGTTATTGCTAGGCTTCACATGACTTCAGCTTCCTGAACAGAAATGCTTGTAATTAATAATTACAAACAACCATCTATGTTATGATATGACTGAAAACATGTGGTGGCTTATACTAACTGAAACCACTGTATCAATAAGGGGGCTTGCCATCAAGCAAACCCCTTTGTAGGATTTCTGAACAGACTAAGGAGGACGTATCTGCTGTAATCCTGACCGAGGCACCATGATGATGATGGTACCAAAATAAAAGCTACCCTTGATTTGACAAAGTGTAAAATAAATTATAAGAATTTTACACTTTTGTTTCAGGAACATGAGAGTCCAGATTGGTACAGCACGGTCAAATGATGTGTTGAATAATGTTAGTCATTTGTCACATGATTTATGTGATGATGATGGCAATGAGATGATAAATACTTTATCATCCCATATTTAGGAGGCTCTTTTGTCACAGCTGTTGAAATGATGATGAAATAATAATAATATGTGGCAGAGGCCTTTCTACTAGATAGTTTAGCAAACGATAGTATTTGATATGAAAGATTTCCTCTTTCTGTTCTTGTACAGCTGAGCTGAATCAGTCTTTTTGAGAAGGTGCTCCACTACCTGTCCGGTAAGTGGTATAGAGTGTGGTCAGGATTATTCATGATGCATAACAGTTTGTTCAGTGACTTTCTCTTCACCAAAACTTCACATGTGTCCCGTCTGCAGCCAACCACAGAGCCAGCCTTCATTTTATTCAGTCTGTTGGTGTCCTAACACGCTGCTGCTCCCCCAGCAGACCCAGCAAAGCACACTGCACTCACAAATGACCACTAGGAAATGTTCAGTATTTAACTGCAAACACACTGAAGTATTTCATCTTCTTTAGTAAAAAAGAGAATCTGCCCATCCTCTTCTTGTATGTTGATCTCCCAGTTCAGCCTGCTGTGCAGACAACCAGGTATTTGTACTCCACCACCACATCAACATCCTAGCTCAGCATGTAGCCGTCCTCTTCCTTGTCAACTCTCTCTCTGGTTTTAAGAAGCAGAGGAGTTCCTCCACACCGCTCCACAAAATCATCCACTAGTACTCTGTCCTCCTCCTGCAAATACATCTAACTAAACTATTAGTTGTACTGAAATCAGCAGCATTTTTTTGATTTGAAATGTTGTATTACAGTCATACTACTGTTACTTTTACTGTATCGAAGCATTTTCATAATCCAAACAGTAACGTTTTAACTGACACAGTAAATAGTTTTTTCAAAAAAACTGCAACATCTATATAAGTATCCACTGTCAGGTATCACCTGGACTGGAGTTATTCCTTGTGTCTTTATCTTGTCCTTTATAAGAAAGGGAAAAAAAACCTAACATTTTCTCCAGAAAGAATCATAAAGTCAAAATGAAGCAGTTAATTGTATGTTGCACGTGGGTAAAATGTTGATAACCCTCATAATTATTATACTAGTCAGTGCCATGGAAATATCACTAACGCGTGCAGATATGACAGTGCAGAAGGCGCTGTTTCTCTCTCCGACACTTTAGTTTTTAGAAGTTCACGTGTACCACCTTTCACCTGACAGCGAAGGCAACACGACATGGCCGAGATTTGCTTGTGGGAATTGTAGTCTGATTTGATTGAGCCCTTCATTGTGACGTGCCAGGCGAAACTACAAGTCCCAGATTGTTTAAGGCGGAAGTAGCGAGACAAAACACGGCTAGGCTACAGCACAACACGGCAGAGAAGATGTCGCGTGTTGTCAAAAAGAGAAAACTGGACGAAATCCGACAGGATAGGCTTTATTTTGACAGCTATTCCGATGTGACTATCCACGAGGAAATGATAGCGGACCACGTCCGAACCAACACGTACCGGACGGCGATACTGAAGAACAGTGACTCAGTTCGGGGTAAAGTTGTTCTGGACGTCGGGGCAGGAACCAGCGTTTTGAGCATCTTCTGTGCTCAGGCTGGAGCTAAAAAGGTGTACGCAGTGGAGGCCTGCTCAATAGCGGAGCAAGCCCAGATAACAGTCAAACACAACAACATGGAGGACAGAATTGAAGTCATTCGAGGAACAGTGGAGACGGTGGACCTGCCGGAGACCGTGGACGTGATAGTGAGCGAGTGGATGGGTTATGCCCTCCTGCACGAGTCCATGCTCAACTCGGTCCTCTATGCACGCGACAAGTGGCTGAAGCCGGGCGGCATCATTCTGCCGAGCAAAGCCGAACTCTACATCACACCTGTTATTGACCCGGTGGTGGAGGACCGCCTGCACTTCTGGTACACAGTCAAGGACCAGTACGGAGTGGACATGTCCTGCATGTCCGGCTTCGCCCGGAAATGTATCATGAACTCAGACATCACCGTTAGCTCTGTGACCTGCGAGGATGTTCTCTCCCACCCGGCCCGCTTCGCCGAGCTCGACCTGCACTCGATCACCCCGGAGGAGCTGCGGTCCGTGAAGGGCCAGTTCAGGTGCGAGTCGTTCGGCTCGTCGGCAGTGAACGCATTCTGCGTTTATTTTACGGTGACTTTCCCGTGCCCGGATAGCACGGCTCCCCTCGTTCTCTCCACGTCTCCGTGCAAACCAGAGACACACTGGAAGCAAGCGGTGCTGTACCTGGACGCTCCGGTGGAAGTGGTGCAGGACACACCGATTACTGGAGAGGTTAGAATGTATCCCTCAGAGGAAAACGCCAGGCATATATGTATCCACGTGGACTACTCTATAGGAGAGCAGAAGCGACAGTCCAAGACTTTTTCCATCCCTGATTGGAGCTCCGAGGCTCAGCCATAGCGTGCCATCAACACCAAAATGCACTTCATTCACCATGTGTCACACCCGTATGCCCGAGTCCTCTTATTATGTCATGGTTATCCATGGATCTTAAAATTCCTGGGAAAATGAGGCAGTGGTTTCACTTTATAATATATTGGCAAACATATAAGATCACAGTAGGCCTCCCCAGCAAATGAACGGACAGCTGCAGATTAAGACACAGAATAAAGATTGGCCAAGGAATTTAACCTTTTTGTGCATGTGCATGTCTAAAAAGGAAAAGCACATTTTCTTTATTTAGTGTTTGGTTTTAATTTTGTGTGTTTGTTTAGTTCTTCTACAATTCATTAATTGATTGAATCATTCATTAAATAGCCCCTGAACTACAAAAGGAAAACAGCCTGTTTATGCCCACATCTTCAAATGTCTTGTTTTTCTTGTCTTAGTAGAAAACATCTTCAAAATTCTATCAATATATTTAAGATGATTTAAAAGTTTTGATACATCAGTGTGTACTAGGAAGAAATCTTCAGAAAGTCTGGCTAAAAGAAGAGTTTGAGGTGGATTTGTAGCTGCTTGTAATCAGTCGCTCTGAGGCAGGTTTATAAAATGTTAAATAAATTCAACACCATGCTGCAGGCATCTGATATTCTGATAAACTCGGCCATTTATATTGTGTGGAATCTCATCAAAATTCTGCATTCAAATGAGCATCAGACCAATATATTGACTTGGACTAGCTGCAGTCAGGCAGGAGGCTGCATCCTACATGACTTTGGCTGCTGTTCAGTTACTTTTTAATGAAGTACCAAATTGGCTCATTATTTTGGTGTAAAACTAGGCTGCACTGTCATCTGTTGATAGAAAACACCAGCCTAATAAAAACTTATAATTCTACTTCAGCATTCTACATAAAAAAAAGCACAAGATATCTTGTCGGTATACCTGTTTTTGAACAGTTTGAAATTATAGTTTTATAAACTTCACCAGGCAGGAGTTTCAAAAAGTAACTCATCATTTATTGACTGAAGAAAGGATTAGTGGGCCAGAATCAGATTTAGAGAAAAGATTAATTTGTTCTTAATTTGTGGGTCTCAGTCCTTTTTCAAGACCTTTATTGCATTCAGTCACGACACACACCACTCACCTTAACACTGCTGAACAACGGCAGCTCTTAGCAACGACACTCCAGAATGGGGTAGCTCCCTTCTGCAGAACAAAGTGCCCCGCTGCTGTGCTAAAGAGAAAAAAAAAACCCTGCTCGCGAGACACGCGGCTTGACTTCTAAACCTCCCGTATCCCCATCCGATCAGAACTCTACAGGAGATGCTGGGACATGTTGCATCCATATCCCAAAGTTCCCAAATGAATGCAGACTGCTCCATGCCAGACACCAGTGGACACAGCCAGAGGAGCAGGAATGACACCTACTCGTTATTAGAAAGGCGAGCTGCTGTTTCTGTAGGTGCTTTGAATCAGAGACAATGTGTTGATTAAACCTTTTGTAAAGACTTAAAGCCAAAGCTTGTGGAGTAAGAGCCTGCAGCCTCTCTGATGCAACAGTTAAATACAGATTCCTGACAGTGATGATTGTTCTTTCAGGCCCTATTATCACCTGAAATATGGCGTTCATGTGTTTCTGCATCATCAATACAAATATTACCCATTGTCTAATGAGCGTATTTAAAATTAATCATGAGCTGTAGTGTCTGCAAATCAATCCCATTGTATATCAATTCAAAAAGAAGTGAAAAGGCTGAATCACTGTAGCTAAATACCTGCTGTCCTTTTGTATTTATATTTTAATATCTTGTATATATTGGTACATGCAGTTCTTCTTTGCAACCCATTTTTGGGCCAAACTTATATGCAGTTTTATTACAATGGAAAAATGTCAATCTTCTGTCTGACAACTTACTGACATTCAATCATTTCTCCAATCGACTGCTCAGTATGTATTACAAAAGGAGAAGCAGATGCAGAAACATCATTTAAAATATCCAGTTACTGATATGAGCAGCTTGAAATGTAACTAAGGTAACAGCTTATGGTCAGTTAGATGTACGAACTTTATAAAAACAAGTCAGTTAAAGTCTAAAGATGAAGTGTACAATGGCACTTTAATAAATAGATATCCAGAATTAGAATTAATATTTGTATTTAGTGCCAAATGTACTTTACAAGCAGAACCAGGCAAAGAAATAGTTTTTATACTGTAGTTGTAAATAGATGACTGTGGATAGGAGCAGGGCCAAACCTGGTTAAGCTCTTTTATCAGTCATTTGCTTTACCGGCTCCTGTATTACTGCTATAAAAGGGTCGCAAAAGGGTTGTTTGGTATCAGAAACAAAACAGTGGTGCAATTTTTAAAAGAATTGTTCAAGAAGATGGATGGATACTATCTCGAGTTTGTACACGTTGTTGTCTTGTATGGTGTCTTTAAATTAAAATTCAGCCTAATCTGATTCTATTAATTTATAGAATTTTAAGTATAAAATGTAATATTTTATACTTAAATTGGTTTCAGAAAATGCGGGCTTATTTATGACCACATCGGGTCATTGTAGTCAAATGTCAGATGGGGTTTCCACTGTGACGGGCTGTGTTCTACCACAGGTAGCGAGCTGGGTGGGTCTTTGTGAGTTGTTTTGCGGCACAAAAACTACATTTGTGTCCATACACTTTCCACACAAATTGAATTCTTCTTTTGCAGCTGTCCTAATGCACACCCACAGAGGCTCACTCTCTTCTTGACTTCCACAGGTGGCTGAAAAAAAAGCCCTGAGGCAGAACAAAGGAGGGTGTCCAGAGAATAGAAATGTCAAATGCAGCGCAGGCAGCCGCCGTTAAGCCCAGAATCGCACTCTTGCATGCACGGCCACTCTCGGCTGCTAAATGCTAAACTAATTGTGATCCATTCCTGCCTGAAATGATTTGGAAACCATTAGAAACAAGTGTTGAAACTCAAAATGGGATTATTTGGGTTGCATCGCACAGCAATTTAGGAGCCAATCAATAGACAATGTGCTTAATCTAACAGATTTCAAGACTCATTGTTCACTGGAGGTCTGGCGAGTGAGACAGGGAGACAGGACAGAGTAGGACTTGCTGAGCTGGAGTCACAACACGAAGCCATCTTTAGATTTAATTTTATCTAACTATAAATGTGATGTTATTAGCGTATAACATTATATTACTGTGTATACAAAATGATTTGTGTTGAAAAGAAAATGTTTACTTTTGTAGCAAAATCATCAGTACTACTAAAATGCAGGATACAGTTATTCACTGTAAAGATGAGCAAATGAAAATGCAGTGATCTAGTGCAGATTTATTTCTTGTAATAATAAAATTTCACAGTATAAAAATTCTGTCTTTATTTTAATCTAAAAGACTTAAACCATGTTGAATCACTGTGCACAGTTCAAACAGTGAGGTCATAATAATAAAATGTACTGCTTTAAACAAAATGTCCCAATGCAAAACTGTAAGAACGCTCACAGCCTTTTACATATGGATTCAAAAAAGACCAGAAATATATCTTATTAACTCCACTGGCTCTATTAGAAGCCAAATTTAATAGTTTGGCACACAGATTAGAAATTTTGGGATTTTCTCCCAACCCTGCAATTGGATTGGCTCGAGCCTCTTTAAGTTGGACAGAAAACATCTGTGATCAACTACAATTTATCACGGCTTATCTTTCTGTATGATTCAAGCACGATATCCTCATTCTTGTTTTGTAGCGTTTCCAAAGCTGATTTGGCCGGCCTCTATGCCCCAGGTCCTGTTCTAACACCCAGTCTGAGCTTTTTGGCATTCTCCAGCAGCTTCAGTTCCTTCTTTCCTCTGTTGCCAAAACTCTCCCAGTTCATGCCAAAGAGCTGTCCTGTGTCGTGGTATGATGCCGCCGACACTGAAACTTGCAAGTCTATTTTTGATTTCATCTCTCCATAAAATTAGATGAAAATTGTGTTTCCTCTATCTGCCTTTTAACAAACTCTGACTGTTATCAGCAAATGGTCCTTTATTGAATCTTTCCTGACTGTGTCTACAGTTTGCAGAGAAACCCTCAGTGTATTAATTTCAAAGCCAACTGTGTTCCTACAGACAATGAATATACAGTTTTCAAATGTCTCTATAGTTTGGGGGTGGGGGTAGAAAGAGACAGGGAAAGGACGTACAATTAGACTTATACTCTGTAATTAGTGCAACAAATGTATATATTAGTTAAAAACATATATAGTGCATCATCAATAAGGGAATTCTGGAAATATTTGATGATTTAAACACCTTCAGACTAGTAATACTTTTTAATAGACTCCAGTAGCCACTACCGTTGAGGACATGTCATGAATGAATTCATGATGCAGAGCACTCATCCAGTATACCATCTTGTATAAGTGGAACTATTATGCCTTTCTACTGTCTGACAGTGCCAAAATCTCAGGCTTCAGACTGCTTTAAAAATTCAAGTTCTAAAGTTGTTGTTTTTTTTTCTATCTTTGCCTCTTTCTGATGTCATACAGAGAGGATATCTTTTACGATGGTCCTCAGGTACAGAGTTGTGGTTGCGAGCTCAGCAGGCCCTCGGACCAGCTGTTTGTGAGGGGCAGCCGATCGCACAGAAATGGACCTATTTGGAGTTGTAACCTTAAAGGGAGAGGCAATAAACTGAGGTTTCACTAAGGTCCAACACATGATGCATTATTACATTTTTGAACAGTGAATCATGCAAAACTACCCTGCTAGATTGTAATATATATATATATATATATATATATATATATATATATATATATATATATATATATATATATATATATAGCCTACTATGCTCTCTTCTACCTCTATATATTTTAAACTTACAATCCATTATATCCATTATAATCCATTAACCCATTATATATAAGGGGTTTTCATGTTACATGTTATTATGGTGATATGGTGGCTTTGTCCTTGAGTTGTCAGCCTGTAGAAAGAACACAGTGTACAGCTCCTCACATCTGAGCCACTCAGCTCAGTTTACAATGCTCTCATTACCCTGAAAATTAATATATTTTGTTTGACATCTGTATTAACAGCAATCCAGCTGAAGAAAGAAACCTAACCTAACCGTACAGAATGACTTTGATAAAAAAGGCTTTTCACCAGAACCCGAAATGGAAATCTGTAAAACCAGTTCACACTTTGTAAAATACCATTCGAAATGTGATGGATCTTGAGCTAGGCAATAGCTCACCTCCATATTCAACATTTCACTGCGACTCTGAGAGATCAACAGATATGAATTATGCATTTTGAAACTTAAATAGAAAAATGTAAATCTGCGTAAAGTCATCTGGTTTGATTCGAGATAATTGTCAACGTTGGAAGAAAGTATTTTTTCCCCTGTTGATGTTTTTAATGATCAGATTAACATGCATATCAAAACGCTCTTTATAGTTCAGCGTGGATCCTACACTTAATCCTATAAAAAGTGGAAAATCACTGACTGTGTATTTCAGAGCTGGATTCTGGTGGCACAAGATATCTTATTGTAGCTGCTCATTCATCCTGATATGCTAATGACACCGTGAATAAGCCAATAGGATTCAATTCCCACAGTCGGTTACTGTAACCAATATTTCTGTCAGCATATCCTGTGAGGACAAATTGGGTGCATGGTATTGACAAAAGCTAATTTGGTGCAAGAGCCCTCAGAGTGGTGGACTTCATTTCTCTGGGGCCCAGCAGGCCAGACCATTTGTCATCATTATCATTAGCAACAGGAACTGACCCATGTGCCTACTGCTAAACCCCAAAATAACTGTGCTGTTCCACGTCCACATATTTTTTCCTCAACAGTAATAAAACCGTACACTTATTTAAATGAGAAACAGTATTTATTCTGCCCCTGAGCTGCAAATCTCAGCAGAGAAAGCGACTGCCTATCAGAAAAGCATCCAGCTGTAGGCACTGAGGCATGACTTCATGGACGGACACACACCGCACAACAAGGACAGATCTGGATGGCGCCTGTTAAGAAAGTAAATCCCAAATCACTCGCAGGGGCACGTAAATCTGAACGGGATGGCCCTGATTCACAATCAGCCCGAGGCAGGCGGCTCTTTGCCTGTGAGCAAAGTACAAATCCACCAAACTGTGTGGCCACATCCTCCTCCCCCTCTTGTTCCCAACTAATCCGTTTTCAATCATGCACTTTTTGGATTATGCTTTTCTGTAATTCTTCTCAGGTATTGTTTTATAACTTAATATGATATTTCAATTTGGGTGAGTTGGGTTATGGGTTTAGGACACCGTGCAGGATTGGATAAGCAGCAGAGGTCTGCAGGCAGCAGATTGGAGCGGAGGGTTAGTGCCCGACTGAAAGGAGCACGATAAACGTTTGACACAAAGTCCGAATGGAGCAGGTGCATAATAGTGGTGAGGCTGACCTGATTCAGTCTTTTCCAAACGCATCTCACCCGGTGACGTGAGCCCTGTGTTGGTCCCGACACTCACTCACTGTCTCACCTCCAAAGAGACACATAGATGCTTTACATAGCAAACTATGACTCTATGTCATCACTAAAAGGTGATCAAAACTTAAATAATAGTGATTAAAATGAGATTCCCTAAATTTCCTTCCTCAACTTTTTGAATGTTTTATAACCAAACAATATGAACTCACCCAGTCTCCACACAACTCTGAAGGAATGTGGAGACTTGTGATATTTAAAGCAATGCGACAGTGTTGTGTTGAGTTAAACATTAATCAGCTTTGGTACTTTACCCACTGCCATTATTGCATTTAAAAACATTGTAGCGCCTCGTGTATTTGTCAGTGGCACAATCTACGACAGTGCTTTCAGTGTCCGTAAATATGAATTGCAGAAAAGTGTGTCAGATGTTTTCATTCTTGTTCATGTTCAGAATACTTCTGCCACTACTGAATTCATATCTTTCTGCCACAGTCTGACTGCTTTGTGTCATTTTGAGGATTTTGTATTCTTAATTATTTTTTAGTCTTGTTTTTTATTAGTTGCAGTTTTATGTGTCTGCTCTGTCTCGCCTGTTAGCGTTGCTCCACTGTCTCCGTCATATGTAGCGCAAGTCTTTTTGCTTCTGTGTTAACCATTTGCATTTGGTTTGTTTCCTGTTTTACTTTGAAGGTGTGATTTCTTTCACATCTTGTGTTAGTTTTACTTGCTGCTGTGTGATTATCCTGATTGTTTTCACCTGTGTGTAATTTCATTGCACCTGTGTCTCATACCCCCCACTTTTGTGCTCCCAGCCTGCCCAGTGTGTATAAATAGTCCCTTCTTCCTCTTTGTCCTTGTCAGACTGTTTGTCAGCTGCGTTGTTATGTTTCTGTTTGGCCTCCCTGTGCATACCCTCTGTGATCGCCTTGTGCTTCTGGGTTACTGATCATTTAACCCTTTGGTTTAGTTATTTTGGCCTGCTGCTCACACCCAATATTAAGGGCTTGCTTCTTGTTAAGTCATTATGTCTCTGCTTCCTACATTTGGGTTTGCACTCCACATATCCTCACAGCATGCCCTCTCTTTAACTTTTACTATTACTTGCACTATTCCTGTATTAATAAACTGCCTTCCTCTCCTCCTTCCACCCCATTGACTAACGGACAGACTCTTCTGGATACAGGCAACATTACCGTCCATTCAACAGGTGCAAAAAATTCAATACATCCGTCCCTGGCATCCGCCAGACAGGGATGTGCAAAAACAGCGTAACTCATCAATTTACTAATAACCACCATGAAGAAGAAGAAGAGGAAAAGGAAAACAAAACTTAACAGCACATAAGTGAAGTGGTGAGATACTGGAAGAGTGGGCCTCGTGATTATTGGTCTCTTAAGTAAAGAGCCATCTATTGAACCCACTGATGGATTTGATGGCACATGGTCATTTTGTCCTTGAATAATAATACTCCTCCACATTCAAACACATCCTCCTTTCATTTCCCTTGCTGACCTTTAGTGCGTCTTGTTCGGCACAGCCTTACCTTAACATGTTAACATACACGGGGTTATCTCTTAGTATTCAGGTACTTTAGCCTTTTATTGGCGAATGGCTTCATTTACAGAATCCCTGTTCAAACCCAGTCTGCATGAGCTTAGTGTTTTTAGGCCTTGAATAAAAGACAGAATAGGGCTTAACAGTCTGTAGATGAGCTTCAGAAATGTATTGTGAGTCCACATTTTATATGGTGTCTTTGTATTGAGTCAATAAGTGGGAATTAAATGTGCTCTTTGGTAGCTTTCCTCTGCGCTCTCCTCTTTCTTGTCGCTGAGTGAATTAGAAAAAGAGGTTCATGTCAGGCAAGTTGCCCTTGGGCTCACAGAAGACAGGGAAAAAGAGAGAGGCAGCTGCATGAAGAGCTGTCTTCTCAGCTCAGATGGTCAACGCTGTATCCTTAACCTTTCCGCAGTGACATGAGTAAAGCGAGAGATGAATTAATTTACACTGGAACGGTCCCATGAAACAAAATGTTTTGTGGGCCATGCTAGAGTACTGGATTTGATAGGGTTTATTGATTAGTGACTCAACTGGCTTATTGTTGAGATTTCTAGCCTTGAAAACTCTGTTTCTGACTCATATGCTGCCTTGGAAGCCCACTCCCTCAGCTGTAACTGCTAAAGATGCAAGACAAGTGAGCAAATAATGCAATGTTCTCCAATTTGAAAAGCAACCCCCCCCCCCAAAAAAAAACAACAAAAAAAAAAAACAGGCAAGAGTTGCTTCACGGCATGCTTCTGTTTGATTTATCAGTTGATTGACTTGCTTAACCCCTCTAGTGTTGCAATATGTTGTCATTCACAGCTTATATAATCCATTGTTCCAGCTCTTTGCTTAGCAGTATAAGTTTTACATGTTTGTCTACTCAGACGGTACACCTTTGACTTTTAACAACGTGCCTTTAAGCAAACAAAACACCTCTCTGGAAGCAGCTGCTCGAAATGAAGACTAACAGAATTACTGCCAGCCGTTTTTCCATAGAGCTTTTTTCTTTCTGCCACAAACAGCAGACCAGTTTTCCCACTCAGTAGCGATGCTGCCGCTCCTGTTTCCAAAGTTTTAATGCTGTCACATATTTAGACAGTGCATTTCCTACTTAAAGCCATATAATTGTAAAAATAAAAAAATAAAAAAATAATAATTTAAAAGAAAATTAAAAATTTAAGAATATGTATATTTCTGTTCATGGTTGCAGTCAGCTATTGTTCGCCACTTCGTAGAATTAAACTTCAGGTGAAAGCCAGTTGTCAAAGCCTCACCACCTCATTGTATCTGAGAGCAGTGGGTCTGGCCACTCTGCCGTCTCCGAGGATCTTCTTTTTTTTCTTTCTTTTTTTAAGGGGCCACTCGAGGTGTCTCTGTGTCTCTCCTTTTTTTTATTTTTTCTTTCTTTCTTTTTCTTTTTTTTAAATAACCAAACGCTTAAAGATACAATTACATTCGACTTTGTGGGATTTTCTCCTGGAAAAATCTCCACCTGTGTGTCCAGGTCTAAGTGACGTTGCGTCGGTGCAGGGAGCTCCTCTCCATTCCCCGGGAGCGGCAGAGACAAGCGGGTCGCGGAGTGTGCCGTTCTCGCGCCGTGCTAAGATGTCCCGTTTTAAAGCGGATTTATTTGTCTGCAACAGGCTACATTACCGGCTGCTACCGACGGAATGAACCACTGAAGCCCAAGGTGAGAGGCTCAGGCAGCCGATTTATTTCTTTAATTGATGTCCAGCTGGATGGAGGGGCGCATAAACTTTTAAAGCTTCGCTACGACGCGCGCCAAGTGGGCGACCAAAAGCTGCGTCGTGATAAGAGAAAGTAAGGCGACTATTTTGAGATCACATGCTATTTTTTTTTTACCTTTCAGGTTCTCTTTGCTGTGCTTTCATTCGGCACCACACTCTCCCGTGCGCAGAGATGCTCTAATAAAAAGCGGTACCTTTTCTGTGGTACATCCAATATGAGATCAGGTGTAGCCTGAATGCCGCTGTCCTACTAAGAAAGTGCTGTTTCACACTTTCTTCGAACAGAAAGATTTATCTTAAAATCTCGCTCCAAATCACTTGTATACGTTGTTTAAAGGACACGTGGATGCGCTGTACGTGCACAGAACCAAAGCAGGAAGCATTTCCACGTCTAACTCGAAACCAATCAGTACTGCTGCGTGCCGATATTCCCACTTTAAAGTCAAAATAAAAATCACAATAAGGCTCCACACTTGTCATCAAATAGATTTTTTTTCTCTCAGGCTCTTTGATCGATATTTTTTTTAAAAAAAGAAGAAAAAAAGCCCAACGAACGTTTTCTATGAAGTCTGTGTGTCTGTTCTTTCCTTTTAACCACATCCTTGAACATCACCAGCCTTAACACAGGTTGGTTTCGGGTAGGGGGTGACTAGGGGCCTGTCTTGGCCTTTAGAGACTAGATAGACTGTAGACACTCGTTCAACTGTAAGGCTGTCAAGCTACTGTGATGTTAACCTGTGCGCCAAGTGTCATGACCCGATTCCTTAACATCCCGTCTTCTCTTGCTCCTTGTGTTAAGGAGTGATAATACAGAACACACTGGGCGCTAGCTAAATAATAATTATTATTATTATAATTATAAGTAGGTTATGAGAGCCTTAAATTAATGTAAACAACGTCGCTTCTTCACCCACAGATGTTAAACTTCGAATGTTAAACTCTGATAAACAGATTTTTATATTATTTATATCTAAGTAATCCCACGGACGGATTCACCCACAGTAACTGAGTTTTTAAATTTTAAAATAGACACTTTCTGTGGAGCCTTCGCCCTCGTTTTTTTATTTCCATTTTTTTCAGTCTTGGTTATATTATGCTAATCTGTCCCAATTTACACGTATTTGGAATTAAAACAGCCCATTTAACGAGGCGGGAACAGTGAACGTATGCTACCACTGTTTTTATTTGCATCAGAGGGATTTTGGAGCAATTACGCACCATTTTGAATAGTTACAACACACATTAAATTCGCTTTACTAGAACTATAGCTAATAAATCTAATTATAAATAAGATCCTGGCATTTCAACACGTTCACACTTCACAATGGCTTTGCATGTGAAATCAAAAGCACAAATATTGGCTTTTTCTTCTATTTTTTCCTCTCACATGCTCGGGTGGCTGTTAAGTAGTAATCACCAAGAGATCCCCCCTTCTATTTTGCCCGGATGCAATCATTCCTTTGAGACTATATTCACGCCCACATTTGTTGGATAATTTAACTCGATCAGGCGACTCGTGTGAACTCAACCAAACAAGGTTCAACTACAGGCAATCCCCCTCCCTTCTGAGTTTCTAACGGGTCCCGAAAGAGGATTGTGCGTGTTGATGTCTGTGAAGAAGGGGTGTGGGTGGGGGGGGTGGAGGAGTATGTCGAAGTGGAGACGGGCTGGAGGGGTGTGGAGAAAAACCATAGGTATGCGTGTGTGTGGGGGGGAAACACGCTGAGTGTGCGTCTCATCTAATAGAGCCTCGGAGCGCATTATCTTCCCCGTCATCTCCGTCTGTGCGGTTGGTGCTGCGCCTTGCTGGGGAAACGGCCAGGAGAAGATGCGTTGATGTGAGCGGATATTCTCAGCAGCCGAGACTAATTGTCTGTGATTCATGTCCCTGTTGAGTGGCTGAAACCTATTCATAGCCAGGGAGAAGGAGAGAAAGGGGAGAGTGGGGGACGGGATCCGCGCAGAGATCCGCTCTCAGCAGTCTTTGGAAATATAGGAAGCAGATCGCAGAGAGGAGGAAAGCGCGCCAGCAGGTCAAAGTTTCTTTCGCGGTACTGTGTGTGTGTGCGTGCGTGCGTTTGTGTGTATGGGATGGGGTGGGGGGTTCCCTTTTCCATGGACATCATCGTGCTTCAGGTTTGACGCCGTGATGGAATGACACCAGAAAAGAGGATGATGGACACTTTGGCACCGGAGTCTTGCTCAGAGATCCCCCGCGTTTCCAGCAGGCGCGGTGCTGACCGAGCCCTCAGGACGGTGATCAGTCATTTGTTTTGAAGTGGCAGGAAAATCCTCCTCTTGATTGAAACAAGAGCGAGAGATGGTGCGCGCAGCGATTCCTCGGAGACTGACGTGCGTACTCATCACGTTTCCGTTAAGGAGCGCGTCTTAAAGAGCTTCATTCTTCGTTCATGTTCATTCTGCTGCTCTGAACTTGTTGAGCGGCGTTAAAGAGCAGCGGGACTCCCAGAGAGGCACTCAGAGAAATGTGAGTTTTCCATTTGCTTGTGAAGTTTACTTTTTCTTTTGTGCGTTGAGTAATAATTTTTACACTCCGGTTAATAAATTCTAACGTTGCTGGAAGTTGGTGAGTCTGGTTTATATGCATTTATCTCCAGCAATAAACAGCTAAGGATGGGGCAGGCAGCTGTTGGGCTTTGGTTTCTGGACAGCTTGACAAAGTTTAAAGCAAAGAAGACTTGTTAACATGTAGAAATAAGGTGCCCTTGAATTCATCCAAAAACATGACACAATTTCCTCTGGTCATTTTTTAGAGGCGCCCCCTTGTGGAACTTATTACAACGTCCTTGCTTCACTGCCATGTATAATTATATTAGTGTCACTGCAAGCAGTTACTCCACCTTTAATGCATCCTTGTGTTGTCTCTTGCATTTAGAAGCCTTTTTGGTATATTTGGTTTAGGTGTTGGTCACTTTTGCACATTTGGTAGCTCCTGATGTGATTTAAAGATGCTTCCTAGCCCAATGAGTGACACCAGGTCTGTCACACAGCAATATGTGGCAGTACAGTTATGCTATTTTTTTTAAATAATAGTTATAATCTTCAAGACTAGAATGGCTTCACCTTGAATTAGTCTAAAAAAAACCTTGCTGTTTTAAGCAGATGCCTTTAACCATTATCATTAAACATGAGCGCTCTGGTTCAGGCTCCATCCAAATACTGACTGAAGGATCACAGTGTGCATTAGAGGGTTTCTGGATTTAGTTTACACTTCATACACAGCATCAGTAACACTTGCTTTTGGCATAAATGCTATCTGCTATATCTGCTATGCTATATATCTAATGCTATCAAAAACTCGTAGGTAACACTGAGCCATCATTTGTGTGGTCCAAGCGTCTGTCGCTTTAAACTGTGTGACTATTCCAACCTTTTCACAATACTGTCAGCTTGAGAGAGCTACCTGGGTGAGCACATTCTTCAGAGCTAAAGTGGACATTTTGAGCATCCAGACATGTCACTGTGGTTGCAGAATAATGTGCTAGCAGCCTTTTTAGGAAAAGTGTCTTTAATAATGCATAAGGTGTTCCTGTGTCGCAAAGAGAAGCATGCTCGGTGGCGAGGGGAAGCAGAGAGAAGGAGGAGGGAGGGAGCAAGTGGGAGTGATCTTGTCTCACTGTCTCATCGGGTGCCCCACGCGCTGCTCTATATGTGCAGCTGGAGTAGCTGAACGCCCGAGGGCGTTCAGCTCGACTTGGGTCAGCATCGCCACAGTCACCCTGTCAAAAGTGCTGCTCCCGCACACACAGAGCACACAAGGCAGCTTGAGCAGCTCAGAGGAAGGGGTGGGGGTGGATGGAAAGAGGGAGTGATGGAGGACGGTGGCGGATACAGCTGGTGGAGGCAAGTGAAGCACGTCTTCTTTGGCCGTCAGGGATTTGTGCGCCTTCAGAGGCCTGACCTGTCTGGCTCCAGTAGATGCTTGATTCAAAGACAGACTGCAGCCACATCCTGTTTGGGAATGATTACCTTAGAGTTCCAGCATGGCTTCACTGCCTATTATCTTGTCCATTTTTCACTTTTTTTTTCCTGAGGGTGTGAAAGCTTCTCAGAGAAGAGCAACTGAAATTCTTAACAAATGAACATCAGGTTCTTTTATTGCATCTGGTTCCGTCAGACATTTATCACACCAGGAGAGGAAAACAAGGGCCAGTGCAAGCCCAGTTAACAAAAACAGGCAAATTATTTGACTAACCCCGCAGCGGAGCTTTAACTCTGAGCTCTTGTGAGTCAGCCCACTCATCTCCACCACACAGCCTCTTCATAGCTTTCCGCACTCCACCCATTTGCTACCTGTCATCATTATTAAAAGATCATAAGCCTGCCAATTGAAGGAGGCGACATTTTCAGAAGTGGAAAAAAAGTGCTAAGTGATGGACTGAGTCGCAGGCAAGCTCACTCGCATTATAGGCATGCTCACATGAACGCTGGTTGTCATGTTTTCAGGGCCATGCTCCAGTCTCCGTATGTTTATTCATGAGGACAGCGGCCCTATTGGCAGGTTGTTAACAGGCAAGATTAGGGATTCTGAAAAAAAGCAGGCAGAGAAATCTGGTGAGCGGCGCGCAGAGAGCAGGCAGGAGGGTTTTTTCTTTCCTGAAGCCTAGCCAGCTTCTATCTTTATCTATCTTTCATCTGTTTCCGACTGTCTGCCATCCTGTCTTTCTCCCCTTCTCACTCCTGCGTTCTTGTTTCTCTTATAGTAAGGCACTGGTAGGGAATATGAAACAGGTGGAGTCAGAAAAGATGAAAGCAGGTAGCGACAGGACAGAAGCAGGGTCAGAAATTGCCCTTGAAAGTGCATAAAATGTGTGAAATTAAAAATGAAAGGCAGGAAAATAGCTCAAATATCAGCTGTAAGCTCGTAATTTTTCCACCGCACCCTGTCCTGAGTGCACCCTTTAGAGCTAAAGTGGACACTTTTTACATTTTGGGACATTATTACTCATCAAATTGCTTTATAATGTGGCAGGTGTGTAAGTACTGCCCCCTGTGGGCCACTGTAGATGGTTTGGAAGCGATTATGACCTGATAGTTCTTTTTGGTTGGGTGACAAAATGGCCTCTTTTGTTCACAGACGGACTAAAAAAAAATAAAAGAAATGCTGCCCGAAGCAATGGAGAATGTTGGCAGTCAATCGCAGGAGAAAATGCTGAACCCACACAAACCACTGGTCAACAGAAATGAATTTTCAATATAAACAGAAATTAGAAAGTTGAAGAATGGGGAATTAAAGTGGGACAAAAGCACTGGATTTCCGGTAAAGAGTCGTCCTTTCATTAGTTTATTTGACAATGTGCATGGTTACTCCCTCTAGTAGTGAAGTGCAGCTCTGGGGACATGCACGTAACTTTTTCCTTGTGATGAGGATAAACAGCCAGTGCTCGTGTGCTCCTCTGGGATGAAATGGAAGAGGACGCAGAGGGCCATTTCTCAGCCCCAGAGAGAGGCGTTCAGTTGGGTGAAAAGGCTGCTTTTGATGGGTGGTGACCTCACCAACCGAACAACCCCATCCCAGTTCTACGGGGCCTTGTGAAAGATTCATGTGTCTAAATATAAAAGCTTGCAGGTTGCAGCACTGGCGGGTTGATGTCTACAGTCCCCTGATGTTTCAGACAGGCTGTGAGGAACTGCTCTACTGTATGTGGTTTATGACACTGCCTGAACAAGGCTCTTGAATACGTTGCTATTTTCCCCGGAGTGACTAACACTTTTTGTTTCTAAGATGTTTTTTTAATCACACTCACACTTCTTTAAAGACCTTTAATAGAAGTTAAAGCTGCTTTTTATTTCTTACGCCCCACCTTAAAATCACTGCTTTAACGTCTTGAAGTAATTTTTCTTTACAATCCAGTAGTAAGCATCTGTTGTTCTCCAGGCTCTGTGTTCAGCCCATTAAGGTTGACATATAGTAACTGTGCATTAAAGCACCAACACCTTAAATATGTTTAATTTCATCGGGTTTGTGTCATTATGGAAACAGCTGAGTGGAGACACAGCACACGGATTCATTTGGACAAAGCAAATCCTCACATATAATATTTTGGTGAAAACTTTTGCAGTAAATGACGGCCTGAAGTCTTTGTCTCGCAGATATCAGCAGATGCTTGATGCTCTCTCCGGGCTTCACTGTAATCTCCTTGAGCTCGTGGGTTCTGTGGGGTGTCTGCTCTCAGCCAGTGGAGGAAATACCTCGTCTTTGCTCTAAAATGTTCTTTGGTTGTTTAGGAAAACAGTCTTGCTGGATGATGACACATTTTCCAGTTAGGTTTAACCCATCAGTTGAATTTGTGCACCTCTGCATTGTGTCATGTGTGAAACAATCAGTTCAAGACAAAATAGCTGCAACTTCCATGTTCGATGCTCTGGGTGGAGCTGCTTATTTTTTAGTTTTCCTGTTTTTCTTCTTTCTACGTTTAGACAAAACTTGCTCCCTCATTTCATACGCTTGTGCTCCAAAACTTTCTTTTTGGATATTTATGTGAGCTGCAGGTGGCCTTTCTGCTTTTGAGGCTTACCGGGGGTTTTGCATCTTGCAGCAGGTCCTCTGAGCATCTGCAAGAAGTCTTCTCTTGATTGTTGACACTGAAACTTGTGCACACACATCCTGGAGTACCTTCTTGACTAACTGCGCAGTCATAAAGGGTTTTTCTTCAGCATGCAAATTAAGATCTGTTCAGCTCCCAGACTTGCGCTCTCCAGTCTTCTGGGGTTTTTGCGTCATTCTCCCGTACAAATCTGCTTTTCAGAAAATGCGCCGACTGCTGACAAACTTCTTTAAATCCTTATGTAAGATTTTTGAGACTTATTATTTTGCACGGTGTGCCCTAAGCTCCTCATGTTCACTAAAAAGTCTACCTTCAGTCTAAATGGCAACTCCACAGTAGGTCTTTTGCACATACAGTCATATCGAAACAATGTCCCTGCTGAAGAAACAAAGAAACAGTTATTTTAACTTAACAAAACAGAGCAGAAGCAAAATAACGTACGGCTATATGTGTACAAATCTCAATAATTTCATTTCTCAGTCTAATGTTCATGTTTTTAAGCTTACTTCTATTCAAAACGTGCTCCATTTGTCGCTGCTTTACTAGGATGTTTGGTCTTCAGTGTATTTCACAGTGTGTGTGTGTGCGTGCTGTTTATATTTTTACCTTTTGAAAGTTTCTTTATGCTCATTTCGACTCTGTTTAACCCATTTATGTTGATGCTGGAATTTGATCAATTCTTCCACACTGATGAAAAGTGCGAGGCTACAGTGGCAGGGTTTCTAAACTTTAAAAAAGCAAAAGCACTGGTGGAAATATGGTTTCCTATGATTAAAGTTTTAAAAATGTATGCTCTTAATGACCAGAACGCTGAAAGGACAATACATTCTAAAAAAAAAAAGGTTTTCCAGAGCAGAAAGAAATAATGTGAGATGTAGATGGGGTTTGGGTTTGTGTAGAATTGTATTCCGATCAGCTAATAATGTGTTTAAAATGATAATGTGACACAAATCTAGACGAAATAAAGAAATGTGCGATACAAGTACGTGCAGCTAAATAACTGTCAGACTTGTCCAGCCCAAATCTGTTTCTCGCCATATCGAGATTTTATTTTATTTGGATTGATTTTAGGAATTGTGGAAAAAAAGAAACAAAATTATGAGAAGTTTGATGTAAGTTTGAGTATAATTCATGCTGCCACTTGCAGAGCGCTATAGAGAGCAACATGGAGAATAACAGATGCCAAAGCAAATTATATGCTGCTACTTTGTTAGGGAAGGCTTCTTAGAAAGCTGCGTCACAAGTGGAGCAATGCAGTTACTGACACTTGTGTTGTTACCGCTGCAACTCATGCAGATTAGTTCTGGTACTGTCTGGATACGCAAATCTGATCCGATCACTGGCAAATACGAAAGTCAGCAGTCTGCCCTTAAGATCTGATCTGAGAAACAAATCCGATTTGCCTTCAGTCAGAACAATGCCAAAGTCAACCTAGTAAGGATCTGGAGGTAAAGCTAATTAGTGCGATTGTTTAAATGTTTAAAACTCCAAAACCAATTCACTCTGTGAATTCAGCATTGCCTCTCAAGCCTAGAAAAGAACAAGATGCACATATTTGGTGTCGCACATCTATAGTGTGTGAAGGTGTCTGTTGGTAGCTTTGTATCCCTACAGCCAGTGTGCACTGGTTTATTTTCAGTACTTGTCCAAACTTACCTGCCTGTTATTCCATTTTTTTTTTTTTGGTTGTAATCTTTCCCTTTTTATCTTTTCAGTTGATTTTTTGTTTGTACGCTCCCATCGCAGACTGTGGAGATCTTTTTATTTTGTTTTGGTAAACATCAGCATCCCCTTGACATTTTTGAATAGAAAATATGATATTTGTTTTTATGACACAGAATAGACATAAAATACATGTCAAAGATAATAATATAAAAATAGGCATACCCATAAATACCGTAGCAACCTGAGGGGCACCCACAGACATGGAGCTGTAGTTCTTACCATTTTTCCATGAAGCTGCATTTAAAAGTTTTATAATACTCTAATAATTCGAAATATCATAATTAAACCAATAAAAAAATAAAGAAACTCTTTCTTCCCAATATGAGATCATAGGAATTTATATTTCCATGACTGTATTTTTTTGTGACTGAAAATAAAAAGTAACGATTAATGACTGAAAACCTTAAAAATGATCATTGTTTCAGACATTTGTTAATAGGATAAAGATGTGAGATCCAAACTTTTATTAGGTATAGCCTCATTTATAACATATCTGTTTGTGTTTCCACCTCTAACAGAAGAAATGCTGTGGGGCTTTTCTTTATCATACTGAATATATTTTTTCATCAACTGGGACAGGTCTTGTGACGTATTTAAACTTTTGCTAATGACTTGATTGTTTTTTAAACGTACATTACAACTTAATACATCAGTGTAATAACATTTTTAAAAAGTAGTTAAATCCCATATTTCTGAATGACTAGGCGATTGAGCATTTTTTTAAAGAGTTTTAAAATAATACTTTTTTTCCCCCTACATCCGTTCCTCTCTCATATTCAGCGACCTCCCACTGTTACTTGCCGTGTGCATGCAGTATATATTCCTATACGTGGAAGAATTTTCAGGCTTCCTCCAAGCGCACCTCCTCTGATGTCCTTAGACCTTGATCGATGGTTGGAGGAAGCAGCCTGCCCTACAATAAACCATTTTCTCACTTAAGATGCACATCCACACTTCTTCCATCTGCTCTCCTTTTCTCTCTCTCACCTCGTCTGCTTGGGGCGACAGAGGGTTATAAGCAGGGAGTAATGAGAGGAAGGGGCTGCTGTGTCCAGGCTAGTGGAGTAATAATGACCCAGCTTTTGTGATCTCTATTGCTTGTTACCGAAGCCCTCGCCCGTGCTTGTTGTCCCATTACCCATGACTCGAACCACTTTTTATCCAGAGGTTGCACGTGAGGTGTGCGCACACGCTATTACACACACGCTATTACACACACGCTATTACACACATGCTATTACACACACGCTATTACACACATGCTATTACACACACGCTATTACACACATGCTATTACACACACGCTATTACACACACGCTATTACACACACGGACACTTTCCAGCCATCTCTTTAGTCTCCTTCTTAACACGGTAATATTATGTCTCTTAATGGGAACAGGGAGCTCTGTGCCAAGAGTGCGTCTGGATAATTGGCTGCTCCCTCACCTGCTGACATCTCCCCCATTGACATTCTTACATTTTACATTTAAGGTGCTTCAGTTCTGCCCCCCCAAATCTCTTCCTCCCTCCTCTGCCCACTGACCTGCAATACTTTAGTCTATATTTCACATTGTATTTCTCGCTTATTTTACCTGCAAAATTAAATTCTTTCCACTAATTCTTTTTAATGGATTTTTTTTTAGAATGAATGCTAAAGCTCGGGATATGCTTTAGTGATCAATTGGAGTTGTTTTTTTCATCTTATCTTGCCCTGTTTTTAGGTACCTTGCATATGCTAGATTTTTCTGCTTATATCATCTGGCTTCCAACATTATTAATGGATGTTTTCCCACTTTGTGCCTCTGCTGCTTTGCACAGTGTATTTATATGCTACTGAGTCTTTGCCCCTGACCTTGACTGTTTCTAAAAATTATGATTTACATTCAGTTGGATTGAAATGACTCCAAATGCCACAGTGTGAAACACAGAAACATCGCATATCTACCCTACTTTGGTACAATGCGTCCAATTTACATTTTAAGAGGCAAATAAAAATAGCCTCATTGCTACATTTGCATGTGAAATAGAACTAAATATGTCTTTACATTGTCCTTAGTGGACTCCCTTCATCTGGGCATTCATCGCCGTCTCTATTATGCTCATCTACTCATTTGAACACATCTTTAGGCTTCAGGTAGACTGTGACTTCAGCTTCTATAGAAGTGTGTTATTTTTTTCCACATACTGACTTTCTCACACTCTCACACTACACTTCCTTTTATAATCCTGTCACAGCTTGTGCTCAGCTGCTTCTTAGCACATTATGATAATTCTGAGCTTTAGTTTTTATTCAACTTCTCCCTAAATAAATAAATAAATAAATATATATGTGTATCTATATGTGTGTTTGTGTGTCTGTAGTATGATAACATGATCCAATTTTACCCATAGTAATAGGGTTTATTAAACATAGCTGTGTTAATCTAATCTAATCTAATCTAATCTAATCTAATCTAGTCTAATCTAATCTAATCTAATCTAATCTAATCTAATCTAGTCTAGTCTAATCTAATCTAATCTAATCTAATCTAATCTAGTCTAATCTAATCTAATCTAATCTAATCTAATCATTAATTGCAATTAAAGGTAGCAATTAAAACAATACTACACCATCAGTGAACATCAGAGATCGCTTAGACCTAATTTAGTGTCTGTTAGGTGAAAGTGATCAGGCATGACTACAAACTGTGTTTAGTTGCTGCACACATACTGTGAAAAAGCAGCACAGCAGAGACCAGAGAAGGAGCCTTCAGTCTCCAAGTCTGCTCTCCATCAATCACTCTCAGTCGGGCTGCTGTTTGAAGGCAGGAAGCAGGAAATGTTCACATAACCTACGACTTTGGTCATCTGGCTTACTTTTTGAAATATAAAGATAAATGTGGGTCGGAGACATCTTTACTTCAAAGATGTTTTAAATAAGTAAAAAAGAAACCTAAATTCACAAAAAGGGGAATAAAAAGCGTATGTGGAAAAAAATAAATAAGAGAAGGCTGAAGACAGAAGAAAAAACGAGGCCATAGCCCACAATGGTTGGCAGTTATAAATGGATCCTATAGACGCTGTGAAGTAAATCACTGTATGTGATATAGGACTGTGGCTCCTGCAATGGACAATCCACCATCTGCGAGACTCCTTTAAAACTTGTGAACAGTCATGAACTAGTAATGCTGAAATGTGGGACAATATCAAAAGTGGCCACTTCATTTTTGTGGAGCACGGTTCACTCCGTCCTTCATTTAAGGCAGCTTTAATCACTTGGTTTATATCAGTATGGATCAGATAACTGTTACATTTATTTGTAATATTCTGGTTGCATAGACAAACCCATAGAAAGGAATTTGGAGTATTCATGAGAATTTCACTGTCTTTACGCTCATTGTCTTGATTTCACTGCTTTGATTCATTCTCACAAATCTCATGAGTATCTCTTCATCTCATCTTTTCATCTATGCACTTGTCACATAAAGATTTAGCAACCCTGTTTCTGGGTCAAAGCCTCTACTACCTGGCTGAGGATGTTGTCTTGATTAAGTGTGATATGTCATGAATACAGAATTTTGGAGCTCCATGACTCATTATCCAGTCATCATTAATTACTAACCTGTAATGTTGAAAACAGTTTTGTCTCTTTCTTCTTGCCATAGGACGTTTGGTATTATTGGAAGACACTGAAGGTCTTTGCTGATCACACACACAGGTGCTGCACCTTTACTGAGAACATTTTAACTTCCTATAGTGTTTTTGTATTGCGGTGGCTTCTAATGATCGGTCACAAGTTGGTATAATATCTGCTAACAAACTTCCATAAACAAAAAACGTAGTAACAGAGAGTGCAATGTTCTGCGTACAAATTACCCAGAATTCTAACATATACAGTAGTATACTTAGCACTAGCTAGAAAGCTTACTGTTTTACCTGTAACTCAGCTGCATCAGTCAGATGAGCTTACAGGGTGGTGAGATGTCTGTCGTCTGCCCATCTCTCCATAATTTGAAAGAATTGCCGCTCCAATCAGAATTTAATCAAAGTTACACACAATGGGTCTTCATCCAAATTGTGCTCAAGGTCAAGGTCACTTTTACCTTTTTCAGTGGATTTTTAATTCTCATTCGTTTGTGCAGTGCAGCCAGCTTTTGTCAAGAAAATGTTCCCACTTTCTTTGTGTACTTCACACATTACACCAACCTTTGAATAGTGATGGATGGTGGGCCGGACGAGCTAGCTTTTTATGGACCCCCGGATGCTATGCTCGATTGTAACAACTAGGAAAGCTCTCCCAGGTGAAGATAGTGGAGCATTTAATGGAGCATTTGATGGGGCTCTTTGTTTGTTCTTTAATGGATTTTCATTAATCAGGTAGATAATAAATAATATTACCTCTTTATTCTCTGTGTCCTTCACGCCCTTCACAGTTTCTACAAATGTTACATCAGCTTTATCAGGGAGTCAAAATGTGTCTTACCATTGCCTCCAAGTGAAAAAACAAATCAATCAATCTCTGTTTGAGTACATTTAATCAAGAACTTAAACCCTTGAACTGGAAAAAAACAATATTTATATATTATTAATGACAACACGGACATAAAAGCCTCCCATGACTCCCTGTTGGATCATCGACTCCAGTGCTCATGATAGCTGTTAAAGTATCATAATACTCCCGATGTTGCCAACTTTTATTTTTGAACTACTTCAGGGTTTTTCACTACACAATTGATTTCAACTGTACAATATCACTTTTTCCATCCCCCTGTGCAGCTGACACAGTACAAGTCCTTGATGCCTTGGACAAAATGTTTTATCTGCAAGATCAAATTTAGCATAAATACACTGAACCGATTGGTAGTTATTGGTATTTTTGTTTTCATATGAACTTTGGTGTGTTTGCACACCAATACAAAAGTGCACAAGCATGTCTGTGTTTTATACATGTGAGGTTTTTGCACATTTTCCCTGCTGTAACTTGATTTTTTGCTGTATTATGCCATAAAGCACTGATATAAAGTGGTGCTAACCAAAAAGAGAAACTGAAATTTGCATTTAGCTTAAACCATTAAGCAGCCATTTAGAGTACTGTCCAGTATTTATGATTAAAGCAGCACTGAGGTGAATGGTTTCCATGAATGAACGACACATGAAATTTCTTTATGTTCTGCATGCTATTTGTCCTTTTTTTCCCATGCATTGTATGGTGTTCGAGTTGACTGAGGTGTAAGGTGAGCGTAATGGTTGTGGGAAAGCTGTAACACTGTAGGCTTAATGCCGCTGAGTGTGATGAGGGTTTGGCGTGAAAGCAGCAGGATCCAGTTTACCCCGATGGCCTCGCTTACTGATTTCCTGTGTTTTGATCGACAACCAACACCAGCACGGCACCCTTTTCTCGCACCCATCCAACTTTCTTTTCACACGTACACCTTTTACTCATGACGTGGCCCCAGCTAATGTTCTCTCACTGTCAAATTCTATTCCCATAAGTGAGGTATATTCACCCCGCCTCTTCTTCTCCTTCTCCTGTTTCTCTGCAGTGCCAGATCGTCACACAGGACGAGTACCATGATTGACAGCCAGGCAAGCTGAGGAGACCCGTCACTCATCTTCCTATCAGCGTGTCAGAGGGCTATCTCCGTCTTGCCTCCCCCCTCTTCCTTCTCTCCTCCACCATCCTCCTCCCTCCCTCGGTCCTGTCTTATCTTCTCAATGGGCTGGTAGCCTCACCATCCCTCAAATCATCCACTGCCCCTCGAAAACCTGAAAGAGACAGAAATTGTACTGAAAAACACTTGTAAAGCAACCCGTGCTCCACCGAAAGGGAGTTTGGCATGCCTCCTCACTCTTCTTGAGTGAAGCGTAGTAAGTGGAAGTCGAAGAGCGATCCCTTGTTTGTACACCCTTCAGAAGGAGATACGGCTCCTTAACAAGGAGCTGAGAAAGGGCCAGTCATGCGTTTCCACTTTGCGCTGACGCTGCAGGCACTGTGGACTGGTGTTTGCCAGGCAGCCATGCAGCACTACCCTGCTGCAGCATGGGGACATTACGATGTGTGCAAGTCCCAGGTTTATTCAGATGAAGGCTTAACCTGGGACTACATGGCCTGCCAACCCGAGGCAGCAGATATGACCCAGTACCTAAAGGTGACTCTAGATCCTCCCAACATCACCTGTGGAGACCCTCCAGAGACGTACTGTGCCCTGGTGAGTACGCTGAAAAGTGAAACTTTTTTTTTAAGTTGTACACCTAGTAGGGGGGGGGGGGGGGGGGGGGGGGGGGGGGAAGACAACCTAAGGCATCTTTCTTATCTGTTCCTGTGTATCAAGTTGCTTCTCGGCTTGTTCAACCCCACAGCCATGACAGACACTTTCAAAAGCCTGTGTGACTCAGATACCTTACTGTGGCTGAAGGAATAGAGGCTTGTGCCCATTGACGTCATGTTCTGCTGTTTAGAGAGCTGCTTCTTGGTGTGCACTGCAAACACTGTGTGATGTGCTGTTGACACGGCAGAAAACACAGTATAATGTGACTTTTCAATGAAAACACAAGCGCTCACCTCTTTCTCTGCACACACAAAAGCCTCATATAGAAATACAGCTTCCTCGGTCGTTCTGCTTTCAGAGTAAAGAGACGTCCCAGCACAGCTTTGCTGTTGCACCCATGTTTGTGGATGAGTGAGTGGCTTAAAAATTCAAACAGTTTCTGGGTGGGTGAAATAGTGCACAGGTGGACTAAAAATATAACAGTGTGGTGCATGGTGGTATATGCACAATGATTTTACCCGTGCAGTGTTCAGACATATTAATCAGTCACACAGCATTCCTCATTATTATTTTGTTATTTTTTTGGGAAGCTCCGAAAAAAGATGTTAGATGTTCTTCTGTGAGGAAAATGTTTTCTCAAAACTGTACGCATCAGCGGGATTTCTTACTGTATTTATTTTCTGTTTTATGATTGAAAAACGCTTTAAAGTGGAGTCGGAATAAATAAAATAATTAAACACATTTTAGAAAATTATCCAACGAGCATTTAATATCACAACAAATTCAACAAGGAATTGCCCAACAAATGATGGGGATGTTTTGCGGGATCAGACTGATTTCAAAAAGCAAAATTCAAAGCAGCGACTGGTTGATTGGTTTACCCTTTCAAGTGTCAGCGATGGTGTTGATTCTGCAAATTATATCGCAATCATGAAAATTACAAATTCCTGATGGAGCTGAAAGTGAAATGAGCAAAAGATGCATATTAGGTCAAGTATTTAATTAGCAAAACACCCTCCTCCTTATTTCAGGTCCTTTTTAGCTCTGAAGCTCACAGCTGGTCGCCTCAGATTAGCGCTGAATGATGAATCCATTTTGGGCCACCGTGTGTTACCAAATCATCAAAGATTCTCTCAGAACAATTGTACTCCTCAACGGCTTCAAGAGCTCTTTAGATAAATAGTGAGATGTTCCAGGAAAAGTAGTAACTTTGGGAGTATAAATAGACACTCGCCATCAGCAGAAAGTCAGCTGAGGGGAGAGACAGAGAAACAGAGAGGGATTAACAAAACACAGATGACAAAGGCAGTGAGAATGATCAACGGAGAAGTGAGAAGGAGTGAACGTGAGGGAGGCAGAGACTCCGAGGACCGCGTGCGAAGCATATGATGACTGAAGAACTAATATCTCGAGTGTAGGGAGGCAAGGAGGCTCTGAAATGTGAATAATTCAGCATGTTTTGTAGCTAATGTGTTTTATTCATAGGACACATTATTCAGCCCGACATCTCTGAGGCACTTTTGGAAAATGCTGACTCCTGTGATTGGCTGACTCCAAGGTTGGTTGAAGGCAAAGTGAGTTAGAGGGTATGGGATTCCATATCTGCGAGGTCATTGTCAAAATGCAGCCACCCTCTGCTTTTCTTTCCCCTCCGGGTGACTCCCTGACCTCCGAGCGATCCACATCTGAGTCTGAAGCGCGTCGTAGTATCTGTGCGGCCTGCCCTATGCTGTGGATAAACTGGCTGAATCCTGGACGAGCAGCCATGCGTTTTTGATCTATGTTCTATTTCTAGACTCACTGAGAGGGAGTTTGTGATTATTAATGCCAGCCTCTTAACAACAGTCTGATTATCGCTTATTGAATTAGCGCGAGTTTGTGCCGCGCTGTCGCCCTCGTGTCTCCGGCAGTCGATGTGATAGGAGTGCTTCAATTAAACAGGCAGCGGTTAGCTCCCACATAACCATTTCCTCTCTCTTGCTGCACTGTGCTGATCGCAAATCACACAAACATCAATGAAATATGACCCCTGCTGCTTACCATGGAGTCCAATTCTGTGCAATTGGTTTATGTTTACCCCAGGCAGTAACGTGGCTCCGAATCAACATTGGAACAATTATCATTGATATTTCAGCTACTCTGGCTGCCAATACACTGCTACAATGCCAATAGTGGTTTGTATCATAAGTCAAATCACGGCAGATCCAGGGCAATTATCATTATGCTGCATTATCGGAGAATTCCATCTCTCTGGTAATTGATTTTGCGCTCGTAGAGGCGGGTGTATTTTAAAGCGTTGTGTCTGCTTCCTGGAGTGCTGAAGGTAACAGACACCGAAGCCTGACGAGAGGAGACCGAGACGGAAAGAGATGCAGTAGCTTGAGGGCGTGCTGCTTATATGAGCGTGGTTATCTCGGGTTGCGGCCTTCATCCCAGGGTCACAGATAAGGGAAGACAACATCACACACACCACCCTCCCCAGTAAAGACTTTTTAATTCTCCTTCTAGCCCAGTGACCTTTTCCTTAGCAATAAGCTGGCATTCACTGAACTCCGGCACATGAATCTGCCATCATATGAGTTTTCACGGTCCCCTCCAGTTAGACTCAGACTGGCCTTTAAAAGCCTGGACGGCTCTCACAGCCTCAGCCTGATGGTCGGGTTTGTGCAGCATTCACCAGGGCATCTTTGAGCTCATACAAAATGAATGTGCAATCTCCAAAAAAGCCAGTTCTTGCGCAAAACAATTAATTTTGATGATTGTGTATTTGGAAAACCTCAAAAACATAAAACAGCTGCATATTTATAAAACCAATGGAAGTAATTATGTTGCATTTAGACACGTCTTTGTTTCCCAGTACAAGTCGATTAAACCGAGAAGTAGCTGCGTTTCCTCCACGTCTAGCCGCCGCATCACAGTCAAGAGCACTCAAGGGAATAATCAGCGTTTCATTTACCTCGCCGCAGAGCTTTTTGGGCTATAAAATGATCGTTCAGCGTAACGCACAGTTTTGTTCTTCTTTGATGCACGTGGCATTAAACATAAATGAGTCTACTCAGTAGGTGTGGATATATAAATTAAACCGTGTTTGGAAACCACGCTCTTGCATGCATTGATGTCCTTCTGCATTCCCGTGCAAGTACTGGATGCTTCTCTCGGTGCCATCAATTTACAACCAGGAAGTGCTGATGAATGCTGAAACCTGAGTCCTGCAGGCCAGTACATTTCATAGCCAATCACATCTAAATGAGGAAGCTATGGGGATTGTTAGGAGGTGGTGCAGTGTGTGCCTTTTTACCCCATTTCAGCCTCAATCAAAGGACTGTAATGCTGTGTCAGAGGACAGTATACCACACATGGCGTTGTAACTCATTTGGATAATTCATTAGAAACTGATATAGGCTTTAAAATGTGAACTTTGTTAACCATTGCCATTTCTAAGCCTGCAAACATACCCATATCAAGCATTTTATAGCATGTCATATTTTATTTTTTTCCCCCTTAAGCTGCAAATATGCGAGATATATATTTATTTTTTTTAATCAAAGTTTGACTTATTGTGTACATGTTTAAATCCCAGTAAAAAAAAGAGCATATATAAACACTTAATTCAACCCGGTTAGTAGGCTTACTCGCAAGGACATAAAATACAAGACTTTAGTACTTTAATCAGTCTCTGTTGTAGGATTATATTGCTATACAAAGGCCTACAGAACAATGAAAAGGCAATTCCCTCCGCTGAGAATCTATAGCTTTCTTATTGATGCTCATCAGGGAAAGCCAAAGGGTTTAGACCTTCTCTGAACACTCTTGCCCTCCTAAGAGACCCTCATGATCCGAACACCGAGCGCTGCAAGATCTTCTACAAATGGCGCTGCCAATTTCCAAGAGAATTGATTGGTCAGTAGTTGGTGCTTTTATACTTATTGATTTGTTATCTTGAACAAAACCTGCTTAGGAGTATTTGTTTGTGCTTATGGACAGTACTAGGAAGGCTTTGAAATGAACAAGTAGAGAAGGAAGCAACAACATGAGAAATATAATATGAGTTATATACTACATAACGTCTTTATACAGAAATAATATCTAGATGTAGCCTTGTTTGTAATCGTCAACATTTTCATTTGCAACTTTAATTTACTAAAGTGTTTTTTCACTGGTAATAGTTCCATTATTTGGTCATTAAGGTATGTTACTCCCTAATACAGACATATTGTACCTTTTTATTTTTCAGTGTGCAGACTGTGAGCACCTGCACCCCTGTGCTTACCAGACAGGATGGCACATTCCAGTTAACCTCTGGCCGAGATGAACCGTGCATCTCTTGCTTGATTTTACTACAGATTTAAGATGTTTTCCTTGAACCTTGCCAGGATTAATGTTTTTTAATCCATTTTTATTTTTCTGTAACAACGACTCTTTTTCCCCCATTATAACCTGCTATTCGATGTTGCATCTTGGTCATCCTTTTAGATGAGGTTTTCTAGATGTGTTAACCAGTGAATGGGAGGCAAGGTTGTTGTGAGCCCCCGTAGATTTACTCAGAGGTATACAAATCTCCCCTCTTCCTAAGCTGATCCCGATTAAAGGTTTGAGACAGCCAAAGCGTTTTAACTCTCCCATGCCTCAACCATCCCACTCCGCCAACGGGCTCCACGTTGACATTTCCTTGAGAAAACGAGTGCGCTGTCAGCAGCAATATGTCTCATTTCATACTGCAACGCTCAATGCAAGGGTTAGAGGAGGATGATATCGAGAGAAAAGAGACAGCTGCTTTTTCACAGGGCTGCAGTGTTGTCTGTGTCTGTCTCATAAACAGTTTATATTGGATTTTTTTGTGAGGTGAGATTGCAAAAACAAGCACAAAGATGGAATTTCAAATGCGCTGATTGGTATAAAAAAGGTCAGATATCAGGAACATTGTTACAATTAAACACCAATAAAAAACCTTTTCCATTCAGTAGAACTGTTTAACATTGGAGGACTAAATCAATGTGATCCGCTTTATGTATTGTCTTTCATCTTTGCCAAACAGGGGCAAACATTTATTGCATTTTTTGACAAAAGCACAAGACATGGGCCAAAACAAGCTAATAGGAGTAAAAATCTGTGGATAATCCACAGATTCTTTCAGCATAGCTTATTGTTTCATTGTTTGATTACTGATAGCTATCTGGAGTGGCAAACAAAGCCTGAGTTATTATTTTTGTATAATTACCCAGCAGGCGATGTTTAAGCAGAATTTTTCACAGATGATTTTAATCTGCGCTCAAGGGAATTCTGTCTCTTTTCTGTGATTTAATTAGCCTAATCAACCCTCAGCAAACAAGTTGAGGCGAAGGTTGTACTCAGTATAGTGCGTATCCATTTTTTTTCTTAACTTGACACACTTCAAACACTCTCCTTTATGGGCAGAGCGGTTTTCATCACATAAGAGCCATAAAATTTACTTTATTGTTTCAACAAGCTACAAGCTGAAGCCACATTCCCACAGACATGCCTGCTAAATACACTTTGCTTTAATTAGTCCATTTGCATCAATTTTGATGCTTGGATTTATTGCTTTAATGAAATAAGATGAACCGATGCATTGTAAACTGAAAATCAGCAGATTTGATATTTTTTCAATTTAGATTTTTGTTTTATCTGCAACTAAAAAAAAAAATAGATGAAATTCTCTTTATAATCAGTAGGTAAAGTAATAAGTATGTATGTAAGTATGTACTCGATATATCCTCCATAACAAGTGGGCCAGGCTTCCAAAAGTTACTATAAAAATATTTTACACTCATAACATGAGGTCATTCATTATTTAAAAAAAAAAACTGAATTATTCTATCAGCAACATAATGTCATGCACACTGATTTTAACAACGCCAGGCTACTGTTTAACACTGTAACTTTAATGACACAGCTTAATTACTCTTTGGCATACATGTTTTTAACAAAACACATATTTATTTGAATATATAATTTCATAAATTGTATATTGAAACAGTCAAACCCAGAATAACACAAACAAACCAGCAAGCTACTACTGTGTTAAATACATTTATTTGTTTAGTTCCCTACTTTTTGTTCCCTTCTTGAGGCTTTTGGACTGTCAGCATCTCTGCTTTGTGTGCTTTCATATTGTCTGAGCATAGAAAAAGACAAAATTGCTCATTTCTCCAATTATGCAGAGAAATCAGGACTAAATTTTACTGTATTTTATTTTTGTGAGAAAGTTATTTTGTTTTCCTTTTTTAAGGATTTGAGCCGCCACTGTGACCAGAGTGCAAAATCGCTGCACGGTCCAGACTCTCTGGCAACAATAATTAAAAAATAAATAAATAAATAATGAAAAATACAAATTGGACTTACTAATGAAGGAGCTGCTTTTGGCTGCTTCCTTATTTACAAAGGGTGATATTAAGTAAACATAACTGTTTAGTTATTATACAGACTAACAGATGGGTTTCTATAATGTCAGCCATGTAGTGTTAACGTTCATTTTTAATGAGTTGAAACCTACAGCCTGCACACTTTTCCCCCGTGTTCTCCAAATATGAACCTTTCAATCTTTAATTTTGTAGCTTGATGAATTCAACTGCCGACACGGTGAGAATAGATCTAATATTGTCTAAGACAGCAGATAACTGTTAGACAGCCACACTGTAGCTGACATGTGTGAAGGTTACAGATACCGCAGTGAGGGGAGGATCTCATCATATTCTCTCCGACGCATTCTGTGCTATAAACTTTGCATGAGCGTCGGGCACCGGCTGAATTTTTATCATTTTCTTATTTCCAAGCGCCCCTTCTCCCGAGCCTTCGAGCACCAATACGAACATGGGCTTGTCAGCCAGCCCAGACCAGGCTCAAGAGAAGTCCATTAAACAGGTGTTGGCAGAAAATCCCACTTCCTGTTATGGGCATGTTGCGGCTCAGCCTTGTATAGCAGTACTTTTGTTTTAAATTTCAGTTTCTGATATGAATTCGTGGAGTTTTGAGTGTATGGTTGCCACATCATCTTTGTGCTATGATCAAGGATCCAGACACAAAGACACAACAGCAAAGTGTGTTTCCTCTAATGTAAGTAGCAATTACTAGAGTCAGGAAACAGCAGGCTAGCAAAGGAATAAGAACAGCTAATTTTCTGATGTAACCAGTTAACCGCAGTGTGAACCTTGTATTCACACTGGATACAGAGCCTAAATTCACTTACTTTGTTGTGCTATGCATTTGTTTGAGTTTGTTGCCAAGTGAAACCGCACATACAACACAAACACTACCTTCTGTAATATTTCCAAATCAATTGGATTAGTGTTGATTTTATTATGCTGTAATTCCCCGAAGAGGTGCATTTCCAGCCGTTCTGCAAACTGAGTTGACGTGTTTGAAATGATACAGTTGATAGCAGAAATTCAGAGTTGCTATGGAAAAACATCTTTGGAGTTTTCAAACCTAGTTTTAAGTTATTATAGTTTGAAGCATTTGTGTCACTGTTTACAGTTGTTAATTCACAAAACTGCAGTTTTTCTGTGCGGAGGATTAAGTTGGAGGATCGGTAGCAGCCGTAACACTAACATCATTTTATTCTTTCATTGTGAATATTTTCATGTGCTTTCTAGCAGACACTAAAACACAATGGAAGGTGCACCAGGTTTGATTATAGATACAGTCTTTGATCAGACTCTCAGATTGTTTCACAGTCATTCACTTGGAAATATTAAATGGGACCTATTATCCTCATTTCTACTAACATATTTTTGATCTTGAGCTCTGCTAGAGGAGCTTTGCATGATTCACACTTGAAAATAATCCTGGCCCTCAGTGCAGCTGCTCAGTTCATCCTCCATCTAAAATAAGCTTCTTCCTCCTCCCTCTAAGCCCACATTTTTCTGATTGGCTGTCTCTAATGAACAGAAGGTGGGAACAGCAGGTGGGCAAGGCTCCTGAGCTCACAGCCAGAGCTGTGAGCATGACATGACCATAATAGGGAGATCTGGTCTTGTTGACATCATCAAAGCCAAGAGCATTAAAAAAAAGCTATCTGAAACTGAGTGTTTAGAGCAAACAGAAGCCAGAGCGTTTGGATTGCACGTACACACACTCATTACTCAAAAACTTTGGTGATGTTTACTATGAGCGTCTACTACTGCAGAATAATTCATGTGACAGAAAATAATGGGGTTTTTTTATTTTAATGAGTCCGCTGGATACTGCGTTGTAAACCACCTCATGGTATGCGGAAAATATTTTTACTTTCAGCAGGCATAACAACAGCCACCTGCAATAAATGAAAGACTTTGTTTTGTTTACCAAGAATTTTAAATAGCAGAGCTGCAAATATTATTACAAACTGAGCATGTGTCATGGGAAAATGGAAAACTTTGCAGATGTAGCAACACTTGAGGGGGTGTGGTTAGTGATCAATGTGAGCAATGGCATATTACACCACCTCCTATCATTACAATGTGTCATTGTTTATTTTTGTTTTTGTGTCTTTTGGTTGTACATGAATGAAATGGGAGGACTTTTTGAAAGTGTGAAGAGGAGGAAATGTTTACTCCCAGAGAGGGGAAAAAAAGTTTGGCAAAGTGAAGTTAGCGAAAAGTTGGTATGCAGAAAACATCAGGTGTTGCTCTGTGATGTTGTGCTGTGTGAGTGTATGACTTGTATATCTGGGCTCCGTCAAGGCGTTCGGTGTTGCTTTACCATTTACACTGCCATCACAGGATGACGGGGGGCCCCCTCGGCTCCAGCCTCCCACAGGGTTTTCTGTAGATTTTTTTATTTTAAATTTGAAGCAGAGCATTTCCTCCTTCACCATAAACTACGGCGAGGAGCCTCGGAGAAGCTGAAGGATCGTTATAGTGTTTAAATGTGAACTCACATGTTGGACTGTGAAAGAGCAAATCAGAGCATATTCTCTTACATGTACAAAACAAAGTCAATAGGAAAAGGGCTAACGTTTCATCCCGGGAAGCAAAAACATTATATTTCCCTCTCGTTCAGCTTTGGTTTCCAGATACTGAAATGATATATTCCGAGAAAATTGCTATTGAATATAAGTCAAGGAAGGGATGATCTCTCATAGCTCAGATTTAGCCTCTGAATATCTTTAAAAGTTCTTGCTATTGACTACAAGTCACCCAGAAATATCACGTTTTCTCACAGTTAAGTGGTCACCATACTCTAGGGACCCGAGACCTCACAAATAATATATACCAACCATGTTGGCCCTCACAGTCTGATTTCTGCTACACGGGAACGTTTTTCTTTTCTTTCTCCGTGTATTTCATTTAACAAAGGCATTTTTTTTAACCCTCTTTTCTCTCCTATAGCTCCATGGACTCAAAATCCCTCTTGTGGTAATGGGGGCTTTTGTTGCATTTCACAGTTCATCAGTTGAGGAAAATTATGGCCTGGAACACCCACCCACCCCACACCCCCCCTCCTGTCCTATAGCCATCCCTGTTCTTCCTCCGCCTTTGTGCGCGAGGGGTCGGAGAATATATATGGAGATACAGTGGTTGGCTTCTGCAGAGATCCGTTGACTTTTAATGACTCTTTGACCCTCTGGTGTGGCTTTCCCCTCGGAGCTCACTTGGTTGAACACTGATTTTCTAAATATCCCCCTTCCCTCTTTGGGACCTGAATAACAAATGGCATTCACGAGCACGGGCCAATAGAGAGAAGTTTACAGAGCCCCGAGCATGGCATATGGTAGCATTCATATTTTGAGGCACTCGTGTTTTCATTTAGCTGTGTTCAGGGGGGTTTTAATGTTAATTGCGGCAGATAAGGGGGTGTGTTCTGAATAGAGCAGTCCCAGTGATCCCATCCCTCATTTTTACCCGTCGTGGGGGGTCAGATGTTCCTACAGTTGTGGCAGACGCTCTCCCTCCTCTACTCAGCATTTCAAAGCAGCAGGGCCTCCCATCCCTTATCAGCACAATGAATACCTTGTGTTGTGTGACTAGTGTATGTGTGTGTGCCACTTTGCTTCTATTTGTGTCTGTACGTACAGACACACTTTGCTAAATTTTGAACTGCAGTTCACGTCGTACTATATCAGAAGGCTTTTCTATCTATTTTGGGATGTACACTGCTGTATACTATACTAATGCAAAGTGATATGTGTTTTAAAAAAGCAGCACAACATGTCTGCAACATGTCAGAAATGATTTATTTCCACCTATATGCAACATAATTTTGTCCCTCAGCCAAATTCCAATGCTACCATTGCACTAACACCATAACAGTAGTTTCAAATTAGTATATGTTCCAAATTAGCATCGTCATAGCAACACTGATTGTAGTTTAGTTGCACAATCTAAAAGTTATATCCTCAGTTATGTAGGTTTTTATTTAACCTTTATTGGCTTGTAATATCTTTTCTATAATGCACTGCTGTGTATTAGGACATGTCTCAGAGTCATTTGAAGGTGGATGGAGTTGATGGAGGGCATACTGTCACCACACCTTAGTAAACCACACTGTTTCATTCCTAATTGGACTAATGACTCGTGAAACATACAAGTAGAAAAGATGGGAATTAACGTTTTCTCGCTGTGTTAACACAAAAATGAAATTGAGGTGCAATGTCCTGTATTTGGTGTCACGGTTTATTTTAATGGAAATGTAATATAAGAGATGCACATCTGAAATAATACAGGTCACTCATTCATTCTGAAAACTTAACTCTCAATAATTTCCTTATGATACAAGAAGGAAATAGATGGATGGATGGATGGATGGGGATAGAAACCATGCAAAGTGTATCTGTAGTATAAACACATGCAATAAGGAGTTGTAAAGCATATTGAAGCCAAGTCATCTGCTAACACAAGGGGCTGATATAACATCATCTAGTCAAAATGCATTAAAGAGAATTCATTATTGTTTAACTCAGAAAAAAGAAGGGGGATATATTTTATGCACTTTCAAGTTCTACTTGCTTGTTTAGACTCGCCCTATGAAACATTTCTCTCTTCTCAGACAGCTTTTAGGCCAACAGTGTCATTCTCCTTGTTTGAGGGAAATGTGAGTCGGTGCACTTCACCCTGGACAGGCTTTGAAAAAGACCCCTGGATTACATTGAGTGACAGATCCCAAACCATAAAATCTGTTATGTCTGGCCCGCACTGAGCACAGGGCAAACTCTAGATCAATAGCAACACTATCAGTGATGGAAATTGAATGCGGAATCTGAACGATGAGTACCCCCTCATGAACTGCATAAGAGCATTTTTCCAGTGCTCGTCTCAGTTATATTTCTCCCTGGCAGATGTGAGCACAGTCGCAGCTAAGAGAAAGTGTAAAGGTTGTTGGAACATATATTAAGAGTGGAGCATAAAGATAGAACTCAGAGAGATGAGCAGCAATGGATGGAATTGTTTTCAAAGTACCGAGTCGGCAGTCTTTTAAAGTGTTATTCCACTCACCTTATTTTCTTGTGCACTCAGCTTGATCTGACTCCGAAAAGTAATTTGACAGTTACCGCCATGTATCATTTTGGATAACTACCCGTTGGTAGTTTCAATGAGGCTGGAGTACTAGTTCGAAACCACGACAGAGAACAAAGTAAGAAACATGAAGTGACGACTGGGCTATGAACTCTCTTATCAGACCCATAAAAGCACATATATAAGCATTACAAAAAATACCAAAAAAGAAACTATATGAGCTGTCATGGAGTTTTTAGCCATTTGAACTTTTGGGAGCACATTATAATGGCTTGTCTCTGCACTCTCCTACACATGACTGAGTTGCTTTGTAAGCTAGCATCTGCCCCGCAGAGGGAACTGGAGTGGTCAGCGCACAAGACAAAGACCTGGAAAATGTGCTTGCTTAATTAAAGAAGGGGAATAACCAGTGCAGCTATTTACACCTAATTCTGACATAAATCTGCAGTTATCGCACTGGCGAGACTGTTCTCTCCCCAATTTAGGAAGTACCCGAGAGCTTTTCCTTAATAAGCAATCCTCCTGATTAAGCCCAGGCAGGAGTATATTTCTGTGGGAGAGAAAAGGACAAGAGAGGCTGAATTTAACTAGAGGGGACGTAGTTAGCAAAATGTCGTCACGGATATTGAGATGGTTAGCATTTTATTAACCCGAGTCAGGACAGAGAGAGCAAGTAGTAAATTGGGTGTAGACTTGCGCTGTCTCTAGGACTTTGGCCTAAGGGTGCTGGGATATAGACACTTGGTATTTCACCCAAGCCATCTCAAACTCAGGCAATACCGTCTGCCTCAGTCCATTGCTCCTCTAATTAGCAAGTTGTTTTATTTCCTGTGGCTACCAAACTAGTTTCCTGACTTTTTTTTTTTTCAGGCCTTGCCATCTGTATTGCGAGGACATGCATTCAAAGCATCTCCCTCAAGGTGTCAGACACTTGTCACAGAGGCATGATGTGACAAGGGTGCAAACGGTAATCTGTTCATTATGTTCACAAGGATAGTGAGCGATCGAGTGGCTTGGCATGGAAATGCATTTTACATCCCCTCTGTCTGCACATCAGAGGCTCTAAATGAAATGATTCAGTTAGAGGTGCCAGCCATTAACTGTTACTCTGGGACACACATTGTTGTCATATTGAAGGCTCTCTTTCAACGACAGTCAGTGCCGCTTTAGATTATTCCCCCACCGTAAACACGAGGGCGATACGCCAAGCTGCAAACACAGTGGCGGGGCGCATTGGTGTTTGATATGACTGCGGTACCCCTCCTTGCCTTGCCTTTTCTTCTACCTGTATTATTAGCTGGCTCTCTGGCTTCCCATCACCATTTTCACTTTAGAGAGTAAAAAGATACTGTGAAGTAGACAATTACAGATTAGTTTTCAGTACATTAATATTTTTTTTCTGTGGTTACAAGATCTGTTTTCCTTCTCACGTTACTGCATTGTTACTGACTGTATGCTAACTCTAGCGTCACTGAGTTAGCATACATGCATATGTGCCTTTTCTGATGCTACAGAATTTTAATTGAACAATGTCTTCATAAACTGCTTGAGCCAAATGACAACTTTGATTAAACTCTACATTTCATGATAGATAAGAATGAAACCTCCCATATCTGTGTGCTTTACGCCCACAGCTCTACATAGGTTAGCTTAGCTTAGCTTAAAAACTGGAAACCAGTCAGTAGAAACTGGACTTGGAAAGGGAGAGGAGTTACAACAGCTCATTTCAGACGGTGGATGAATTGTGAGGTTGGTTTAAGTTAATTAAGGGCGACACTAGTGGAGTCCCACAAAATGTTTTATTCATTGGAAGATCATTGTTTTTCATGTTAGAGCTGCTGACTAGACTTCATAACAGTCACTTTGACTAACACATGGCATCACTAGTGTCACTGATTCCCACCATGTCAGGCGTGTAGCAACATTGTGTCTCACACTGTTTCCCCCCTCTTTTTCTAAAAATTGAGTATGCACTTTGGCTGTCAGTAATTCTGAAATCATTTTCAATTTTGCTCTGCAACGACTGAGCAATTTGTTTTAGTCCCAGCTGAATAAAATACGTCCGTGCTAATAATCCTAATTAGCTCCCCTAATGTACCCCCGCCCACCCCACACACTCCTCTAAATACTCCCTCTGGTGTGCAATTGAGGTTGGAACCTATTCAGCCACTACCTCTAATCTGTCTGCCTGATGAAGAGTTTCAGCCACTACAAGAGGTAAAAGTGTTGCTGTTGAAACTCGTATTTAGCACAATAAGAACTTTATAACCTTATTTTACCTCACAAAATGAGATATAGTTTTACCGTTTATTATTATATTATGTTTGTGAACAGTAAATACGCACTTGCAGAAATGCTGTGTGACTTTAGTTTGCCTTGATGGATTGCCTTGAGTTAGAGCTGCACCACAATAGTTTGCAGCAGATGAAAGTGATATTGGTGAACCTTTGACTTCTTGTGATGTGCAGAGTTGTGAAACTCATAGCTCATGGGAGACGTATACAGCTCAAATTGATCTCAGACAGGCTGGACCAGTAAAACTATGGTGTAATAAACTGTGTGAAAAGTAGCATTTAATTTAACCTGTTTACAAACCAGATGATGAACAGCATGAGATATCTTGCAATTTTGACAAACAGCAAATGTAACATTTTTATAAGTAAACAACTTACATTGTATGATTATAAAAATGTATCCAGATATTTTATATTTAGTAATAATAATTACTTTTTCACATTTTGCACTGCCAAACAGTGGGCAGCCTAACTCGCCCCTCTGGCATGCATGTTCTGCAGGCCGTACCTGCGATCTGGTGCCACCAGGCGATTTGGAGGTTCGTGGTTGTGACTTAATTCTCTTCTATATACTACTAATACTATAACTACTATATTAATTTGTGGATAATGTGGTGCATCTATTCAGGTCCATAATGAAAAACTGAAAGAGTGTATTGATCTTTTAGTTTTAAAAAAAACATTATCAGGTTAACACATGAGTTGGCCGAGTATTTTTGGTTTCTGGAAAAATACATGCGAATACATGTAATTCCACCAGACTTTGTGCTTATCAATAAGTAGCAAATATTACATGATAACCATACAGGATTTTACATTCTGTTGTTGGTATTTTATCATCCTTAAGTAGTCTAACCCAACCCAGTTTAAGACCAAGCAGTTTTTGCTTGATTATTGGGGACAAGGTATCAATAGCCGTTAACCCTTAGGAGAATATTGCTTACATTTTAGATTTTAGATGCCAAATTTCCTAAACAGCAAACATTAGATTTATAATCAGAACTGGTATCAGGCAGTGTATGGAAGATTGGCCATGAGTATGGGTTCCTGTATTTTGAGCTTTGCCCAAGAATTCTTCTGCAGCATTATTGTTGCCAAATTTTAGCAGCTGTCGTGAGAAATTAAATCCATCATAGTACTTCATTGTCTTAAGTCTGAGCTAGAAATAAAATAATAATTAAGTTGAGGAAGTATCAAAATGATCCTGACAAAGAAGAAGCACAACTGATGGTGAAACAAAAAACCAAGACATCCATATTTACAGCTTTTCTCCTCATGTTAATGATATAACTAAGCAAAACCTGGCTCAAGCTCCTGATTTATTGCTAGCGATGCTTTTGAACCTGCGGAAGTGCTTTGGGGGAATAGATCATAAAAGCCAACGTGTGTTTGTGTGTTTGTTGATGTGTGTGGCTGCGTCTCACTGTGTATCCGGGTGCCATGTGGCACTGAGCGACTCGGCTTTGCTCTGCCAAGAGATAAGAACACAGGGTAAGCTGCTTGCTGCGCCAGCCTACTGGATTTCACCTCTGAATCTTCTTTGTTGGAAGTTGTAGGGCTGCTCTATTTCTAATGTGACAGTTCTTGCAGAGTGCCATATTGACTTTATATGTTCAGTGCGAGAAGCTATTTGAAATACATTATCAATGACAAAGCACTTGAGAGCAGTTAAAAAAGCAGTTAAATCCTGGTAGGGTTGTTAAATCATTGTGCATCGAGGACAGCTTCACGTGGCGGTTTGGGATATTAGCGTGTAATAGGTAGGTCTAGTTGTTTTAATTATGAAAGTACTTTAAAACTAAGCACCTTATTTCATTCCAGCTCGGCCGTGTGATAGATACTGTTTAATCTGTTATTTTAGATCAGTGCAGAGAGGGAAAAAAAAGGGGGAGACTGGCTCCTGAAGTAAAGGTGTTAGACTGTTGTGCTGACTGGATGCATGCCTTGCAGAAGATTTCTGCCAGTGAAATGTTGGCAGCAGTCAGCAAACGGGTCGGCAACAAGAGGGGAGTGCCTGCTGGGAAGTGGAGGTGGAAGCTGGCATATGGTTGATGGTGCTCACCAGTGCTTACCCTTGTTAGGCCGCCTTTTTAGCTTGTTTCGTGTGTGCAGAACTGAGATAATTTAATCCCATAGTGATATTTCAGGTTCTTATATTGTTAGGCAGCAGGGTCAGTGAGCACGCAGTGTCATGCCAGTCATTTACCAAATTATCCAGCAATTAATTCCAATATTTTTAGACTAATCTTTCATTTGCTAAATATAGACTTCTTCTATATTAAGGGTTACCAGCTGGATTAATGGGTGTGTCTGGATATAGCTGGAGAAAAGGAGGAGCTGTCTAATTGAAGAAAAGGGGTGATTGGTTACCAGGAAATGTTGCCTTTATGTGATTTAGTGCAGTCTTGTCTGAGTTTTGGTGTCTTTGCCTTTGCACTGCTACAAGATCAGACTGTTAATCAAGGCTAAATCTTGACCTTTTTGTGGGCCTATTTACTCTTCATTTGTGCATTTGAAGGTGTACATTTCACTGGCTATGGAGAGGGAAGTTGTGTCTGCCTTAGCTTTCAAAATCATTATTTTGGACCTGCGCTGTGACCACCTGCAATCAGCTGCTATCTTCATTTTGACACGCTTTGAAGTGTGTTGCTACATGACGGTGATTGAAGTGCAAAATAACCTTGCTTTTATGTGGGAATATAGGCAGGATATAATCAATTGAAAAACATTTGAGTCAAGTATCCTGTTACAAAGAAGCGTATTGTAAATGAATTTCGCTCTTCTGCACAGACCAACTCCATCTGAGTCCATGTTGGCAGTCTGTCTGCATTTATAAATTAGACAGGAGTTATTTACAAACTTCAGTCATCTGTGTGAGAGTGATTGCAATCACTCTAAGTCCAGCTGCAATTGTTTGCAGACAGGTTGCCTCCCACCAGGTGAACTGTGCAATCACCTTGTAGTGAAAGTGGTCACTGCAACACTGCGATCCTTTCCTGAATGCAAAAAAAAAAAAATCCCTGCAATCACCAGGCAACCCAGGCACATGCAGGATGCTCTTGTTTTCTTACTGTAGTGTGAATGAGCAATAATTTGCTGATAAGACCTGCCGACACTACTCAGGGTGAAAGAAGGTAAAGAGAAAACATTAAAAACACATTTAAACACAGAGTGCTTTGTTTTAAATATGATATGAAAGATTCCAGAAAAAATCGTTTTGTTCCATGCTTGCATCCGAGTTGCTAACTTTTATGTGTCTTTTATATTTGGGAAGCTTAAGCAGCAGCCAATGGTTGAGAATGTACTACTGCAACTTTGTGAAGAAAGCCAACACAGAACACGTTGGTTAAAAATGGAACAGTGACAACGTAAAGGAAAAAATTAATAAATGTTTTTATTTTTTGCTATTAAAGGAAAAATCTGAGTCCTTGACCCCTACAGTGGGACTGTCTTATGTTCTATATTTAAGACTTGAGGAGTCGCTGAATTATGAAGTGTGAAAATGATGTAACCCATATGCTGGGGTTTCCAGAGCTCTTCACAACCATCATCAAAACACCAAATAAGGGAATGTTGTTTTGGCGGCATGATGTAGAGGAGAGCCTTAGACTCACTGCCAGCACACTGAAGCTACTCCAGCAGTGTGCAGCAGCCCCGCAGCTACTCACATACTCCTTAGTGGTTTTTATTTTTCATCACTTTGTCCAAACGTTGCTACAGCACACCTTTCTAACTGCTAGTTCCACTTAAAAACAACACTTTTTGGTGCTACAGGTAGAGAATCCCAGTTGTCGCCTTTTTACTTTAACATGTTAAACTAACATAACAAATCTAGTTAACCTTCTGTGACCACCATAAATGCTACCTGAAAAAATTACAGTACACATGAAAACTAAACTTTACTCTGTTTTTGGCTAGTTTTCACCAATCCAGTGTTGACTTTGTTGTAGCACGGTTTTTGTGTTTTCTTTAGCAGTTTTGATGAATGATAAAAAAAAATTTTTATGAATATTCAAAAGAGAAACTTTTACTTGAAGGGCTAGTAGAAGTATGATATAGGTTTGAGTGACAGCCACTAAACACCCCAAACAAATCCCTTCTGGACACCGCCTGGCTGCCTCCAGCACAACAATTTAAATCCCACCTGATAATACCTCTTGTCGTGCTGACAGCTGTCATCAAGTCAGCCATGTTCACTGTTTAGTTCGCTTTTTAAATTAGCGAGTGGATATTCTCACAATGGTCTTTGTTTTTCCTCTGCTGAAAAAGAAAAAAGTACACCCTGAGGGAATGCAGCCAGGCATGGCGCGAGTTGTGTTCGCGTTGCTGAAAATTGACAGGCAGTTTGAGTTGACATTTGCAGCAGTTTACTGCCACCATTAACGAAGTTCTGAGTGTTTCGGTTTGGATTTGCTGCGTATGAACAGTGCTTAATCTCTTTCTTTTGTACTGTATATGGTGCAAACTGTCTTCTACCATATGTGCTTTAATCTTCTTCATTATAGAGATGATGAAGCCTTGATCTCCCGCATAAGCACTGCCCACTTAGTAGTCAGGACAAGCTAGATGAGTACAGGGGACAAAAACTTTGAAAAAACACTCCAGATAAAGTTATATTTTTGAACCGTTTGACAGCTCAGTGAAATATCTAACAAAGGAAAGTTTGATTTGTAGCTTTGCAGTCATTTAAATGACTAACAGGTGTGGTTTTGCATTCAGAGTTTAAAAAAAGGCGAAGACAACTGTGCAGTAATTTGGACTTAGTTGAGCAGTCAGCATAGCTGCTGGGTGTCATATCAATTTCTGTTAAGCATCAAAATGCTTGTAGACCTCAGCTGCATGCCAAATAGCAAAAGAATCATTATGTTAAATCACACCAGCATTACGGCAGTGATTTAGGCTCATTGTTGGCCATAAAACGCAGCGTAAGTGGAGCCTGTGGAGTAATCAGCTAATGTTCTGAAACAGACAAACAGTAATATTTTATTCTGCTGTAAGACGTGGAGGGCTGAGGCAGACCAACCTGTAAACACTGGACTCTCCCATTAGCCATAGACCATACCTGCAGGACATGAACCAGTGTTCGTGACCTGTGCCTTGTGTTTTGGACGTGTGCAGAGGTCCTGTGCTGAAGGCTAAATAGATGTACTCAATTTCACAGAGTCTCTTGAAGGTAGAGATCTAAAGCTGAGATCTGGATGTGAGTTGATTCGTGTGAAGCACGCTGAGGTGAGGAGCAGACTACCCTGAATTATTGACAGCCAGCCTGGCTGTTGATCACACCCTTCCTACTCCCCTGGTAGATAGATCCTGCTGTGAGGAGCTACAGGTTTGGGTAAAAACACCAGGATTTCTCTGTAGCGCTCCTCTTCATCGCTCTCTTTTACTGTGTCATTTTTGTTCACTGGTTTGTCTTTCCTTAATAAAGCTGTTAGACTCTTTTGATTCTATATACAATTTTAATCTTTTTCTTTCTTGTTTTTTGCAAACATCTGCTTTACAAAACATTTTTTTCTCTTCCTTACCTGATTTACAATGGAGTCCGTGCTTCCAGCTCATTTAATGCAGCCTCACATACAAACCTTTAGTAACAGAATTTACAAAATAAAGCCGCAAGTCTTTCTTTTTTACTCCACATCTGAATATCTGGATGAATAACCCAGCATCCCTCGCAGGAGAGCGAGGGTTAAGAATCAGGTCATCTGTCCGGTCTCTCCAGCCTGTGTCAGCATCACAAAGCAAACTGAGGAAAACAAAAAGAAAGAACAAAATTATCAACATTTTGTATTGTCATATGCATTGTCTGCATTGCTAACTGTATGTCTTTAAACGTCATTAAACTGATCATATTTTAGATTTATTTTTGTGGCAATAAATGTGTATTACATGTCCTGCAAATGAAAAAAGCGTGTTTCCCATTTGTCTTTGATTTTGGTTAATTAAAAAAAGCATGTTTCTAATCTGAAAATACACAAAAATCCAACAAAAAAGGCAGCACTTACATACATATAGATACATACATATAGATCTGTGTGGAGACTGCACATTACGCTTTTTGTAAATGACACTGACGGTGTATTATATATGGACTGCACACCACTTCTATAGAGCAGCCTTTGCATGCCTGCTTTCTATGCACAGCTCAGCATAGTTTTCCATCTTCTAGTCTGTTAAGCATCAGAATAAACTCTTACACTTAAAACATCCAATTCGTGAACCTGTAAAGTGTAAAAACGTCACCAAGTGTTTGAGTTTTTGAAAGTTTACAATCCAAAAATATCAGTGTAAATAAAGGGTTTCATTGTTGGGAGAAAGTTGGATCTATGGAAAACTGTGTTGCCCACTTGGAGATCCTACAGTATGCGTTGACGTCTCCTGCCAGAACATGAACAGTTCAGTTTTCATTTCTTTACACGTGCCACGGCTAATTTTCAAGACTTTCTTGCTATTTGGGTGATTTATTAATTCACATAGATTGGCTGCCACGTTCCTATTAAGAAGTTAAATTTGGGAGGAAGTTTGGCTTGGCTGTTCATTCTAGCTGCCAACAGACTCTCTCCAAGGGTTTCAGTCTGGAACTGCAGGCAGACACACACACTGAAACACAGTGCAGAGCCAGTGAAACGAAACAGCTTTCAGTGTGCGTGTCAGTGCAAGTAGCCTCGCGTGCTGTGGCTTCCTTTTGTGGATTAAGTAATATATGAAAACACCAAGATTTCTGCTTGCTGTCAGTGATTTGTTTTTTGTTATTTTGTATCTTCATCCAAATGCTACAAGACAAATTTGATTTTGTGCTCCACAGTCACTGAGTTTACATAATACTGAAAACCTGTTGGCAATGATAACATGCCTAAAATGAGAAGGTCTGGGTGTTGTCTTTGGAAGCTTCTATGTAAATGTCAATCTACACCAAATGCTCAAAGTATTTTGATGTGTGTAAACTTCCCTAAGAAAATAGAAATGAAACATTTTTTTTATTTTTATTATTATTATTATTTCACTGAGTGTTCAGTTTGCCCCTGTAGGTTTGAAGGCCACAGGTTACCTTTGTTCATGTTTGACTGAGGAGATTTTATTAGCGTGCCTGTAGGAACACTGAAACACACTGTCCAAAAATGTGTCACATTATCCTACTGCAAAGCAGCAACCTGTCAGCTTGCATGCAGGGTTGTGTGGATCAGAACAGAGCATCACATGTGATAGGCCTAAAGGTCTGATATGTGATCAGACCTTTAGGCCAGATGATTCTACACTGGAGAGAAATGCCTTTGTGGCCCTTACTTTGAGCAGAGTGTCACTGTCTGGTTGAAAGAAGAAAAAACGTCTTTCTTAGAGTTGAACGCACATTTTTCCTTCATAACATTCTATTACACTCAAATTAACTGTGAAATATTGAACTAATTAGACTGTTATAGTTTCAGGACCATGGACAGAGCATGTGGGCTTCATTGTGATGCCATGAGTTGTGCTGTAGCACATAACAGGTTTCAACTGGTGGACCTACACATATTCAGCTGCATGCAGTATGTTAGATCACACACACACACACACACACACACACACACACACACACACACACACTGATAACACCACCAGCCGCAGAGTGTAGAAATAAACTTTTGTCAATCAGGCATGTATGTTTTGTTTCTGTTTTTTCCCCTTAAAGGGATTATAGTTGTCTTAATACAAGACTGCTACAGACTCTGCATGGTTTACAGTCAGACGTAGATCAGAGGCTGTTAATTACTGAAGCCTGTTTTCATTATAACTACTCTGTCTGTCTGTCACTGCCACAGGACTACATTTAACGTATACATCTATGGCCTACATTTTTATGCTTTTCTAATTATAATTCACACTGTGCCTATCCTGTTAGCACACCTTAAAAAAACAACAGCTGAATATCATCTTTGATATTCCACCAAGCAGAGGGCCAGAGGGGGCACTGGCCCTCTGGCCCTCCCCCCAACAAGACTGCCCTATGTTAGAAATAATCCAAATAGATGTGAGCACAAGAGTGTGGAAGGCATCGAGTTGAAACACAAACTTGATATTTATTCCTGCTTAAAACAGATTATTATGGATTTCAAAATTTATTTGGTTTTCATATGTACCTATTTTCAGTGATATTAACTAGCAGGGAATTATTTAGACATATAATTCTTTTCTCTCTTTCTTTTTGACATATTTTTCAAGTAATCTATATTTGACAACAGCACAATAAAAGAAGAAATTCTGTTTTGGTTCTGTTGGTGTGCCACCCCAATATTTTCAGTAGTTCCCATATGGCCACCCATATGAAAAAATTCTGGAGGCACCACTGCTCACTCTGTGACCTTGCTCAAAATTGCATAGCTGTTGGCAGATTGGACTCGCGATATTGAAATGAACTGACTGCACCTTTGTTTAAAACACAGCAAAATATTTGTAAGTCACCTGTAATCAGCAAGATTGTACCCACATGCTAATTCGCCCTGTTTAGTAAATCCAGCCAAAAGATTTCTCCATACATATATGACCATATGGACATTAACATCATGTATGATGTCTATACAAATGTGTGTAAAGGTTTTACACCAGCCCCAGCTGATGATAATGTGATATAATAGGAACTTACATATCATCATCAGTATCACCAAATCTGACTCATTATTGATGTGAATACACACAGTACACCAAATCTACAAACCCACACATCCAGGCAGTGGGATGACAGCGCCCGAGAGATTAAATCCATAGGGAAGGCTGAATTACAGCCAGCGCTCATTCCCATCAATACTGTTGAGTCAGAGGAAAGCTTGAAGTTTGATCTTCCTTCGTGATATACATTATCTTCTGTTTTGCACTGCACCACTGACACCTTGTTTATGTTGAAAGAAATGCCAGGTTGAGTGGTGTTGACACTGTCAATCTCATAAAAAATCTGCTGTTATTTGCTTTGCTCTGCACACTGCATCTGATAATGTGTCTTATTTGTCGATGGTGTTTTAGTACAAACATTGTTTCAAACATGCAAATAGTCTGTTCAGCCTAATAGTAAACTATGTTTACTTCTTGTATGCATCATTTGAACTAGGAATTTTTCCCTTCGGCATCCATTGCCTTTTTCATTGCCACCTCTTCCCTGCCAGCATGTTCTCCCTCGCCAGTAACAAAACTAGGCCAGCCGAAGAGAGTAGGCACAGAGCAGTTTGCCGGTGTAGTTGAAATGAGAGATAAAGGCTGAAGTCAAACAGGCGGTGGCAAGGCAGAGCATCGTCGCTTGTTTCCCAAGTTGCATCCGAGAGCTGTCGAGGCGTTCGCTTCCTGCCATGTTTAGCGTTGTGACAGAGCATTTGTAACACCTCCGCCCATGGCTTCCATAACTCTGTCACGTCAGATGAAATCAACTTTCAGAGAGGAGAGAGGTAAAAGAAGAGGTGGTGGAGGAGGGAAAGGGAGGAGGCACGTAGAGGAGTCAGAGCAGGATATTTTTCTGCTTAGCGAGGAGATGCTGGCGATGAAAACACTGCACCCCAGTTTCACTATGTATTATTATTGTTGTCAGTCACAAGCAAAAAAATAAAATAGAATCTTACTTGTGCCCTGGGTGTGTGTGGACGTGGAGCGAAGTGCAGAATACCTGAACAGGAATCCAAGGGTGAGAATAAACAGGAAAAGCACACTGAGAAGGGAAACGGTGGTTGTGCGTTAAGTGCCTGGGAATTAAACAACCACGGTGTTTATAGATACTGTACTGAATGAAAATTGCAGACCACTGAGGTGTGTTACAAAAGTTTGCTGTCTGTGTGCTGGAAATGCAGTTATTTTTAAAACAGGTAACCAGCAAAAACAGAGGAAACGGACTTTGTTAGTCCATATTGCTCAAAAGGAGAAAAATCCCCCAACTAGAATGCCTTGCAGTCTGTTCCCACAAAGACCACATATATTTGTCTCCATCCTGGCTTCTTTGGAGACCAGAGAAAAATAAGGAAGTATAGAGCCTGTGGGCTGAAGTAGAACATTGATTCTGAAAATCTACATCTCCCCATGATGAGCAAGAGGATTTCAGCATTGAAGCACGCCTATATTTAATAGTTTTGTAGTATTAATCAAAATAAACCTCACCTGTTCATCTCACCATCCATCTTATTCTACACAGACAGCCTCATTTACACATAGAACACCACAGATGGTAATATATGGTCAGGAGCTGAGACCTGGAGATCATCACTGTATTGGGATTTCATTCTAGTGACAGTCAAGTCATAGACACCGGGCACACAATCTGTCAAGTGTAGCTCGTAAAATACAAATTAGCTTTTTAATTAAGCATAGCAAAATATTCGTGTGTGACTTAACTCGATAGAACAATACAATGAACCTTTATTAGAATTTGAAAGTCATTTACAGATCCTCTTGATCTTTTACTTGTAGCTACAGGTGTTCAGTTGTGCAGTTAATCGAGGGCTTATTTTGTTTGGAGAGAAAGGGTTTGGGGTGTTCTGTGTTACCCGTGATTACACCTGTGCACCACCAGGGTTTGTTGGTGTACACACACTGTGACGCACAGGAGAAATGTATAAATCAAAGCCCGTGCTAGAAGTAATTGCGCACATGAATTATATGTGAGGTTCGAGGCTGTCGTTCACATACGCTTGATTTCATTAATTAATGACCCTCTTTGTGGCTGTACGTAGTAATTTATGAGTCACTTGCAAATGCACACGTATGGTGCTTTGGGTAAAATGCCATATTGTGCATGTAGGAATCCAACTTCTTAACATCAACATATGTGTTTCTAACCCAAGTAAAGAAATATTCCTCTGGCACAAATATTTCCCCGGCATCTTCTTTAATGGGCATCCTCAGAATTTAAAAATATATGTTAAAATCTGTCTGTGGTTGCACAAATGCAGTTTTGATTGCTTACATTTCTCTAGAATTTCATAAATAGTCGAGGACCAAAATAGGGCATGGGAGCCTGCAGTCAGCACTGTTCTTTCATATTACAACCCCAGTCTACAAAAACCTGCTTCTAACACCTTTACAAACAAGGAACGGTAGAGCTGGGGGAGATTACTTTATTCTATGTCCCAGAACAGATTGTACACTGTAAGAATTTAGCAGTTACTGTATTTATTAAGAGCTAAAGAAATGGACTAAAAGCTGATGGTGACAGATTCCCAGGACAGTTAGTGAAAATCTGATTGGTGTTTGTTACACAATTCCCACAGAGTTAGGGATTATATTAAAACACATGCACACAAAGACAGACACACACACGTACTAAATAAATACACATACTTTGACTTTGTTCTAGCATCTGTCAGACAGTAGACTTGTCTGAAGTCTACCAATCAGCTCTAACTTAGTGTGACTCTTCCCCTGTAGGGCTGCCAATCAGAGAAGCAGCTCATTAGCGGAGAAGCTGCTTATACTCCACTTGTGCTAAGTTAAAAAAATCACCTCAGAAGAAGCAGAAGCAAAACGCCTGTCAATGTTCAGTTTTAACTTTTTGATATTTAAATGAATACGAATACGTTTTTTGGACATCAACACCTACAGATGGTGAAGTTTTTTTCAGATTTTTACATTTTTTAGGCGAGAGATCAGAAGAAAACCATTAAATTTAACACTCAGACTTTTATGGAGGTCATTCTGGATCACTGATTTGATGGGCAGCGGGGGTTTAAGCATGAGCTGTTTTGCAAAGGTGTTTTTTTCCATTTAGTTATCCTCCCTTAATCTAGGACTTGACAGCAAATGAGAAACTAATGAGCTGAAGTTAGATACTGTCGCATAAGTTTATGCATAATTGCTAAATTTACTTAACCACTAGAAGGATTGCATTACACCCCAAATGTGCATTTAGTATTTAACATTTTTATCATGTAATGCAAGAAATGCCATCAATATAAAAGCTTTCCCATCAAGTCACATAAAAAAATTGCCCCTTCTGCTAACCACATGACTTACTCTTCAATCAACATGAACAGTAAATATGTGCGTTTATGGGGAATCTTTTGTTAAAATACAGCAGATTTACATTTTAATGTCCTCTGAGTGAAAACAAAGAGTTTCTCCTCCCTGAAGCCCAAACACTACTTGCAGATATCCCTTTCTCTCAGATATTTCTAAGCCTGTTTTTTGGCTACTTAATGAGCACACCCTGTGTGCAGCGATCACAAGATCAGCCACTGCAGCTAATCCCTCTTCAAAGTGGGTTGCAGCCTGAAACCTGTGTGCTTCTGCAGTGTTTGGTACCAGAAATGTACACAAGAAAATTTAACAGGCCAGCCCCCCCAGCCATACCACCAGTTACAGACACACAAGCATGCATGCAGCGTACCCATATCTCTGTATGGTCTCATTAGTTTGAATCTCTTGGTTTAATTAATCACTAGTAGAGAGCTTAATTCATCTATAATTTCAGCAGAGTGGAGTTGATTAGCGTAGTATTTCCCTCTGGCCCTGTTAAGTTTTTGATTTCCTTTTCTGATTTTTTTTTTCTTACCCTGCTGCCCTCCACCCACTGCAGCGTCTCTCTCATCTTTTATAATGGCAGCTCATCAGGAGCTCAGAGACAATCAGCAGGCAGAGCACCCTTGACTCCTTTTTGATGGTTGTGATTACAATGGCGATGGGTGCTTGAAGTTGCGGTCGTGGAATTAAGTGGATACACTCGTGTTTCATTGTTGCTGGCTGCACGCCATCACATTTCTCCTTCAGCTTTTTCAATTTATTTGTTTTATGGACTGATGCCTTTTATTAGCTCATATGGTGATGAGGGAGTCATACTTCTGTATGGCAAAGTTTCTAGAGACTTGATCCTTTTGCATGGGTGCATCGCTGCTTGTGGTACTGAAGGGCTCTTTTAATTTTGTTTTAATGATGTATGATGATGGACAACTACATGATTTGGTGTTTGATTTGTTATTTATGAGATTTCTGGTGGCTGTCTTTTTTATTGTTGACAGTTCACAGCTGTTTTCTATAGTGCTGAAAGAGGAATTTGTCATGATAGCATACTACTGAGACCACATCTTCAAAAACAGCCCCATGGCAAAAGTTGAAAGTGCTGACCACAAAGGGGCACGGACATTTTTAGTGGTTTCAACTGCTCACGCTAATTTGTGATTAAGGATGAAAATGATTTGTCCAGAAATATTAATTCTTAGTCTAGTGTAAGACTTTCTTTCATATTTGCAAATATCCTAAGCTGTCAAAGATCATAGGAATAGTGCCAAGTCAATTCCACTGTGTGCTTATGTGTGTCACTACTTTTTTCTGCAATGTTCTGTGTGACTTGCCTTCAAAAAGAGCGCGTTTGTGTGTGTGTGTGTGCGCGCGCGTGTGTGTGTACGCACTTTGCCTGTCAGTGCGTTTGAGTGTCGTGATCCTGTGAGCCGTGAGAGAGGAAAAGGCCCAAGTTCTTTTTCCCAAGAGTCATCTGCCAATCATTTTCTGAGATTCTGCGGTAAGAAAAAAATGGCGGGAAGGGTAAGAGACTGAGAAAGGAGAATAAAGGGGGGAAAGAAAAAGAAGAAAGTATCCCCGTAGAATGACTAAATAGACCTTCAGTGATCTGACACACAGGCCTGGAGCTGCATCCCAACTACGCTCTGCTCTGCACAGTTAAATATCCTCGCTGGGAATGCTGAGCTTTACCACGCTATTGATTTTAATCATCCTTTTAAAAGCTCAGACTTTTAAGAAATAAATAAAATAGGAGACCCTAAAGGCCTGAGCAAAAAAAAGAACGAAATGAAAAAGAGATCTTGTGAATCCGTAAGATGATGGCCGATTGAAATATTTTTGACATCTCGAACATTCTCAGACCACTTTTGAGATAATTATAAGGATCTAAATTTACCTCCTGCTCTGGCCGCTGCTGACCGAGTCACAGAAGTGCTCATTAAGGGGAATAGATTCTTGACGTTCTCGTGGATGTCTGTAGAGCCACTAATGAGGGGTGAAGCTTGATTGAAAAGCCTCCACTAGAAGTGAAATGTGATGGCACTTATACGACTGTAAGAGCTTTCAGAGCAAAAATCATGTGACGGACAATACGCTGCTCTGCTTATTCTTCAATGGCAGCAAGCCAGACGCGAAGCTATTTCTCCTGACAGTGTTCGTTTTCATCACTGCTCGTGTTTTTGAGCTTTATAAGGAGAATTTTTTTTTTCAACACTTCCAAAACAGAACTGGGGGGGAAAAAAACCCTGCCATGTATCCAAGAGCCAATATCTCATTTTTGGTCTGAGGGTTAGAGCAGCCGTTTGCAGGGGAATCAAATATCAATTAAATGAAAACACTCCAAACCCTGATTTTCTTACAGTCTTTTAACCCAACGTCACGAGGTGTGTCAGTGAAAAACCTCTGTATGCCACACAAGACTCCAAACCTCTTAATAGACTAAAAACAATGCTAACATGTTAATAACTCATATCATTTACATTCTCATAACTTATTTCTATAAGTGACTTTACGATACCTTACAATTACAGACACAGGGACTTGCTTGGCATATAGAAAATTTATGTAAAATAAATCAGAAGCAGCCGAACAGTTAATGAGTCATTTATCAGAAACGAATAATTACTCATCCAGGACATTATTAACGGTAGGCAATAGCAAAGTATCAATATGGTTAAAAGGAGCTACTGAGCAAATACCGGTTTTGATGGTTTACTTTACTTGATTGGACACAGACGCAGTAGTGAATGGTGACGTAATCCTAAAGTTAAAGGGAAAGCAACTACAGGGTAAGTAATCAGTAATTGATTAGAAGTTAATGATTTGTGTCGCTCAGTGTTTGGATCAGAGTTTATCTGCACTCATTAAACAGTGAGACGATTATGAACTGCCCAATGATTTACTAAAATATGTTGGTAGCTTTTGCGTAAACAATCATGATCTATCAGATGGCCATGAATCAAGAGTTGTGTTAGAAATACTGACAACAACCTTGTTAAAGCCTCATAAATTAGTAGGTACAGCCAAGGGGCAGGTCGTTACAACAAATGACTTATTCTCAGTAACTCTTTAATAAATTAGCTTAGCTTGCTGTAAGGTTCACACGACTCTGTATTACTGGTTGAGTCAGCTCAGAAACATTAAGAAGCATGTGTATGTAACATCATGTAAACACTTCACGTTAAAATGCTACCTGTCCATTTGGCACATCTGGAAGCAAGTCACACGCCGTGACAAGAAAAATATAAGGAAATACTCTCACCAAATATATACCAATGTGCTATGGTATGTATATGTTATGCTTAAATATTTCCTTGCACAAATACGGTGAAACAGTAAACACAAATTTTCAAAGCAGAGATCAAAAAGGTTATCCTAACATACACATCTGTGTCTGTACAAAATTTTCCAAAGGTCATTGACTCAAATGTCACCAGAGGAAAACATGGGCTGCTCCAAATTCATAATCTAGTAACTGCAAATGTATGTTTGTAGCAGTCTGTCTAGTCGAGGTGGACATATTTTTACTGGATAAGTGAAAGAAAATAAATAGTGATGCTGGATGCAAAAGTCAGAGATCGGCCTATAGCCATTAGGCATCCATCATCATATGAAGGTCACAACTGGCCACAGTGTCGTGACCTTTCATTTAGGAGTTGTGGAAATATTTTATGCTGGACTAAAGTGGTGGAAATCAGTGATAGCATGAATGAACTATAAAGGTAAAATAAATATAGCGATGTAAACACAATAGCCTGGTCATTTTTAATCACATGATAAAACAGTGAACATTTGTTCTACAACATTTATACTCAATGGGAGAAAAAAGCACACGCACACGTTGTGGTCAGAAGTTTTCATACCTTGTTATCAGCGTGATGTCAGCGTGATTTTGGGCTTTTAATCATTTCTTTGAATTTTTTATTGAAGAATGACTATACAGCAAACATCTTTAATGGCTTTAAAAAGCAATAATTAGGTTAATTTTCTCTAATGGCTCAGATATGTATATTAACACCCCACTAATGTTTTCTTAAATGTCTTTTAGCAGATTGCACCTCAACCACACATTTTGATATCCATCAACAAGATTCTGTCATGATTCTGGGTGGATATTTGACCACTTTTCTTGACAAAACAGACAAAGCTTATTTAAATTTCTTGTTATCTTACCACAAACCGGCCTTTTAAACATAGTCCACAAGTTCTCAACAGGGTTGAGGTCAGGAAGGTCATCCCAGAAGCTTAAAGTAATCTTGCACTTTTCCAATTTTTAAGTACTGATCAATCCAATGCGTGCTATCAGACAAATCCTATATGTACCAGTTGATCATGATCATGACTGAGAAGTTCATAAGTTGAGTCTTGTCAATTTAAAACACATTATAGAACCTTAAGCACTACTTATTAAAAGATTAACTTGTGAAGTAGCTGTTAAAGATGTCTCCAAAGGAACAAAGAATTAATTAAAAGCCCCAAATTACAGTGACATTCATCTCCATGATGAGTTTATGTAAACTTCTGACCACAACTGTGATCGTATCGCTCTGGTAACCTTTTTTCTGCTCCATTTTATTGCTAATAATTGCGCAACCTTGCTGGAAAAAGGGCTTGACCAGGTCGTTTTGCAGGTCATACAATCAACCAAGCAACCACACAAAAACACACAGGAGGGTTCCCCCAACACAGGCAAGAGAAACCGAACAAGCATAACACTTCACTTAATTTGATGTTTAAAAAAGGGAAATGAAACCATAAATTGTCTACATGAAAAAAACTTAAAGGACAGAAGTAAAATATATGAATGAAAGACATCGAGAATTGTACTGAAAGTGAACTGAAAACAAGAACTACAGTAGATTACAATGATACTGTTAGTAATTACACAGTAATTAAGAATTACAGAAGCAACTTCGTGTCAAAGAGTAAAGTGGGAGTAGCGACACTATGCAGCCCAGTAAAACTGAGAGAAAAGCAGCAATAACTGAATGACAGGCTAACAAAGCAGCAAAGGAAATCTCTTCCATAAAAGGACCGGCTACGGTTGTCACATTTTTTTCTAACAATATTAAGTCAACTCTCGTAAAGAGGGTACCTTGAGAGCCCGAAACACTCACACAATCTTGTGTGAGTGTTCTGGCTTGGCAGGGACTGTTCCGAAATTACACAGTGATTATCTCCAGCAGGAAACTTGCTTCAAACAGCAATGTCACCCACCAGCTTCTGTACCTTTAAGCTTCCTCTGAGGGCATATTAACAGAGCAGCAGGGGAGCAGGCGGAAAGCATTGGTCTGAAATGTATTTAAAAGTCTGCAATCTGGATGGGCAAACAAAGCAACAGCATTAAGCTGCAACCCACGCAACACACCTCGACCGGGGACTGAGAAGGAACGCCACAGCAGCAGTGGTGGAGGAAGATCAGAGCTTGCGTGAGGGTTTTATTTCCTGTCGCGGCGCATCAGTTAATTGAATTGGCCGCACTGTGCATACGAGGCCCTGATGTAAGGCTCTACGTCTCTTTAACCTCCTGGTTCTGAGTGGATTTTACCTATATGTGCTCTGTTTGTTGTCTAAATTCTGCTACAATTTATCGATAAGATGAAAGAATTACTTCATCTTATCACGTTGTAGCACATCCTACTAAACTTTCTCCATGGCTGTAAAAGCTCTGTGTACTTTAAAATAATGCACTCAAAGCACGCAGTGCAGCAGTGTGTAATCAGTGACTGCTCTTGCCACACAGTGTGATACAATTCGCTGATGCAAAAACTAAATTCCCATGCTTTCCTTTGCCATACCAATAGTAACTGACGTCAGTGCCTTTCTATATAGCTCAAATATTCCTTTGTGTTTTCCACTCATTCGCCTTTGGCAAATGATATGGAATTAATTTGTAAAGTAGGCTTATTGTTGCAGCCAGGCAGGGTTCGTGTCCACGGGGAGGAAGCCGGGGCAGCTCCCTGTGCTGGGCTTTAGACTCTTAGCTTGGTCAAGGTGACAGTGATCCATGTCTCTCTGGAGGGCCTCCATGTAGGATGTGTAGCACTATTATAACACTAAAAATACCAGTAGATTGAGAGATGGCAAGAGAGAAAGAATGGCGACAGGCGATGGAGTGGGGTAGACAGCTTTTGACGTAGCCTCAGCTTCGTGTTGTCAAGCCGTGAGGGATTTCACGGCTAGAAGATAAGGGGTGATCATGTCTACAGGTTTCTGGTCCTAATGTGTCGTGAAAAATTCCAAAGTCTTTGTTTTATCTGACAAGACAGTTTGATTGAGAGATGTAGCACTGCAGCAGCCAGCGGATCGATTATACCCTCGTGTATTAGTTCACTGCAGAAATGTCATCTTAATGGAAGAAGAGACGAGAATGACAGTGAAAAATAACCTCCCTCCATTTGCGATTTGGTGCAGTCATCCAAAACATTTTTTTTAGTAGTTTTTTACTACAAAAGAACCAAATCTACAGCACTGTATAGAGGTTTCCCTCCATGAGCCACACTTTGATATGCCAGGAATAATATATAATCTATAAAATCTAACCAGCTCCAGACAGAAGAAACAGAAAAAGTTTGAAACTTATTTTTGGTTAAGTTACTTGTGCATTATTAATGCTCCATTACACTTTATAGACTTGGGGAAAAAAGGCTTAGGCTTTGAAATGATGCATACTTTTTTCTTTTTACATTTGAGCACACAGCCGTTACCACTGGGTCCTCTTTGAAAAGACCTCACAGATATGTAATTATTCTAAAAGTCTTCTACATAAGTGGTTTCCTGCTGGAGCAACTGTTGGCTACTCCTGGGGTAACCTCATGTGCACTGGAGACAAACTGTCTTTGCAACATGCAAACTGGCCTTTGCACTTCTTAATTTCCTCAAATGCATGTTCACTGTACAGGAAGGAAGCAGTGAACTATACATTCATGTGCTGCATGAATAAATTTTCTTAATTTGGTGTTAAATGTGCCAGAATACAATGCCAATATACTGTAGCGGGCCATTAACCTGTCTCTGTTAAAGGTACACCTACAGCCATCAAACACCCCTTGGCTCTTGCTCTCAATGGGTGTACTTACCTCGCTCTCACAAATATAACATCTTTTAAGCAGGAGGTGTTGTCCTGTCCTCCAAACCATATCGCAGTGGCACCCTGTAGGGCCCGCATTGCCATATAAAAGATAATGGAATATAAAATTGTTTTTATATCCTCTGAATGTGCAGAGGCCGCATGCTGAAGGCTTTCCCCGCTATTGTTTTAAGGCTCATGAATCTTCTAAATCACTGCCAGTGATCACGATGAATGAAACAGGAGAACATTTACACATCGTCTCACCTCATAACCCCTCCACAGTCGACTGGACGGCCCATGCTGTGGTGCTTAAGGTGGCTGAATGGTGCAGCTCACTGCCTTTTGGATCACTATTGGATTTCCCCCAGTGGTGCTACAAAACAGCACATTTCATCTATCGGACCCTTTGAGCTGGTGGTCTACAGTCAGTGCTTGTGTAGGGTTTCAGCACATTTCATGCTGAGTCTAAGCTCAGTATGCTGGTATATGATGGTTGTATATGATAGTCACATGCAGGTTAGTGGTTCATATAGACACATTTTGACAGTCTTTACGGTCAACTTAGCTAACCGGCGGCTAGCTCCAACTCCAAAAAGTGTCTCAGCAAAAAGAGCAAATAAGCGAGAAGTGTATTGACCGTTATTGCTTTGATATATTATTCTAAAACTTCATGATGTATTATTTTATTTTCCTTAATTGTTCCAGAGTTTAAGGCCTTCATCTTCCTTGTTTTGCATGATTAATGACCAGTAGCTGCACTGGTTTTGTAAAAGTGTTTATATTAACATCAGAGCTAACATTATATGCAAAACCATGCTTTGCACACACAATTGGCAGAGGAACCTGTCTCAGCATGTGTAAGTGTGGGATTTTAGGGCTCCCTCTGGGTTGTTGACCACAGTCCAGGCTGGACGACCTCCGGCCGACCCTGAGCCATTTGAAAATATGATTGTAATCCTTGTGAGGATTTGACCAGGGTGTCTATTACCACTGTAATCTGTCACACTGGCATCCAATATTCATTCCACGTCCAGGTTAAGCTCCTCTTTCTGTCTGCACCACCCATCACCATGGGAGACGGGGAGAGGGAGAGGAGGGATCCACTGAAGGTGTTGGCATGACTAGAGAGAGCGAGCGAGAGCGAGCGAGAGAGACTGAAATTGAGAGAGCAATGCTTCAATCAAGCCACTGGGTTGGGGTGAAGAAATCTATTGTGGAACACAAGGTCTCATTAATGCAGCAGGGATAGCTTTAACCCCCAACCCCCACATCCTACACACATGCACGTACACACTTATACACACACCTGGCTGAGGAGGGAGAGGTACAAACATGGAAGAGAAATAGATTTATATATATATAAGGAAGGGATTATGGATTTCTGCAGCGAAGGTGGGAGGAATTCTACACTGTCGACAAAAAAAAAAAAAAAAGATTTCCACAAACGGTACAAAGTTATTACAGACATTTAACACAGAAATCACAGGAGCTTCTTGATTCATGTAAAACTGATGCCCCACTCTACTTGTTTTATTGTAGATTTATTGCCACATACAGGATGATGGTGCATCTTGTCCATTTCCACATGATTTTTTGCAGAATATGCAGAAGAACAATGTTTAGATTCCTTGAAAAATGGCAGTACAACCACACCAATACTGTTTCTGACTATCCCATTGCTGTATAATATCCTGTTTTCTAATACAAACCACAGATGGATGGTTAATGTCCAGGAATGTTTTAAATCATTTTTGGTTCCTTTGATCAAATCCGCAGAGGCTGGAGGGCGGGTCGGTGAAATAAACAGGCGTTCTGAAGATGTGGTATTGATGTGTGCTTAGTGATAAACTGCAGCCACTCATCATCTGTCTTTGTCTCTCTTGTTTGTTACAAGAACCCACAAGGAAGGATTGCTCGTGTGTTTTGGTTAGATAGATGTCTGCCATATCTGCCATCATCTATAACACTAAATTACACATGGATATTACCCTGATATGATGCGTGAAGTCTGTGACACAGTATCCACACCAGAGCATGGTTTCAGAGTGGAGGGATTTCATCAGCAAGGTCACTGGAGGTGTACCGCCTAAACTGTAAGATATTCACTGATTAATAACACTGATATTCAGTGATCACCTGATAAAAAGTCCCACCATCGATTTAATATGCTTTATTTTTTTGTACTACTTCTAATGAAGTAGTACAGGTCCTGCTCCAGTAAGTTAAAGAGTAAGAAAAAAAAGATCAGGCCACATATTAAAATTGATTTATTTCTCTTATATTTAAACACTGATCCCACTCTGAAATGAGATTTCTTAGAACATGAAACAAAGAACAGGAAGCAAAAGAAAAAGGGGTGAGTTAGAAAGACGAATCGATGGAGTGTGAATTCAATTTGCTATCTGGGTACCACGTCCAAGACATCTGTCACACAAGCGGATTGGTTTGATTGGTGTGAGCCCATCTATCAAGATGGCTTGTCTGCAGTTAGTAAATTTATATTCCCTCAGGTCCCATCCTCCATCAGTGGTTACTGTGTGGCCAGGCCAAGGCTGTCAGCCAGCATGGTCATATCTTATTTTAAACCTCAGTAACTTATCTGCTCTTCTCTTCTTTTGTGTATGAATTCGCCCGTCTGCTCATCATGCATCCGCGCTGAAGCCTCCGTATCCAACTGTTTGGGTCAAAGATCCCTTTGAAATAAGGTTAATGTGACCCTTTGTTGTACAGGTGATGAGAAAAATGCTAACAGGAGATTATAACAGCGTGCTGTTTTTTCCACTATAGCACAGCATAGATACACATGGAGAATTTGCATAAAAGTAAGAATATATTTATTTTTTCTAGGATAATTGGTTTTGTTAAGTTTAATAGGACGTTTTAACTGCAGCTGCTTAAATTCCTGATGATTGTTCACTAAATCGTAGCAGTTACAGAGTCACAATAAAAGATTCAGGATCCGTAATTTGAAGCCAAAATGGTGTCTTGTGTTACTCCTGTGAGTACAACGGGAAAATTGCTTAAACATATCTAAAAGCCTTTAGCCTGTAAACACTTCCCTGTGATCTAAACACTACAAATAACACTGGTCTGTTGAGTGCAGCTGAATGAGATGAGTCTAATTTATTACCCACTGTGTTGCAGCACTGCTGATTTTTATTCCTCTAGCCGGTTGGTTAAATTAGCCTGAACAGTTTGACTATAATGGGGACAACACCAGAGGAATTTAGAGCAGCTTCCTGATATTATCCACCCACAACCACATACTTGGTGGTATATGAACGCCCACCTGCAAACACAAACACACACATGCACACGACTGCTCTCTCACACTATATCACTGCATCACAGTGCTAATAATCCAGTGTGTTTTGGGTGGGTTGACTGCATCTCTATTAGTGCCAATTTGGCATGACCTTTCCGCTCTCGCTATCTCAGCGCTGGCTTTGTAATCTGCGCTGGCTGCCCCCATCTTGGCCACTTATCATCACACTGGGATTAATAGAAACATCTTTTGTAATTACAAAAATGCTGCTGTTGTCGTGCCGGGTCCTGTCAGATGGTTAAACGCGTGCCAAACCATTAATTCACTAGTAAAGGCCTTAGCACTACCCCACAGTAAAACACAGAAATCTAGTATTGATCTTCATAAAGGCATATACTCAGCATTTTATCTCCTTGCTCTTCTCTGGCAGACCAGTGTGGTTATTGATCTTCATAAAGGCAGTATTTTGTCGTTAGGCAGAAGCGGAGGAGACAGTAATGAAAGGTTTTTAACCTGCGTGTTCAGGGGATCGCAGGACCACTGGTCAGGGCTGCAAGGTGCTACATGCAGCAGATTTTCAGCTGCACGGCCACAGGGATCGATAGGGATACATCTTTGTCTGATTACTGTGATGTACCGGCACTTTGTGTGAGTAGCCTGGGTGTGTGTGTGTGTGTCTTTGGATGTTACAGTAATAGCTGATCATTGGATCAACATTATTTAGACTTAAAGGGATAAATAGGTTGACCTCAGAGATGATATAGTGGCTCCCACAGAGACATCCTAAGACTGTTTACTTCAGCCACTGGCCTAAGCAGTAGGTCACAGATGTGACCCCAAAACAAGTGCCTTTCAACATTGTATAGCATGGCATACTATAAGCTGATGGGCATTCATGAGAAATTTGCTTCTTCAGATGTATTAAAGCCAAATCCTGCTCTAGCCATTTTGGTACACTAGGGAAGATCAACTGGCAGCTTTGGGGCTGAAAAACACCCCCAGAAACCTCAAACTCCAATGTAAAAGTGCCAAAGCCAGAGTTCATTACTGAGCAGATGCCAGAAATGAACAAATTCACAGCCAACCAGCATTTTTGGTCTCTATAGCTGTTTGATCTCCACTAACGCTCAAAGTTAACCATTGTTACTGGGTGGTCGCATTGATCCACACAATTAATCTAAGTTGACTTGAGTCACTGATTAGTCATGATGGCTTGCTTCATACTTAATTTTGCTAACAGACCATCCAAGAAGTCTATGCTCAGACCACCGCAGTGTCTGGAGATCCACCGTGCTCAGCACTTCACCCTCATATCTACATAGATTCAATTCAAATCAATTTATTATTATTTATATGAGCACTTAGAAAAAAGGAGAAAGGATTGGCTATATGGTAATGTCAATGTGAAAGGTTTAAAAAGGGAGGTCGCGTGGATGAGATTCAGTACAAAATCCTGCTGATAATATGTCTTTACTTGACTGATGTGTTCAATTCAGTTCAGAATGACATTCACGTCTGATGGAGTCTATTTACTACAATGAGCTAATTACAAAACTAAATTCTGCAGGAAAGCAAGTAGATAATGACTCAGTGTAAGAATGCATAGTATGGTGTCAACAGCAGCATTCATTATAACTAAAAACATAATTTAATAGGAAATAACATGAATAGTTTAGTTGCTATGTTAGAAAAAATGGGAAAATCTACAACAATAAATCCAAATTTTCTTCTCTTCCTTCTTGAATCTTATATGAGCTCAGTTTTAGGTCTCTCTCAATAAATACACATTACCCAACAAGCCATAAAAACACAACTATTCTGCATGCCAAGTATGTTTTTAGAGACTTCCCCCACCCCCTAATCATGCATAACTGTCACATGTGACTTATTACACATCTGTCTGTGGCTGCACGGTGCACCAGATGCTGCAGTTAATGCCACACCTAACCTTCCGCCATTAAGACGGTATAATAAAACCCAAGTGGAATTTTCCACTGCCAGCCTGCCTTCCTCTGTCACCGCTGTCCAGTACTACCGCCTGTAGGGGATAGCCCAGACAGGATATTAATGGGTCCCTCCAAAAGTCAGAAGGCCTGACAGAGCCCTGTTTCATTGTCACCTTGCCTTGGAGGACGAGGAAAAACTTGCAAAGCTTATTAGGTGAATAGAGCTGTTTCTCACTCTAACTTACTCGATCTCTGCCTCGCCGCTTCATTAGACTGTCTTACATCAGAGACCCGCTCCTGTCCCTGTTTCCTCACCACATCGCCACACTCACTTCCACACGCACTCACACACACAGGGTGACATCTCCCACCTAATCAAGTAGTGGATTATCTTGTCCTGATAAATTGGAGCTTGTAGCACTTGAAAGGTCCTCTTGGAGGAGTGCCTCCTCCCCCTGACAGCTAGATCGAGCCCCCAGGGAGCAAGGAGAGAGAACATTGCCTGGTAATGATTTGTGGTAAATCGGACAAATGTTTTTGGAGAGACCTCTTTCAAGCAAGGAGCATGATGAATTTAAAGAATGTGAAGAAACCTCAAGAGAAATTTGAAAATTATATGTCATGTGTGCATATTTTTTTTTTTGAATGAAGTTGATAAAAGTGATTCAACTGCCCACAAGATTTTGATGAATCTTTCAAAGAAAATGAAAAATAAAGTCAGACAAATATGAAGGCCAAATCTTTACATAAACTCTTATATGTTAAAAACAGAACAAGATCATTTCCCCACATATCACTACAGACTGAAGAATAATTTTTCATGGCCCAGCTTATCATTAGCTTATCCAGGCATGGCTGCCATATATAATCAGGGGTTAAAGTGGGATATGGCAGGGAGAATCCTAAGATCTGCTATAGCCATGTGGTGGTGCAGCACAAGGAAAAGAATCACATAGAAAATAAAAATGCAAATTTGCATAGTGAACTCCAAGTAGATTTGTTTTCTTTGCATACAGGATGTGATCAGCTGACCTTGGATGCTGCTGCTCTAAAGTCTCCTGCTTCTTGTAGATTTAATTGAATTAACTGACATATATAAGCAGCCCAATCAGATTCAACTTAAATGTCTGCTGCTTTCAATATAACCTAACATTGGCCATGAACACCACAGCCTGCTGTGCACCAGTCCAACCCAGCATTGTAAACCTTACACAGTACTGCAAACGAATTAATTTAGCCTCCATCAAGGAGTACTAAAGGACCCTTCAATTTATCTTTCAAGTTTTTTCAGAATGTAAAAAAATATAACTTCTGCAAAACATCATAGACACTGTCTGACTTATCAAATGTCACTGTGCTGTTTTTATCTTTGAAAATAATCTCTTCTTCCTCTCCTGTCCTCTCTCACTGACGTCTTTCTCCATCTCTTAGACTAAACTGATCACACATTATTGTTTTGCTTTCTCCCGGGGAAATACAGTGTTTGCAGACACACTGTGGTCCAGACTGCACAGAAACATTTTGTGTTTAGAAGTATTTGTTGAGTTGTTTGAAAAATTTATAGTTACCTGCCAATTTAAATGTTTCTCAGATATGCTTGCTGATCTAGTGTTAGCCAAAGCCCTCAGCTAAAGGACAAAGTTCCACAAGTACAACTTTATTGACATGAAATCACAGTGACATAAAAAAACAAAAACAAAAAAAAACATGGGATGTCATACTTAGTACTATGCAAGTATCTCCTTGACATCAACTGGAAACAATGCCAGACAGCAGCACTCAAAAAATGAACTCTCTTTACAGTACTATGTATTAAGCTAAGTTAGCTAGCTTAATGAAATTTTGTTACCAATCAAAGGTGCTGTTCTGGATAATTCTGGTCCACATTAACCAACCCAGTATCACAACATACTGTGTACAGATGTGTATAGACACGCCAGTCCACCGTGTTCATTTCACTTGTCCATTTGCTTGTCCAAAATTTGAAATGTACACCTATGCAGAAGTTGCATTACTGGCAGAAGGAGATAATATATTTAAAGCCAAGAAGCTGAAGTGCAGAAAATGTATGAAGTACATTGCAGGGTCCTTAATTTCTGGAAACGATTAAGCTAGGCAGGCTAGGCATATATATATACATGTAATGTCTGTTTAAGTGCTTTCCTGTGATTATTTTCATGTTGGCTTGAATTAAATTATTTCCCCTGCTGTTATTGCGCCTTACTGCAACTTCTGCAAGCAGGACATTTTACGTTTTGTAGAGGCAAAGTGTGATGGACACGGTGGACCGGCGCGCCTGTTATACACTTTGCATGATAAGGGGTTGCTTTAACCCCTGATAAGCATGCTTCAGGGACTTAAATCCTTATTTGAGGAAAATAGTCTAGAATCCTTGCTATAGTTTTTGCCCATAATGTCATTAAAGGGATGTGTTTTTTTAATGTTTAAATATTTGTGTGGGAACAATGGCCATAGTAAGGGTTCATTGAGAAAAATAGTAGTTACTTGATGCACCTAATTATTTACACAAGCTTCACAATTTGGTTTGCCAAGTGATCAAATTTTAGTGGCCACCTCTTTGTTCCACCTGGCAATAGGTTGTTGGCAGACTCTTAAATGATAAATGTGCAACACAAATCAGTGTGTCTTTGACTGCTTCTAATTGTATGCCCACTACTGAGACAACCTCACTCTTTTCCTGCTTGCCTTTCATGCATAGCTCATGTCTTCAAAAATTGCCAAATATCTTGGTGTTGCATGACATTTACAATTCAACTAGTATATAAAGTTTTCTGAATAATCAACTCTGACAATGGCCTGATTTGTTCTTGTTAGTTGTTGTTGTGAGCAACATTTTTATTGCTTTCTCCTCTGCTCTTTGTTTCCTCTGTTCCCCCTATGTAGGAAAACCCTTACATGTGTAACAATGAATGTGACGCCACCACTGAAGAGCTCGCCCACCCCCCAGGGCTGATGTTCGACACTGAGGGCCGCAACCCCACAACCTTCTGGCAGTCCACCTCCTGGAAGAAGTACCCAAAACCCCTACTGGTCAACATCACTCTATCTTGGAACAAAACCATTGAGCTGACTGAAGACATTGTCCTCACCTTTGAGTCAGGCCGACCCGAACAGATGGTCCTAGAAAAATCACTAGATTATGGACGAACCTGGCAGCCCTACCAGTTCTACGCCACTGATTGCTTGGACGCCTTCACCATGGAGCCCAAGACGGTGCAAGACCTAACTCAGCATACCCTGCTGGACATTATCTGCACCGAGGACTACTCACGAGGGTACGTGTGGAAGAACGACAAAACTGTACGCTTTGAGATCAAGGACCGATTTGCACTGTTTGCTGGACCCCGGCTCCACAACATGGCCTCACTTTACGGCCAGCTAGACACGACCAAGAAGCTGAGGGACTTCTTTACCATTACTGATCTGAGAATCCGCCTGCTCCGACCTGCCACAGGAGCGACGATGGTGGATGAGAACAACCTGTCCAGATACTTCTATGCCATTTCTGACATCAAAGTTCAGGGCAGGTAAGACATAAAATAATCTGTACAAATACTGTTTGATGGACTCAAGGCTGGATTACCAAAAACGATAAGGGGGTTACAACCCATGAGCCTCAGACTGCAAGGGACTTTAAAAAAGCTAGGTCCAGTGTTTGTCTTAACTTTGATAAGTGAGTCAGTTCAAATTTTCATATAAATTGGCAGCGAATCAGTTGCACGATCTGATATCGTCGTGTTGGTGTTGTTCCCAGATCATCATACTAAATGTTGTTCCAGGATCAACATTGCAAGTGACCAATCAGAATGTTGTGACGTCATACTTTTGCGACTTTGGGAAAAACCGCCGTAAAACAAAAAACTGTACTTAAGCTGCAAGAAACCGCCTCTGTCCGCCGGTCAATGGACCCTGACCCTGACTCTTTAATACACGGTAAGCAGAATTGATATTGTCCTTGCAACATTGGAATTTCATAAATGCACGAATGGCTTGGCGCACCAAAGAATAACGTCACAACAATGTGATTGGTCACTTGCAATGTTGAACCTGGAACAACATTTTCATGATGATCTGGGAACAACACCAACACGACAATATCAGATCATCCGAATCAGTTATCGGCCAGCAGGGGCGTAACAAAAAAGGTGCCCATATAGGTTAATCTAACAATGAGTTGACTCATTCTTTGTAAGGATCCTTTTAGAATTGACTGTTTCATTTTTTTCTATATTTTCTATATTCATTATTACAACTACAGTGCAGCTGCCAAGAAGTGAAGAAAATGTGTTGACTGTTGTCCATTCTTTCCAATTAGGCAGTGGATCTATAATGTTGTGCAGAGTTCACCAGTTGTCAGCATGTCTTAATTAACCAAGCAGCTTACAGTTTGCTGAAGCACTCTACTTTAGACAAGAATTCACTCAGCTGTCTTTTAGCCCACGGAGCACATCAGATGTAGCATTTCAGCCATCAGGTCACTGTACGCTGTAATTAGTGTTTGATTTACAAAGTCTCTGGAGGGTCATATAACATCAAAACAAGACTCCGCTGTAGTGTTAGCGCAAAGGTTAACGAAAGCTTCCCCCGCTTCGTGACGCTATACTACAAGAGTCAGTGAGGCGTCGACTTAAGTGGATCTGTTTTACACCGTGTAGTTTTTCAATTTAACAGACGTGAATACGGTAGTGTGGGTGGAGGAATGAAGATTTAATTACTCATGTTTTGCTCTTCACATGTGAGAGACTCAGCTGTACAGAAGCACAGTGTGCAGAACGTCACAACAATTCGAGGAAATATGTGGAAGTGTTGAAGTCGGGCTGGCACACAGCAGTGCGTGTGTTGCAGCTTTTCTCAGCCTCAAGACAGACTTGGAAAGAAGACTAGAAATATAAACATCAGCAGTGTCCTGTTCAGTCTCATCAAATAATTGTTTGAGCCAGTGTAGTTGTTGGGGAAAAGTAAATCACAAGTTCTGAATACGAGCATTAACACTTGATAGGAATTTAGAAATGACGTCATTCTCATCATACTCATGGCATTGCATGTTTGTGTGGCTCTGATAGTATTCACGTTATATTGCCGAATGCCTTATGATTCTCTCATTTGTTGATTTGCTTAATATGCTATTGAAATTGCCTGCAAATATACTATGGATCGCTCTAATGCACAGTAAATGGGCAGGTACCCTTCAGCACAAAGGCTATGATAATGAATGCTTTTCTCAGAAATTGAATTTTTGACTTTTCTCGTGATTGAGAAGGTCATTCAGCAAAAATAACTGGAGGGAATTTACTAACACAAAAGAGTTGGACGTGGCATCCATTTAACACACGGTGAAATGAAGAGGGCTGTCATAAGAGCAGATTATTTATTCTATCTGACTAATCATGACCGAACTCATACATCGCTATGGGGCTGTATATTTGAGCAATGGCATTGCGGCACCGTCGGGCCGTGGTCGTTTACCAGCCTGCTGCTTTTAGAGTGACGCTCGACTAAGAAAGATTCCCCACTGTTTACCAAAGGTAACACACAGTTCAGCCATAATGAGATACACTCTACACAGAGAGGCCTCACTCTGCTTCTCTCCCCCCCACCCACCCCACCCCACCCCCCACCCACCCCACCCCACCCCCCACCACCCCCATGGCGAATCACTGCTCAGCTCCTTTCTCCATGCGTCGTATACTAGACATAAGCTCCTTAACCCCCAGAATACAGTTCTGTGAGACGCGCCAGGAAAGTTTTCGCTGGGGCAGTGAGGTTGAATCTGGCATATTTTACTGTGCTGGACTCATCTACCATCCGCCTGGATCAGAAGCAGGAGTGGGTGTGGAGGAAAATACAGTAGGAGAGTTTGCAGATTTTCTGCCCTTGCCACAACAGTGCGAGAAACAAAGGAAGGAACCTAAGCTCTTTGCCAAAGTAGGTCAACCTAAAAATGAGAGAAGAAGCGCAGTTTTGCAGAAGTAGTATCTTTAACATATAGCTAAAGTTGGTACAGGGAAGCCAGGAGTGTCATGCATGACCATTCTATTATAGCTGATTACAAGAAAGAAGCAGACCAAAGGCACAAGGGACCGAAAAATCAATGCTGAGAATTTCAAATCAAACCAAGCATGAAGCTGCGAGATGGATGTGAACAATGCATTTTGGCTGGTGACTTAAATGAATTTGACACCCTCCCTGTTTCATTGTATCAGCTAAGCTAAATGGATGTATGCAGAGAGACACTGTGGTGGGTTAGGGGGAATTTTCTAATTATCTACTGTATGACTTTGGAGTAATTGCTCTAACACCCTGCCCCCCTCCTTTTTTTTACATGCTTTACAGTAACTACAGCCGTAGCCAGAGAGACAGTTTCACCAACTGTCTCCCTCTCTTCACTCGATCTCCCCTTCCTTTTCCTTCCTCCTGCTTCTGATCAATATGGTGTAATTAAAGCTGGAGAAGATTCAGGCTACTAAAAGATCTCTTTCTGGCTATTGGTTTTTCTGTTTCAGGCCTGTATACATCAAACAGTTTTATATATATTTGTGTGTGTGTGCCAATCACATACCCACAAAAGCACTTCCCACTATCAAACCAAGAAAAATACAGCTAATAGGAAGAACTGTAGGTGGGATTTCTGGCACTTCTCTTTTTAATCACCGTCACGGTTTTTAATTGCCAAAATCTACCAGGACAATCCTTTTAGGCCAGAGATTTAAATAACCTCCCAATCTGGCAACAGATTGTTACAAACCTTTTTCCCACTGTCAGTGCATAAAATATCATTTAAGAACCATCATGAACTACATTTCCAGCCTGTTTCCACCCTGCTTGTGTTAAGCAAATGATTTGATAAGTGAAGAGAAAGTTTGTTTTAACAATTTATCCCTCTGCCTGGAAGTTGTGATTCAATTTCCAGAGCATATATGTGCAGAAATGGAAATATCATGGATCATTGGATTTTTTACATTTTTAATATATTTGTTTTTACTTTTTAAACCATTTAACAAATGACCCTAAACTATGAATTACCTAACATTCATTTGCATTGTACACTTATTGATGAATATGTTCAGTTAAAATAAGGACAAAAGGATTTTGACAATATCTTCCAAAGTGCTTTTTTTAACAGTGGAACCTTGAATTTTTAAACATATTAGTTTAGGTTTCTTTACAAATCATTCATTATTCAGAATTAATTAGGAAAAAACAAAAACGCAGGGTCAATATTATTAGCTTACTGAAAATCTGACATTTTTCATTGACCCATAGCACAAACCACTCCTGTGCAATGACCTGCTTTAACTTGTTCAAAGCTTGTAAAATCACACCAAAAGTGAGGTTTATCTTCTAATTTACACACTATAAAAATGGGTTAGGCTTTGAGTTGTCACTTAAGAAGGGATCAAGCTAAAAACTAAAGAAATCAGTTTTGATGCTCATAAAGCAGGACATGGATATATACATTTATTACAGCTTTTCAAGTGCCACAGTGTCATCAACAGGACTGAAGTATTATCAAGAATTATAAAGAGAGCCCTGCCGTCCAGAACAATCTGACAGTGGTAGAAAGCAAAAGACTTTGAAAATAAATTAGTGAGAGGTGTGTCTAATGACCACAGAACAACTGCCAAGACACGAATGAATGGCTTATCCAAGTCTAGAACTGTAGTCTCAAAGATGACAGTCCAGAAGTCTGCACAGGAATGGACTGCCGGGCTGTGGAACAAGAAATACTCCACTTCTGCAGAAGACATGACTTCAAGCCACAGTGAGGTATGGTGAGGGAAGTGCATCCTTAGAACAGATGAGACAAAACTAAAACTCTTTAGCCACAGAGATGCTGTTTGGAGAAACAAGGGAGAGGCATGCAACCCAGAGAACACCGCCTCGACAGTAAAACATGGTGGTGGGAGTATTGTGCTTCAGTGCGTCTGGAACTGGGAATCTCGTCAAGATGGAAGGAATCACCAAAGGAAGAAGGAAATGGGAAGATATTAAAAGTAAACCTCAAGCAGTCAGCAACAAAACTGGATCCAGGTCGTCCTGAGTCTCCCAACACTACAGCGAACCAAACCTGGTGAAGAACTACCTCCAAAAGACCAAATATGACTGACCTGCACGGAGCCCTCACTTAAATCACAATGAAATTCTGTGAAGTGAACTGAGGACCAGGATTTCACGCCAGAAGATCATCAAATCTGAAAGACCTTGAGAGATTCACCTGGGAAGAATTGGGTGGGATAGCTCAGGGGACGGACCAATAATTTTGACAACCAACATTTGGTTTCGGTGTCCAAAATTAAACATCCATCCATTCTCTTCCACTTATCCTTGTCAGGGTCGCAGGGGCGCTATAGCCTATCCCAGCTGTCTTAGGGCAAGAGGCAGAGTACACCCTGGACAGGTCGCCAGTCTGCCGCAGGGCTAATACATAGAGACAGACAACCATTCAAACTCACATTCACACCTATGGGCAATTTAGAGTAACCAATTACCCTATCCCCACTAACTGCATGTCTTTGGACTGTGGGGGGAAGCCGGAGTAGAACCTTCTCTCTCTTCTCTCTTCAAAATTAAACAGCATTTGGGAAATAGTTAGATTTTACTGCAGTGAGTCATTCAATTTAAATAAATCACTACAACAAGCAAACTGATAGCCGTGCGGTACTGTTGATGAACAAACCACATGACCACATCAAATACATGCTGCAGTTTGAAATTCACCTGCCGTCTTACACTGTCACCGTGTAATAAAGGTAACAAGTAAACAATCAGTGAATAAGTAAGTGAGTATGCTAATTTAAATAGTGCTATTCAAAACAAATACTGCATAAACTAAGTCTACTGAAGATATTTTTGATAAAGATTATTTCTTGTGATGCAATGATCCAACTTTTAGCTTCAACACAATATTGATATTATTGTTTTGGGTATCTGCCGACATTAATTACAGATCCAAACTTTGTAAAGTAACAGCACAGTCTCATTTCAGCTCTGTGTATGAGTCATTAGGCTAATGTATACTGTGTCCTTTACACTTGTGCTATTTTCTCATTTCATTTACCTTGGTTAAAAAAATAGGTTGTTCATTCTGAACAAATAGGTTGTTCAAGTTTACATTAATAAGCAAAAAATACACTCCACTCCAAATAAAGAAAATTTGGATTAGAATCATTTCTGATCTTATATTAAATCATATCTGAAAATTGATTTTTTTTTTTTTAACAAAACTGGCATGAAATTGATCTGTAGCAATCGTATTACTGTGCCCATTCTCACTGCCCACAGAATATAATCATGTCATCATGCCTTCACAATTTAGTCTTCATTCCCACCCACCCAAAGGAATATGTGTGTGTTTTTGGCATTGTGTGTGTTTGATGAATTGCTTTGAAACCACTGTATGCATTGCTGCACGTTTTGCAATAATTGTACATCACTTAGAGTGAGTTGTCACTGCTATAGCACTGTTATTACTGTATTATCTTTTTGGCTCAAATCCACAATACTACAAAAAAATGGCAATGAAAGGAAAGCTTTTCATCTGTGGAATGCAGAAACACCATCTGTAAGGGATTAAACACTTCATCTCTCCTACAGACCATAGGTCGCACTATTGCTGCATTATAATTGCAGTATAGTTCAGTCCGTGTGTGCTATGGATACAGCTGTTCCAACTACAGATCAGCAATTTGGTGAGTGATGGCTCCATCGAAACTCCCCTGAGGCAGGAATAAACAAGAAGTCGATCTGCTTTTTTTTTTTTTCGCCCTCTCTCTCGCTCCTTCTCCCTCCACAGTGCTTGGCTTGCTCTTAGGCCTGCCTGTAGTCGACAGATAATCTATTTGTGCTAATTTCATGTTTCTTACTGCCCACTTCCCCCTTGAATAAGTCATTTCACTTGTCTACCCTCTTTAGTCTCTCTCTGCCTCTTTTCCTCACTCTCTGCCGCCATGAGCATCTATTTACATCTAGCTGTGCTTTGCATTTCATCCATTTCTTTTTACCAGCATTCTACATTAGTCACTGTGTGGGAGAATGCCATGTTTGTAGGACAGGCCAAGAGACTGGACCAGATAACTTTGCACCATCTGTTAAAAAACCACACCACATGTTAGTTTGATGGCTGCAATCAAGTGACCCAACGGCCTTTTGTTGGTTGAGAACGATGTGTTAAGTGAGCCATTTCAAGAGGTAATGAGGCTGTAAGACAAAATATCTAGTGTACGAGTATGTCTCTGTCCATGACGGTGGAGGGAGACTCATCAAAGAGAGACAAAGGAAGTATGATGTGGCTGTCACTCAAAGACCAGAGCTGAGAAAATAGTGTAATCATAGACCCAATTCAGTTACATTTACGAGATACTGTGGCGTCTAAATTTAAATTATTTCCACATATAGGCCCATCTCATTCATTCCAAGCTGATGATTATTTTTTATTTTCAACTAATCTGCAGCATATTAATGCAGAATTTGACTCTTGCAGCAGCTTGGCTCAGTTTAACTGTTTCATATACAGTGTTGTACTCACAAGATACATTTGAGGTGTTTCGATTTAATCTGAAAATAAAAAGAAGCAGAATAAAGCAAACAAAGAAGAAGAGTTTTTGAAAGAAGTCTCATTTTTATTGTTAAATACACAAAAGTAAATAAATAGCACACAAAAAACACATTCAGAAGAAAATTGACACATCTCAGATTCATCAATTTATTGGAACCATGTTAAAAACAAACATGTTCTATTGACCTTCATCAAGGCATGAGAGAAAAACATGTTTTATCAGAAAAAAAAACTTTAATAGTAGAACTGTTGGGGGCATTTTGAAAGAAAGATTTAACAGAGTAAGCATTAAAGATGAGGCATTAGTGGTTTTATTAGTCTTACAAATAACTTAGATATTTTCATTGTCCATTGTAACGGTAAAATATATTTTAAAATACACTAATAAACAATCGGTAAAGCGATACAAGAGAGCACAACACATTGTAATAATTTAATTATTGTAGAAGACCTGCAGTCTCTCTCATCCACCGTCCACACTGCCCTGCCTCAGTCTCTAGCCCTTCACCTCCTCTGCTCCTCAGGCCTGAAATACTGTTAAATCTGGCTTCTCTGCTCCGGATTTCACTCTTTATTTGTTCATATTAGAACTCCACCACACTCTGGACTCTGTGTTCAGTTCAGCTACACTTCCTGTGCCAACAACACAGCCAGCAACACGCCAGTTCTCCACACCTTCCATCACACACTGACCCACCCTGACCCACAACATCCATCCATGACCCACTCAGCCCTGCAGTAATTATTCATTTTTTATCTAACACTGCAGTTAGATAAAAAATGAATATTATACTATATATTCATCTACCAATTGCATCTCCCTAGCTGTGGCACACTACATAATAAAAATGTGTATAACAGATACACGTTGCTAGGAAACCAAGCATGCCACAGATTTTTTTATCCCATGCACTGGAGAATTCCTTATATGATGAATAAACACATTATAGGAAAGGTTCAATAGAATTCAGTTAAATTAGTCTGTGAAGGTTCTCAGTCATCCAGGTCATCGTAGTCAAAGGAGCTTGCAAAGAAAAGCGTCTGGACTTCTTTAAGTTACTTGAAGACGTTTCACCTCTCATCTGAGAAGCTTCTTCAGTTCTAAGGTCAAATGGTGGAGAGTCCCAGATATAACCCTAGTGGGAGTGTCCCCCCACAGAGGGACAAAAGGACCCCCTGATGATCCTCTAATCGCCTGAGCCAAGGTGTGGAACTGGGTGTGGGTCCCAATCAGCCAGAGTTTCGGGTGATTTCATTGTGAAACCTGGCCCCACCTTATCATGCGAATTCCTGAGGTCAGATGGCCCAGGGTGTGAGTGGGCCTTAAGGCGTCTGGGAAGGGATCTCAAAACTGGATTATAGATGGCAGAGAGTTGGTGTCGTAAACCACCGCCTCTGTTCAAAGATGGTCGCTCACAGTGGACATAGATGGCTTCTTTCACTCCTCTTTCAAACCATCTGTCCTCTCTGTCCAAAATGTGAACATTGGCATCCTCGAAAGAGTGTCCTTTATCCTTAAGATGCAGATGGACAGCTGAATCTTGTCCTGTGGAGGTGGCTCTTCTGTGTTGTGCCATGCGCTTGTGAAGTGGCTGTTTGGTCTCTCCAATGTAGAGGTCTGGGCATTCCTCGCTGCACTGTACGGCATACACCACATTGTTAAGTCTGTGTTTTGGCGTTTTGTCTTTCGGGTGAACCAGTTTTTGTCTGAGTGTGTTGCTGGGTCTGAAGTACACCGGGATGTCATGCTTGTAGAAAACCCTCCTGAGTTTCTCTGATACACCGGCTACATAGGGGATGACAATGTTGTTACGCCTGTCCTTCTTATCCTCCCTCGCTGGTGTCTGATCTTCTTTTCTGTGCCTCTTTGCTGACTTTAAAAACGCCCATTTAGGATAGCCGCACGTTTTGAGTGCTTCCTTTACATGTGTGTGTTCCTTCTTTTTTCCCTTCAGGCTTAGAGGGAACATGTTCTGCACGGTGGTGTAGGGTCCTAATTACTCCAAGTTTGTGTTCCAGAGGGTGATGGGAGTCAAACAGGAGGTACTGGTCCGTGTGTGTGGGCTTCCGGTAAACTTCGATGTTGAGGTTGCCAGTCTCTTCAATGTGCACAGCGCAGTCCAGGAAAGGCAAACAGTCATCCTTCGTGTCTTCCCTGGTGAACTTGATGTTTTTATCCACAGCGTTGATGTGCGCAGTGAAGGATTCCACTTCTTGTGTCTTGATTTTGACCCAGGTGTCGTCTACATATCTGTACCAGTGGCTGGGTACTCTTCCTTTGAAAGAGCCAAGAGCCTTCCTTTCCACTTCCTCCATGTAAAGGTTGGCTACAATAGGTGACACGGGGGAGCCCATAGCACAGCCATGTTTTTGTAACAAATACAGACAAAAACATGGCTGTGCTATGGGCTCCCCCGTGTCACCTATTGTAGCCAACCTTTATATGGAGGAAGTGGAAAGGAAGGCTCTTGGCTCTTTCAAAGGAAGAGTACCCAGCCACTGGTACAGATATGTAGACGACACCTGGGTCAAAATCAAGACACAAGAAGTGGAATCTGCGCACATCAACGCTGTGGATAAAAACATCAAGTTCACCAGGAAAGACACAAAGGACGACTGTTTGCCTTTCCTGGACTGCGCTGTGCACATTGAAGAGAATGGCAACCTCAACATCGAAGTTTACCGGAAGCCCACACACACGGACCAGTACCTCCTGTTTGACTCCCATCACCCTCTGGAACACAAACTTGGAGTAATTAGGACCCTACACCACCGGGCAGAACATGTTCCCTCTAAGCCTGAAGGGAAAAAAGAAGGAACACACACATGTAAAGGAAGCACTCAAAACGTGCGGCTATCCTAAATGGGCGTTTTTAAAGTCAGCAAAGAGGCACAGAAAAGAAGATCAGACACCAGCGAGGGAGGATAAGAAGGACAGGCGTAACAACATTGTCATCCCCTATGTAGCCGGTGTATCAGAGAAACTCAGGAGGGTTTTCTCCAAGCATGACATCCCGGTGTACTTCAGACCCAGCAACACACTCAGACAAAAACTGGTTCACCCGAAAGACAAAACGCCAAAACACAGACTTAACAATGTGGTGTATGCCGTACAGTGCAGCGAGGAATGCCCAGACCTCTACATTGGAGAGACCAAACAGCCACTTCACAAGCGCATGGCACAACACAGAAGAGCCACCTCCACTGGACAAGATTCAGCTGTCCATCTGCATCTTAAGGATAAAGGACACTCTTTCGAGGATGCCAATGTTCACATTTTGGACAGAGAGGACAGATGGTTTGAAAGAGGAGTGAAAGAAGCCATCTATGTCCACTGTGAGCGACCATCTTTGAACAGAGGCGGTGGTTTACGACACCAACTCTCTGCCATCTATAATCCAGTTTTGAGATCCCTTCCCAGACGCCTTAAGGCCCACTCACACCCTGGGCCATCTGACCTCAGGAATTCGCATGATAAGGTGGGGCCAGGTTTCACAATGAAATCACCCGAAACTCTGGCTGATTGGGACCCACACCCAGTTCCACACCTTGGCTCAGGCGATTAGAGGATCATCAGGGGGTCCTTTTGTCCCTCTGTGGGGGGACACTCCCACTAGGGTTATATCTGGGACTCTCCACCATTTGACCTTAGAACTGAAGAAGCCTCTCGGATGAGAGGTGAAACGTCTTCAAGTAACTTAAAGAAGTCCAGACGCTTTTCTTTGCAAGCTCCTTTGACTCAGTTAAATTAGGTTTGATTTATCAAGCAATATATCACAACAACAGTCACCTCAATGTGCTTTATATGTAAGTTAGAAACCGTACAATAATATGGAGAAAACCCCAACAATCAAATGACCTTTGAGCAAGCATTTGGGGACAGTGGGAAGGAAAAAACTCCCTTTTACCAGGAAGAAACCTCTGACAAAACCAGATCCAACTGGCTGAGGGGGAAGGGAGGAGACAGCACAAAAAACAGAGTTAACAGAGTTAAGGGGTCAAAATAATCTGAAAATTAACTAGTAAAATATTGACCTACTGACCCCAAGTTTTCAGATGAACTCATACCTCTTCTCAATAGTTCATAGTCACCACTCTGGAGACTTTTTTTTTTTTTTTGGCCCAGCTTTAGCCTGCTTTAAATGGCTCTACAGTACAATGAGTTTACTTCTGGTGTGAGGACTGAGATCCACTTCATAGCTTAAAGGAAAATAGATATTGACATCTTGGTTGACAGCCGTGAGGAAATGCTATGCTTTTGATGGGCCTTCATTTATCTCAGAAAGCCTCTTTCGCTCACATTATTATCTAGCATCTGTGTTCCCTCAGCTAGCTACCACACAGCCGCCGTTGCCTCTTTATGTCTCTCGCTTCCTCCGTCCATCAACACCAAATCACCTGTTGCTCCAGACTTCATGTCTTAGCCATTTCTTTACCTCCGTGTCTTTGATCCTCCTCCTTTAGTTCATCTCTAGCTGACACCCTCCCAGTTTGAGATTGCCAGGTTGAGGAGCTCAAAAGAAATTTTTATCAGTTGGAGCAGAAACTTTACTGCGCTGGAAGAATCTGCTTCAGAAGGCTGTAAGAGCTTTGAAAATTGTGCATACTCGATGTAAGGTTGTTTGGACAAGAGCATCTGAGTCTTTGGTGCCAACCTGCAGCTGCAGACAGGTGGAGGCAAGCAGGCGAACGCTGACATACGCCTGCACAAACTAAATCCTGGTATGATTTATTAGCGCCACCTGTCCCCGTAAAGTATTTAAAAACTCAACAGAGTCCTCGTCTTCTTCTCTTGCAGCTCATGCTGTGACATCTCCATTTTTAAACCTCTTGTTAACATCAGTAATGAAAGCAATACTACTTGAGTGGAGCATTTAGTATTGACGGTCCAGTACCTAACATGTACCAGTCTGAAGCCAGCTGTCGTGGGTGTGTTCCCCTGTGAGCACTATTAATATAGAAAGTTACTTCCCATCCAATTAATCTGATATTCCCAAATGCAAAAACCTGCCCAAACACTACACATATGAACCGTGAAGGTAAAACAGAGAAGAGAAAGAGCAAGTTTGAAGGATTCGGCAGTGCACAGGCCACAGGAAGAAAACATATCGCGGTAGCAACAGCAGAGCATAGTGCATCGTATTTAGAGGCCACAGCTGTGTGAAGTCATCTGTATACAGCTAGTGGCAAAGTGTCGCCACATCTGTGTTCTCTGTGACAGTGGACAAAAGTGGAGATTATTCTTGGATGGTGAGACCAAAGTGTTGCGAGCAGTAATGTACCACGTCAATCAAGGCTGCCTTAATTAACTGCTATAAAAGGCACTTGGTACATTTTTAATTTTTATTCTTTTTTATTTTAACTTATTTTCAGTTTTTTTAAGGAATTCATTCCTGGTTGATTTCTTGACACCTGTAGTTACTGTTAGTGAGAGCGAGGATGGATGATTACTGCAAGTCACAGAACTCTGGAGGCGACAAAGGAAGCTGCTGCCTTTATAATAAAGATGTCAGTTACAATGTAACAAGTGTAACATTGTAACAGTTACAAGGTAACTGTAATTATTAAAAAATACATTTTTCTAATGAGAGTTATGTCATGTTATCTGAACTATAGCGCAGCATTTAATGAAACACCTTGTCTCTACCAAAGCTGTCATTTTTCCCATGAATAAAACATTTAGCATTACATGCTCATTCCATTCATATTCACCTATTTAAGACGTTTAGGATGTGACCTAAAACCACCGAAACCCCCAATTTTGAGATAACAGGTATCAAAACAGTGGTTATTAACTTCCTGTGAACCCGGACTTTCTGCTGCAGGATCACTGCACACTTACACAAAAGGGGGAATTTGATATCTTTTGAGTCTTTTCTTTCAGCACAAAATGATTCAACTGACCACCGAATCTTGAGAGTCTGCCTTCAAAAGGAGAAAAATAAATACCCTAACTCATATTCACAGATTTATTTCAGTGCATTTCTAACATGACAGGTATACACAGCCCTGTATCCTTGTCCTGATATGTTACAGGTTAGACACAATGTTCAGCTCTGACACTGTCCCACAGACTAACGAAGAAGGCGTGGGAATCGCTTTAGGTTGTCACCAGATCAAAGTGGAATTAATTTTATTGATTGACGAGGTATTCTCAGTGATAAATAGCAGAGAAATGTAGCTGATCAATTTTCTAATCTTGGTCCATGTAGCTGCAATACCAGCAGTGTGAAAAAAAAGTATTAAAAGCAGATTAGAAATAAGCAAGATGACATTTTTACATTTCTTACACAATCAGCTGAATGCAAATTCCAGTGACAATGCACTACATGCATTTTATGCTGTTGTAATTTTAGAGCTGAGGTACAGCTTAATAAGTTACCTATATAAACATAGATGTGTTTATATAGATTTAGTTCATACAAATTTGATGTTAATACAAATAAAGATGACAGGGAAGTGAAAAGATGACTCTTCCATCCAACTTAAAAAGTACAAAGTAAAAATAAGGGGGTACCTTTATAACACTGTACACTCTTAGACTCAGTATATCTCACTAAAGCTCATGCTACACCCCTCAGGAGAGGACAGACTGAGGGTTAGACTGCAGACCAATGTCAAAGCACACAGGGAGGAAAAACTCAACAACAACACAGATCACCAGATTTACTATTTCAGTAACAAAGAGATCAAATCACGAATACAGTCCTGAAATGAAACACTAGATTTAAAAAAAGGATCAACACTGGCACAGGCTCCACACACTCTCATAAACACGCCGAGCAGTAAGGTTTTACATCATGCAGGCACCAAGTGTTTGAGCTGTCCACCCAGGGACCGATGGTGAGTATGAAGGCCATATCCATATAATTTTCATACTCATCAAACCATTCAGTGCCCTGAGGACAGGGCCTTTGTCGTCCTCCAAAAAGGTGATCTTTCTAATGATTTACAGCTGTCATTCCGTTAAACCATGCTAGTAAGATGCCCCACCCTGAATACCACCATATCACCTTACTGAAGCAGTTACTGGTTTTCTTTCTAATTTTTTTTGCTGCATCCCTTAGTCCAGAAAAATCACATCAGTTACAAAGACCTTGAAAAGTGAAAAATGGAAAAACTGTATCTATTGTGTGTATATGTACACGTTTGGGGTTAAAAGCAGCATTCGGGCAAAATTTGAAAACATTTTAATACAGTTTTGTTTGTGAATGAAAGGAGGGTGGTATGGGGAAGCCTAGAGCTCACATGTTGAGACAGGACACGGGGGAACACTGGGAATACAGCAAAGGTAAGCACAGCATAGCTTAAACAATCTGAGGCGAGACTGAACAAAAGTCACAGTTTGGCCAATGGGGCGGAAAATAGAGTGTGGAGTTGTGATATATGTACTGCAGGAGCCTGACTGGTAGATGAGTCACAGGTGTGCAGGTGAGTCGGGAGCAGGAGAGAAATGGGGAGCCGTGAGAGAGCGGACAAACGGACGACCGAGAAGAAACACAGTGAAAGCTAAAACCGCAGAAACGCTGGGGCATCAGGAGCAAAGGTGGGACCACAACATTTCCACGTGTAAAGTGTCTTTTACCAAGTACAGCTTCTTTTCACTCCCTTTCAAACCTCCTCTGTCTTCTCCCTTCAGTGCCTACCACTTGCACATACAAATAACTGGATGAAAGAAAGGATGGATTTTGACTGCTTAGTCTCTGTTTGCTGAATAGCCCCTTTCCAAAGACAATCCAGCTTAAACCTATTGTACTGGACTTTCATAAGACCCCTTTTTTATTTTATTTTTTTAATAACACAAACAGCAAAGTGTTTGCCTTCTGTTGTTCCCCATCTGAAGTTGTTGCAGCTTAAGCAGAATTTAAAAAGAGGGCAGCCTATAGAAATCTCTGTAGGCGTAGTTTGTGTGAGGAGAGTCAGTCAGGTGAAAGTGCAATCTTTGCTTTTGAGATAGTGCTTTCAAATTATTGCTGATGTTTGAAGCGGATTGCTATAATGAAAAAATCTTTCCCGGGTCAGCTGGTAGTGACATACATAAAATACACAAGCATAAAATGTAATTCAGGTTTTAAACAAACAACAAAGGACATCATGGGGAGTGCATTACTTTTGCAAAACAGTGTCTTATGATAATTATATTTAATTTTAGTCAAGTCAGCTTTTAGCTTATTTAACTTCCACAGTGGTCAGAATTAGAACATATGCACAATGACCACTTCATTAGGTACACGTGTCCGACGACTCATTAATACGAATTTCTTACCAGCCAATCACATGGCAGCAAGTCAGTTCATTTAGTCATGTAGACATGATCAGTGCAACCTCTGCTCATTTCAGTCAGTATGGACCAAAAGCTCTCATTGTTTCCAGGACCTTGTTCAATCTACTGTTTGCCATGAAGCAAAAGGGGTCCAACCCCTTTTAGCATGGTGTACTTAATGAAGTGTCCCGTGATTGTATATCAACATATTCTCTTTCTTACTAAAAACAGCTGATGCTCATATTTACTGTATGCATACCAAAACAAATTGTAGAAACAGCGGATTTAATAGCAGAGCATAGTTCTGTCCAACTACAGGATGAAGTACACTCAAAGCTTCTTGCACAAAAAAATCAAGAGCTAAGCCACCGTTTCACTGACACTGAACCCACAGAAGGTGCACGAGCCAATCCGTTCTTTTTATCACAGGCCAGAGAAATCAACCAAGTCCACAGATATGAGGAGCAAAGCGACAAGTGACATGAAAGATTTTATCAGCAGAACAGAGGACAGGAGGCACCTCGCCTCGACAAATCCTTTTCTCGTTCTCAGGGATGCAGCAACAATCATTTTTTACTTTGAAAGATGACGTTAACGCGTCACACGAAATGGATCGTGTGTTAATTTCCGTGCTTATATATAAAACAGATTTTTTTTTTTGACTGAAAAATATATGTGTTTACAAATAGTGTACTCTTTATATTGCAGCACTTGCAGGATTTCTACTATTAAGACCAGGTGTGTCTTTCATACATATGCGTGTGCATTTCTGAGAGCAAATGTGCCAGGCAATAGCTCTCCGTTATTGTTCTGCGTAAATCCAAATCTAGTTCAATGGGAATTTTACCTAATTCACACACATACACATACGCACACACATCAAGAGAGATAATTCAGTCATTTTTTTAATCCCAGCCTGATGAATAAATATAAATACTCCCATACAGATGATAAACTCAAAGGGTTTACGGGCGTTACATTAAAATCTCGACACTGTCATTGAGTGTGCAGTCAGACATTTTTCAATCTGATTTCTCATAAAACCATCTTATCCTCAAGCCAGGGATCTTAGTGCAGAAACCAGGCATATCAGAGACATTTCTCTCTTCCTCGCCGTCCACCGAGCGCATTCAACATTCATGTGGTGACCCATTTCATTAATGGAGAGAGCCTTTTTCACCATGTCTCCTCCCCTTCTTCTTCGGCTGCAGTCGTCCTCATAATCGGCCCTCCTGTCGGGGTTTCATGACAAATCTGCTCATTGACCTCTCGTTCACTCGCAGCCACCTCCACCACACTGATGATTCAGTAACCGCTTTGAAGCCGGGGCAGTTATTGACACTTGCATCGGGAAAAACATTCGGAAAAAAATAAGGGCAAGTTTAAATACACTTCTGTCTTTAACTGTAAATCATCATGCAGGCATGTGCGGAAAATGTAGTTGTGTTAGATGGTTTAAAAATTTAATTTAGATTTGATGTGACCAGATTTTATGTGTTATAAAGGTCTGTGCTGGGCCATCAAGTCTAAAACTTAAAACCACAGCCCTTGACCGTCTGTGCTTCGTAACACTCACTGTGTTGCTTTAACGTGAATGTGTTAGAGGTCATTTTTTATGCCATTCCTCCCACTATCTGCAAGCGACTCTGCAAAAATTTATTTCATTGGCACTGAATTAAATTCACCCTGTTTCCATTTATCCCCATCCCCATCTCTGTTTATCCCCATATCTCTAGGAAATACATTCATATCGACTCGATGCGTTACCTGAGTTGCTGCTAAACAGTAATGTTTAGTGCGTGATTGGCCAAGCAGCAGGGATGCCGCATGCATGCAGTGGCAGCATGTATTGAATTTTAAAATCCTTCCAGAAGACATTAAAAAATAGAGTAAAGTATTTAAAAAAACAATTTTTTCAGGGTGTAAGTGGATGGACTAAGATACTGTTTTGTCTGGTAGGGTTGGCTCACAAAGCAGCACTTTAAACAGTATCCACACATCATTGTAAGCCAGCGCCTACTTACAGCTACATGACAGTCCCAAATAGTCTCTCAGAGTTATTGTTATAATGACTTTCTGACTTGAAAATAGCAAATGTGAGACTTTGCAACAAACATGCTAATAAACTAAGAACTTAAAGGCGACCGAGACGCTCATTATGACCTCATTGAAAGAATGTGATGATTAGTTCTACAGTGGTACATAATCTGAAATAGCAAAAAGAGTTTTGCTTCATTTTATCAGTCAGACCTCCCACCGAGCTAGCCATATCGGCATAGGCGACATGAGAAGAGAGCCTCGTCAGTGAAGAAAACACCATATGGCTGTATTTTCCCCTCACAAGCTGGAGCAGATACAGCATTTCTAACAGAGGGAGAACTATTGACGGCGTCGTCATACTGTTTCTGTTTGTCAAAATCACCTCGATCGCAAATAAATACACACAGCAACAGCGGCGTGTGCATTTCTGTGGTAAGATCCAAAACCTCCCCGAGCAAGATATTTGATTCTGATCTGAAGACGACAGGGAGTGATGAATAAAAACTGCCTGATAATGGGATCATTGAGACATGAAAAGCCATTCTGAGCGAGTTATCTTTTGCGGAGGCCAGTGAATGTAGGTGCTCATTATGTATTGCCATCTGATGGTGGTTTAGCCTTCAAGCAGAATGGGAATGCACAATAGAGCTGCAACTAACAAAGGAGGAGGAGAATGCATTCAAACAAAGAAAAAGTGCCATATGGAAGATTGCAGATTTCAGTTCTTTAGGAAGGTACTGTAACTTTTTGCAAGGTAATGACTGAGTGATGGTTTTGGGCTAACGGCTGTGATTGAAGGTGATTGTGATGTTAGGTGATGGGAGTTAGAGACAAAGCATATTATATATTTTATTTCTCAGCTGATTACCACCATGGCAGCATAAATATTCTTTTATCTCTGGTAAATGATTTCACTTTTAGAGCAGTTGAGATAATTTGGAAATGATAATAATTAACACTTTGCAATATACTGTATTTGTTGTGTGTGTTTAACAACTGGTTGATTGGATATCTGAATGTGAAAACCATTTATAGATTTCAAATATAACAGAATTAAAGAAAACCAAGATTGTTACTGTAGTTAATAGATAGTTCAGGTAGTCCATCAAGTCAAGTTCACCCACAGTCCCAGCAGGTCTCTTATATCAGTGCCAGCCCACACCAGCAAGTACACCATTGGTGTGTAGCTGTTTAAGCTACATTAGACTGCCCACAGTGTCAACACATCTACAAGCTACTTTGCAACCCACTTCCATTCTAGCTTTTTCAATCATGTCTGGCTTAATAGATGCCCTATCTATTGTCACTGGTGCCGAATCTGTTCCGTGCTGGGGTTTTGTGGCTGCTTTCCCCACTTCCAACTCTGCACGCACACACATGGAAATGTGGATAGCACACAGTGGGAAGGTGTACTAGCCACACCATGCCTTCCAAATAAAAAAGAAGGTCAGACCACACCAATGCAATCAATGTCCTTCATGTGGTAGGTGTATCAAGCGATTTCTTCATGAATGTAAATACTGTACAGATGGTTTACAACAAGGTGGAGACCAATGGTTACACTCAAGAACGGGAGGTTAGACACCTAAAAGAGCCTCCACAGCTCTGAGAAAGATTCTTTGGACATATGAAACCTAGATGAACCTGGTTGATGGGAATGATGGAAAGAATAAAGTATGGAGAAGGAGAGAAACAGCTCACAATTCCAAGTGTAAAGTACAGAGGCAAAATGACAAAAAAACGTGTTGTTGTTTTTTTACTTTTGGATCTAATTTTATACATTTCTGCACATTTTTTCCACGTAAATTAATTATTATCAGAAAAAAAAACCCTAAATAAATAAATAAATACTAATAGTTATAACAATAATAATGTGCAAGATTTTTGTGAATATTCTGAGTATTTTTTTCGAGTCCGACTTTGGCATGATTTCCACTGACCAAAGAGCGATTACAGATTTCAGCTCATGTTGTCACTGGTTGTGTGTCTGTGGTGCTGAACGGACAGCTCCCATAAAGTGATCCTAATAGCATTTTGCTTGTGTTGTTCAGCTGTTGTTTGTAAAAAAAAAATGTCCCTTTTTACTTGCATTTCTTTTTTAGTTTTATCTAGAAATACCTTCTAATACAGTGTCCTTGTGTGTAGATTTGCAATCACAAAGCAGAGTCAGTCAGATAGTCATATTTTGATGTATGGCTCAAATTATCTCCTCCTCACACCCACTTTGTTCTTTTACTTCTGGCTCATTCGGGAAGCCGTGCAATCCCTCATTTCGCTCACTGCAGATGATTGCGCTACAGGTCTTTCAGGGGATTTTCTTTTTTAAGAAGAGAACATAGTAACCACCTGAGCTACTAATGACCCTCACCCCGGATAAGGAGCAAAGTGTACTAAGACTTAACCCCTCTGGAAAACTGTCAACATTTTCTGTAATTACACCTGCTCTTTGGGTCTTACCCTGGTTTCAGATTATGGCCCCTAGTGGGTGTAGCCGTGTGAAGTGTCTGCTCCAGACACCGGGATTAAATAACAAAGAAGAGTGTTGCCAAAGTTTAATGGATAGTGATGTTAGTAGGAAGCAGTGAGATAAGACTAAAGAA